>NC_043717.1:21348709-21602310 GCF_006229205.1 Suricata suricatta
GGGGGTGGTTATGTTTAAATGAAGTTGCCTTTACAGCACCAAAGACTTAATCATCCATTTCCTACATAAAAGGTAGCTACTTTTTTGCATGGACCTCAAGCATATTGTAGTATAGAGGTGGAATTTAAGGAAAGGTATTAAGCAGGCTGTGTTGTAGCTTATGGGCAAGTAATAAATTGTATCATGTATCTTGAATGTATCATAGATAAGCTGCTATATAATGACTGCCACTTCAGACAGCTGTGAAATTAGGTGATTAACTAGTTGTTACTTAACCTTCTAATTTCTGTATAAGTCTAATTACATGAAATAGATGTGAGGGTTTTGATTTTTTACTTTGCTTTTCTGTTTGGAGTGTCATTGTAACTACTGTATTGTAAATGATGGAAAATAATTGCATATGGTAAAAAAAATAAATTGTGTTATATTCAAAAAAAAAAGAACTGATCCATGAATTCAGCAAAGTTGCAGGGTACAACATAAATGTACAGACATCATTTGCATTTTTATACACCCATAATGAAGCACGTGAAAGAGAAATCAAGAAACTGATCCCATTCACAATTGCAGAAAAAACCATAAAATATCTAGGAATAAATCTAACCAAAGATGTAAAAGACTTGTACAATGAAAACCATAGAAAACTTAAGAAGGAAATTGAAGAAGACACAGAGAAATGGAAAAACATTCCATGCTCATGGATTGGAAGATCCAATAAATATTGTTAAAATGTCATTATTACCCAAAGCAATCTACACATTCAATGCAATCCCAATCAAAATTGCACCAGCATTCTTCCCAAAGCTAGAAAAACCTATCCTAAAATTCGTATGGAACTATAACAGACCCCAAATAGCCAAAGTAATACTGAAGAAGAAAACCAAAACAGGAGGCATCACAAACACTGTCAGATTATTGCATTTATATAAATTAATTACTTTACACAAATTACTTTTGACTGAAAAACAGGTACAAATTTTTGAGAAGTTTTAGCATACTATATATTTGACATTTATGAACTATAAGGAACATTCATGAAATTAACAAATGCATTTCCACCAACACTGCCAAAGAAAGTAGGACATATTACCAACATTTGAACAATGATTTAAAAGGAAACTAACCTCCAATTAGAAGCCAAGCAGCTGTGAGCTGTCACTGTGGGCTTTGAGAGGATAGCTGCCTTCTCAATAGCATCAGCAGAGAATTACAACCAGAACGAAAGAAAAAAAATCCATCAATGTCAAAGTTTATCCTTCCAAATTGATAATGAAATAAGATACATTCACATAAGCAAGCCAGTGACAATGTGTCTCTTGAGAATCAAATTCACATTGCTACAGGAAGTTCTTCTGGCTTAAGGGAAGTGACATGTGATGGGAACTGAGAACCAATGAAATACGTGGAAAGAATGCTGAAAGGAGGGCCTAGATGGCTCCCTCCATTTGCAGCAGTTGGTAATGGCAGATGATTGGAATTTAAGCCTGGAGTTTTATATAGCAACACAACTGCTGCATTCTGTTGCTTATAGAGTCATGAGGTTAAAAATTAATTAATTAAAATAATATAAAATAAAATGCACCACTTTTATTTTCTAAAGAAAAAAATAAATAAATAAAAAATAAAGAGTCATGAGGTTGACCCAGAATTCTGGGAAGAGTCATAAACTTCATCTATTGAAACAAAAAAAACATCAAAGCATATGTGGACATGTTTTAAACTGCCTCAGATTAAAAATTCAACAGAGGAACTTAATATAAATAGTAAAACAAGTTCAATAATACAGAAATACACACAAAAGTAAGAAAAGAAACAAGAGATAGGACATCAAAAATGAAGGGCAGGATGGTCAACTATATGAATAGTAACTAAATGTAAAAAGACCTAAACATTTGAATTAAAAGTGCAGATTGTCAGACTAGATAAGAAAAAAATAATAAAAACAAAGTCCATTATATGCTGCTTATATGACACACAAGTCTTTATATTTAAAGACATGGTTCAGTATAAAATAATAATATAAAAAAGATATAACAAACAAAAGCATAAGAAAGTTGGAATGGGTATACTGATGCTAGATAAAATAAACTTTAAGAATGGAATAGAACTAGAAATAAGAAGGGATGTTTTATTATCATTAAAAGATTCATTTAACAGGCATATTACAAACCTAAATATTTGGGTACCCTATAAACAAAATTCAAATACATAAAACAAAACCTATTGTTTTCATTTCCAGTTCTTAATTATGTTTTTTCAGGTTTTGGATATATGAGGCTTTTTTAATTGCTTATCTGATGGCTCTATTTTCCATTTATCTGGTATATCTATTTCTGTCTGTTATACTATTTCAGTTCTATTTTTTTATTTCTTAATTTTATTTACTTTATATTGTTTGGATAAATATAGTTATTTTAATAGAAATGCTATTTATGTTTACATTTAATGGGTTTATTGTTATTTTGAAACAAGTATATTTTTTATTTTATTTTTTATATATTTTTAAAAAATCTTTTAAATTTAAATTTCAGTTTAACATACAGTGCAATATTATTTTCAGGAGTAGAATTCAGTGATTTATCACTTAAATACAAAACTAGTGCTCATCATCATATGTCCTCCTTAATATGCATCACCCATCTAGCCCATCTCTCACTTACCTCCCCTTATTTTTTTTAAGACTTTAGGTAATCTCTACTCCCAATGTGGGGCTCAAACTCACAACCATGTGAGCAAGAGTAGCACACTCCATTGACTGAGCCAGCCAAGTGCCCCTCAGCTGAGTTTTAGTCACATTTTTTCTCATACTTTTCCTAGTCATTTTTACTTGTGTGCCAGAAATAATATATGAAAATTAGAGATGATTCAAATTTCATTTTGCTCTGGCTGAGCAACTAACAGCACAGCAGTATCATTTTCAGACATTCCTAATCTAATCAGAGATTCCAATGATTCAAGGTCAGAATTTAGTACCTGGTTAGAATTGGTTGATTTCAGGTTCACTATAGCTTCCAAACCATAACCTCCAGAGTCCCACCCAAATCCCACAGAATTTATATCTATCTCATTTCCCACCACACAAAGGCAATGATCAGTGATGCCTAAACTTTGTTCTCCCTGTATCTTGGTGAAGTTATTGGAAGTTAGTGTTGTTTAGTTTCCAGTGTCTAAGTAAGCTTTCTGAACCCCTCAAGATGAAAGCAACTTAAAATGCTACGTTCACTTCTGTGGATTTTTACTGCATAATATTTATTTGCCTTTGTTAGTTTTCCAATCTTTCTTTCTTCTCTGTTCTAGTTTCTCAGGTTGTACTCAGGAGAGAGATGGGCTGATTTATCCAGTCTACCTTGATCAGAAGAGCTCCGACATACAATTAAATGCAGTGTTCAAACTTTAAATTTGCATATGCTGCTCACAGTTGAATCACAGATTGTGATTTCTTTCATACAATTTCCTTGAATTCTTTCAGATTTTTGTTAAACCGTAGCATATGATTTTGTTTCATTAATATGTACTAATAAGGAACCTATACATACAAGTATCCGTAAACAGACCTTATTTACTTGATGCTTTTTCCACTAGGTAGTGGATCTAGAATGAACCTCCAGCAAATGGACTATACCTACTACATGAATACTGAATGAAGAAACATTTATTAACTCAATCAAATAAAATTAATTGAGAGACTCTAATAAATTATGAAAAAATCAGCTGCTAGTGAAAATCATGTACTCTAAAATAAATGGTTTATTTTCTTAATTTTATATTCATTGGCTTTATGGATAAAAAGTTACAAACTATAGCATGCCGCACACACACAAATACACTGTTTATGAAGATGTCTCCTTCCAGCAGTGACAAATAGCCTTTTTCAGCATAACCATCCTGCTGAAGATATCTAGAAAGACTGGAAAAATTATCAGACCTTTGTTTGAACAAGAATTTGAAGGGATAAGATCTCAGGAAGAATTGCCCAGGTGATAAGAATTGCTATTTTGGGTTTTTTTCCCCCCATGGTTTTCTATTAGTTTAGATAGGTGAGTTAAGTTCTCACACTGTGATTATCTGTCTGTATTTCCTTTTAGTTCTGTCACTTCCAGCTTTGCAAAATGAGGCTATATTGTTACCTAAATATAAGGTTAAGGTGTTTCTTTCTCTTGGATTTAGCATCTTATTATATTGAAATAAACCTATTTTTTCCCTTACATCTACTGTGTCCAATATAAGAATAACAAACCAACTTTTCTCTGCCTGTCACACTGTACATTTTTTCCATTCTCTTTCCCATAGGCCATGCAGTTCACTTTTAAGATTATTTTGATGTTTTTTGATGACCTTTAACTTTTAAAATGGAGTATTTAGTCTGTTTATATTTAATATCTGGTATATATGGATTTCAACCTTCCATGTTATCATTTCTTCTGTTTCTTCTTTGGGATGCAACAATAAAATGGAAACAAGAACAAGAACAAAACACATGTGCACAATATAATCCTAGGGAGACAAACTTGACAGAACTGTAGCATAATACTTATAAACTTGGTATGCCATCAAAAAAATAAGAAAAAGCCTTGAATTTGGGAAGTCATCTGAAGGACCATTAGACAAGTGTCTTAATCAAAAATTGCATTACATTTTAATAGCAACTGGGATTTGTATAAATCCATCTAATTATTTACAAGTTTCTTTGATTTAATACATTTCTTTTCAGTTTTTATGTTAGAAGTTATTTTAATTATTACACTGACATCAGTACTAAAGATTCTCCTTGAAGCAGATCATGCTGGGTTGTCACTGCCACTGTGAACATCACGCCAGCTCTTTGGATCTCAACGAGGCTGACTGATGCTCCAGAATGGGAACCAAGCTAATCTGGGAGCAGACTGGACCCAGCTTCCTTCAACATTACTACCAGTTATTTGATGACAGAATGCAACTAGGTGCAATTTATATTGACGCATCATGCCGTACGTGTGAAGGACAGAAATCCCAAGGGAAAGGTACCATTGTGGAGAAGATATCTAGCCTTCTATTCCAGAAAATCTAGCACATCATCATGACACAGCATCATCAGCCCACGCTCTATGAACCTGCATCATCACCATGGTTGTGGGCCAGCTCAGGCTGATGAAGACTCCATGGTGAGATTCCACCAGATGTTCCTATTAAAGAATATCAAAGATGCTTGAGTTTGTACCAATGACATATGCAGGCTTGTCCTGCACAACTTCAGCTGACCTCCTCTTCTCCCAGTCACTTCCTCATGCTGTTTCCTCCTTTGTTCTCTTCCTCATACCATACATACTCCTTCAGATGTTCCAAATACAACAAATGAGCCTCACTGCAGTGGGTGCAGATGTAATGTGCTATTACTGAACTGCTGTGCATGATACCTGGATGCTAGACTAGCTGCATCTGACAGAAGTTTGTGTTGTACCAGCACATTCCCTGCAACGACTTAAATAACACAAAAGGTCGTCTTTTTTAAAAAAAGAATCTACTGACAAGTTGCTCTAGTAACCCAAAGAAGTGAAGGAGAAAGCAGCTGCCTCACCACCCACATACTGATTTGTTTGGATGTTTCAATGCTTCGTGATTCAACAAAACCATGAAACTTTTCTTAAAAACTAAAATAAAATTCTCATAGAGGTAACTGGCTGGCTCAGTCAGTTCAGCATCCAACTCTTGGGTCTTGGCTCAGATTACGATCTCACAGTTCATGGGATTGAGCCATGCACTGGGCTCTGTGCTAACAGGGTGGAGCCTGTGGATTCTCCCTCGGCCACTCGCACATGCTCTCTCTCAAAATAAATAAATAAACTTAAAAAAATGAGATAAAATTCTCAGAGATGGTACTTTAAAAGCATAAAATTGCAATCATCTGCTGGATGACTGCCTAATGTATGCATCGTTTATTGCAGGCAGTCCTACTGGGCTACGAGGCCATTTCCTTTGATGAAAGCCAACTTATTTCAGTTAAGATTTGTTATGTCAGAGTACTAGGTCCATTATTTTAACCATAATAATAACATGCCCAAGCTTACTCTTCACTACAACTCCAATATAATTAACTAAGGCTCATTTCATTTTAAAGCAATTCTTGAATGGAAGCTCATTCATTTATAATATTAGCTTTATTAACATCTTTTTTAATATGATAAATCTAGCTACATAAAAGTTACTGATTCCAGGGAGGTAATGCTGAGTTTTGTTCTTATCTTGACAGCAAAATGCTTTAATTTCAAGTTAATTTCTGTTTAAATATGGAGCTACTGATAGCACCACCCATATAACAATAGATCTGGCTGCTTCCAAATAACAAAATTTTTAGGTTTAGATATTTTTAATCTGAAGGATAACCACCTTACAATTAATTTGCTTCATCCAGAGGCTTCAAACAATGATATCACCAAATAATTTTAGAATAGCCATGATATTTATCCAGATTATAAAAGCAAAATAATTTTATTTATCTTAATTATGAAAAATATGGAATGCATAGAAGCAGAGATTTTCATATGAGGCATGTGAAATTACATATCTCATATATATGTGTGTCTATATATATATATATACATATATATACTGTAAGTACCTTTTAAATGAGGGGATATATGGAAAGTTCAAACACTATGATAGCTTTAAAAATAAATTTATGACGTATCTGAGTGCTGTAGTCAAAAAGCTTCAATACAAATAAAACAAAAATAAATTCAAGAGCTAAGGTTTTAATAATTTAAAAATATGTAAATGTATATTCCAATTACTAATGCAGGTTCATGAGTTCTATGAATAAATAAAAATTATAGCCTAGCATTTCAAATCAGGCCTTGAGAGTTCTGCTGGTGTTATCTGTACCATCAGTGATTTCCTTACGGCCCTAAAGAGGCTGCTAGTGCCATATCTTCTAGCACAAAATGTGGAGGATCATTAGAGTCTTTGAAAATACATGTAGACACAATTGGGTATTGGGAGTTTGCAGGTTTCTATATAAGAACAAATCATTGGTTGGGCATCTGGGTGGCTCAGTTGGTTGGATGTCCAACTTTGGCTCAGGTCATTATCTCACAGTTCGTGGGTTCGAGCCCCACATCAGGCTCTGTGCTGACAGCTCAGGGCCTGGAGCCTGCTTCAGATTCTGTGTCTCCCTCTCTCTCTGCCCCTTCCCCACTAATGCTCTGTCTCTCTCCCTCTCTCAAAAATGAATAAACATTAAAAAAAATTTTTTAAAGAAAAAATAATTGGCTTCCATGGAGGTGAAAGTATATCAGGAAACAAATGGTTAAAAGAAAGTACAGACAAATAAAATTTAAGATCAAACTAATGGATGTATATTTATTAATTCAAGATTTTATGGAGCCACTAATTTGTGCTAGACCTGATGGAATAAAAGTCAATATATATATCACCAAAAGAAGTTGTAAAAATAAGACATAGAGCTCCTTTATCTTTATACAGCTTCTCCAAATATTATCATCTTATAAAACCATAATGCTATTGCCAGAACCTGGGAATTATCACTGGTAAAACACTACTAACTAATCTATAAATTGTCATCAAGTATAACCAATTATCACATTAATGTCCTTTCACTACTCCAGGATCCAATCTAAAATAGCACACTGCATTTAGCTGTCATGTCTTCCAACCTGGGAAGTGTCCTGACCTTGACACTTTTGAAGAGAACTTCCTTTGTTGAATGTCCCTCAATTTAGATTTGTGTGATGTTTCTTCATGAAGAATTCCATTTTGACATTTTTTTCCAATAATGCTACAGCAGTGAATGTAAGGTCTTCTCATTACATCACATCAAGGGATTCCTGATATTTATATATCTTATTACTGATGATATTAACCTTGATCACTTGGTTAAAGAGGTATCTGTTAGGTCTCTTCTGTCAAGTTACTATTTTCACATGTGTAATTAATATATATCTTGAAGACAGAATAATTATAATGCTATGGAAAAATTTCATGAGGAATTTGCAATGTGTCATCAGTTCATATATATGTTAAGTATGACTAAAGTAGTATTCTATGTAGAAATTACAGTGAAAGCATGATGAAGTAATAAATTCTACTGAAAATACTAACTTTAAAATATAATTTCATTTTTCCTGCCAATGAAATACTTTCCTTAGTAATATTCATTTTTAGAGATTGTGTTTTGCTATTTCTTACATACTTTTTTAGTACATCTGCAAAAGCAAAGAGAAACAGCTGAGCAGAGAAGTGTAACAGAATGGCACAAGGCCTACAGCAGAGTGTCTTTCCTCAGAGTATGCTGATCAGGAAAACAACATTGCCACCAGATCTCAATGAAATCAGTTCAGCAAAAACAGAGTAAAGGCCTGGCCGTCTTTTCAGTCTCCCGCACAGTGCAAGAAGATTCTGCCTAAATGCTAATCCTTTTGTTTGTTATTTTGAACAAAAAGGATCCCAATTAAAACTTTCCATAGTAAGTCTCTCTCTCCCTCCGTCTCTCTGTCTCTCTGTCTCTCTCTCCCTCTCTCTCTCTCTCTCTCTCTCTCTCACACACACACACACACACACACACACACACACACACACTTTATGTATTATACACAAGCAAAGTTCCAGTGAATCATTATTTACAAAACCAGGTGGTGAGGTGAATTTGATGAACAGGGCCATAGTTTACTGGTCCCTGTGTGGGCCACTCAGAGCAGGATTTCTCTATCTCAGCACTTTCGATGCTTGGGCCGGACAGTTCTTTGCCTTGGGGAGCTGCCCTGTGCACTGCAGAATGCTGAACAACATTCCTAACTTCTACATACGAGATGCTGGTAGGGCTCCGCCAACCCCAAAGTCATCACCCAAAACATCCCCAGATGATGCCAAATGTTCTCTGGGGAACAAAATCACTGCCAGTTGAAAACCACTGCCCTCCAGTCTTCTGCCCAGAAAAAACAGACTTACTCTAATTTTTTTTCATTGTTCTTCATTTTTTTTCTCAGTACCTGCTGGTATTTCTGAGTTAAGAACTTCTCCTACACTCAGGCTGGGTTAAAAAAAATCTCCAGCAGACTCAGTTCTGACTCTCTTCCAGAATACCAAGAGCCCTAGCTGAGCCAGTCTTCTCTTCTCTACCTTTCATAGTCTTCTGCTATTTGTTTCATTTATCTTATTCAGGTTGTAGGTATACGGAACAAAAAAGAGTAGAATACAATATTTTATACTCCCAGATATGTAATCTTAAAAGATGACTCCTAACAGTATATTTAGTATCATGCTTAAAAACTGGTTAAAAGTTCAGTAGCCAGGTATAATGAATTATTAAGTCAACTCCTAGGCCTGCTATTAAAGGGATGTGAAACTCTGGGCAAGATACATAGCCTCTGCTACTCAATTTTTTCAGATATAAATTTATAGTGGTATTAATATACAACTCATAGTTGCTCATTTAACTCATAAGGTTTAAGTGAGTTCCTACATATAAATAACAGGGACCAGTGTTTAATAGTAAATAGGATGTATTAGATATCACCAGTATCATTTTTATTATAATTATCTGGAAAAGCACTGACAAGTAACTTTACAAACATCATGCCAATGATTATTAATACCCACAGCCTCCCAAACAAAAGTGAAAACAAGAATCATCAAAAAACAAATTTTTCAAAAGTAGAAACACTTGAATTTGAAGTAATTTAAAGCACTACTTTAAAGGATTGAGAAGTGAGGAATCTGAAATATTAAGGTGTTTCAAGCATGAAGAATTTAAATACCAGAAATACAAGGGCCCCATTACAGTGTTCTCCCTTATGTAATTCTCCTCTCCCCTAAAAGACAGTAACAGACAAAGCACTAGTGTTTCATAAGGTGGTACCTACTCTCATTGTCTCTAGAACAACATTCACCTCCTGTGCAAGGGCACACATTAATCTCTCTTTATGGAAGGACTTTCACCCCTTGTCAACCTGTAGAGTAGAGGTTCTTTCCATCCTTCAAAATTCATCATATGTCATGTAAGGTTATAAAGCCTAACTCTAGAAAAAACAAACCCAGACACATTTCACACAGCAGAAGACAGAAAACAAAGGAAGCATTTAATAAAAAAACAACAACAAAAAAACACTAAGATCAAGTATTTGTATATCTGTAAGTGGAAATGAGATAAAAGTTCACATATTGAAAGTAACAGGTTGAACGGATAAAAGTACCAAGAGCAAATGCTGTATCTAATGGGTATGTCTAAAATGATTCAAAGGTAAAAATATGAACCAAGCTGTGTCATGATATTAATGCTAGACAATATAGAATTAATAAAGAAGAAAAGAAAGGGCATGTTATAAAGAGCACTATTGACACTACTAAAATTTTGTAGTTAATATTTAGTTACTCAATAACAACATGTTTAAAATATGAAATGCAGAGTGCAAGAACAAACTTAAGAGAAACAATGAATGAGAAATTTTAAACTACCACAAATAGCTAATGAATAAGTCACAATCTTCTCGAGTAGTTTACCATATAATCTAATAAGGAAAAACGTAGTAATACAATTAGTACTGTCTTATTTTGAATTCCTCCAGACAAGAGGACAAGACAAGAATTCCAGTGAAATGTATTTATTAGGTGAAATAAGAAACACAAGTAAGGAAAAGTTATACAGTGAAAGGAAAGCATCCATTAAGGGTGCAAAATTAAACTACCTGTCACAGGTTAATCACATAGGGGGAAAACTCAGAAATAGTATAAAATATGACCACACGTATCCACCTAAGGGAGGAGGCACCTAGGGTATTTATATACCATATCCCAGCAGTCTTCAGTTGATAGTTGTGGGACATGTGTAAATTCAGAGCTTCTGGACTACTCATGAGAACAGAAAAGGCTTCTATGATTTCAGAAAAACTGCATCAGAGAGATATAGACACTTGCAGCTGGAAGGGTAAAGGTGCACAATGAAAACTGTGGAGTCTGAGAGACATGAATTGGACACCACAGGATAAGGCAACTGCTAAACTGGAGCCTATGTTAGATCACAAAGGAAATTACAATATATTTCATTTAAGGATGAAAACAAGGCCATATTTTCTGACCACAATGGTGCAATAAAATTTTTCTTAATGTTTATTTATTCTTTGAGAGAGGAGAGAGAGAGAGAGAGAGAGAGAGAGAGAGAGAAAGGAAGCATGAGTGAGGGAAGGGCAGAGAGGGAGACACAGAATCTGAAGCAGGCTCCAGGCTCTGAGCTGTCAGCACAGAGCCTGATGCGGGGCTCGAACTCACGCACCACAAGATCATGACCTGAGCCAAACTTGGATGCTTAATGAACTGAGCCACCCAGGTGCCCTTACAATGGATATTTAAAATTGAGGAAAGAAAATCTAAAAATATCTCAAAATATTTATTACAGACAAAACACTATTCTACAACTCAGGTTAAAGGTGAACTACAAATCAAAACTACACAATATAGAGATAATAATGATAAAGGATATGTTTTAAAAACAGATAATGCTAAAGCTAATCTTAGCCAAAAAAAAAAAAAAAATCCAGAGCCTTAAATTCATATATTCCCAAATAAGAAATATTATTTTTTATAATTGTTACATTTTCAATGTTAAAAATTTTTGGAAACAAATCCTCACATATGTACATGGAAATAAGTAAAAATTTAAAGGCTTAAATAAGTAGTATTATTAAAAATTCAAAACTAGTTAGTTTATATACTTTAAGTGATAAAATAGTAGATTAATAATGAAAATTGTTTCTATGCTAGAAAAATTTAAAGCGAGGAAAGAAAATAAAGAAACATAAAAGATATATATCAAAATTCTTTAGAATAATTTGTGTAAAATTCTCTGAAAACCAGGATTAAATGTATGGTATTACAGAAATAACATAAATTACCAAAATTAGTCCCAGAAGAAATGGAAAATCTAAACAAGCCAGTAATTTCATGCAAATTAATGCTAAACTATTTGATAAAAAAACCTCACTAAAAATTGAGAGGCCCAGATGGTCTCATAGTAATTAATTTCAAACCAAGAATTAAATTCCAATGCAATTTAAAATTTTCGAGAGAAGTAACTCAGGTGAAACTTAAAAATATTTCTTTGATGTCAGAATAATACTGATAACAAAATGCAAATGAATGTAATTTATTAATATCAATACTCAGGTAAGAAATCAGGTTTTAAAAAAGAGAAGACACTAGTATTTTAAAATAACTATATAACTTTAGGGCAAAGATTTTACATGTTTTGTTTATTCCTGAGTCTCTAGCATCCAGGAAAATACCTACCACACTTTAGGCACACAGTAAATATTGGTGGTATTAATGAATAATGACAGAAATACAAGAGTGGTTCAAAATAGGAAATTCTAGTAAATATATATATAATCATCTACTATTATATATATAATGTATAATGTAATATGTTACATTATACACTATATATATAATTTAATTAGATCAGAGGGAATGTATGATTTTAATATAATATGTATAATATATAAAGTAATTTATGTTATATATACTTTATATATTATATATACAATTTAATTAGATCAGAGGAAAAATGTATGATTAGCATGTTGCATTAAAAACAATTACAGAGTAATAGTCAGTCCTGATTATTTTCTATTCAAAAATAATTGGCATATAACATTGTATAAGTTTAAGGTATACAATATGTTGATTTGATATTTATATATTATAATATGATTACCACTGTAGAGTTGGCTAATACTCCTACCATGTCACATAATTACCATTTCTTTCTTGTAGTGTGAACAATTAAGATCTAGTTTCTTAACAACTTTGAAGTTTACAATTTAGTATTGTTCACAATGTTGTGCATTAGATCTCCAGGACTTACTTATGCTGTTTAAGGGTAAAACTTGGAACACGCAGATAATTATGTCCAAGTCTTGATTTTCAAAAATAATTGTCTGTATCTATATGGAAAATCAAGGAAAGCATTATGCCTAATGAGACAAAACTCTAGAATTATTTCATGAAAATTTAGAAAAACTAATGAGCCCTGAATAACATTATTATTTAAACTTATCATAAAATTCCAAGTACTTTCAAATGTAAGCAGCATGTGTGTGAATATGTGCATGTGTGTATAAAAATATGCAAGACATCAAGTAGGAAAAAAAGTGGAAAATTTATAATCAGGCATTAAGAAAATAAAAATACAAATAACTAAAAATATAAAAAACATTTAACTTAAAGATATGCAAGCAACATTTTTTTCAACTATAAGATTATAAAAAGTAAACTGATTTGGCACATGATATAGGAAAACCATCCATTTTAAAACTGCTTGCGAGCATCTTAGTAAATTTAACCTTTTTGGAGGCCAATTTTCAATATTCAAGAAAATTTAAACTCCAGAAACTCCTTGACCCTGCAATTTTTTGCCAGAGATTTACCCCATACTCTTATTAAAAAATGATGACAAGAACTAATTATAATACCTTTTAAATTTTTATATTGATTTCAACAGCGAAAACCAACCTGCATGTCCAACACCTGAAGAATGATTAAAAGCTTATGTGCATCCATTTAATGAAGCAGAATAAAACTTAGGAAAAAAAAAGATTTAGGGAGAATTCCACATGCTGCTATAAGAGTGTTCTCCATTACAGGTATCTACAGAAAAGGATAATACCTTTTAGGAAAGGAGCTAAGGATCCTTACAGTGAAGCATAGTGGAAAAGCTTAATGTTTATAACTTTATATGCTTTCTATCCTGTGCATGTAACATATGTTTATGTTAGTATGTATGCTATATCCACCTACATAAGTGTATATATAGATAGATATAGACTGGAAAAGAGTTTCCTATGACAGATTATTATAAAAAGATTAACTGTACATTCCACTTAAAATATCTATATTCCTTGCTATTGGAAGTAAAATAAATGTAACACACCAACCTCAGGATCTACAATATATATATAATCATGTTACTACAACATAAGCAATCTCAGATTATTCAAGTCTAGAAAATTGTAATTTTATTTGATAACTTTTTGAAGGGGGTGTAAACTATGTTTGTGTTTTGATAATGATAGAAAATTAGTTATCTATAACAAGAGCCACTTATTTGATTCTTTAAAGTTGTTATTTAAATTCAGGTTAGCTGACATGCAGTGTAATATTAGCTTCAGAGGTACAATATAGTGATTTAACACCTCCATATAATACCGAGTGCTCAATGAGCTGTTTATTTTAAACTTCATAATCTGACGTTTCAGAGGTTGTGAGTGGGCAGCAAAGTCTTCTAAATGCATGCACCCCAGTGTGGCCTTTTCAGACATTCTGGCAAAGTAGACAAATAACACAGGTTACCTTTTTTTCTTTCTTTCTTTCTTTTCTCTTTTTTTTTAGGAAACTCATCATAAATGTATTATGGCTTTTTGGGGAAAATTACCCAGATTACTTCGAGAAATAAACTTCCTCAGTGATAGATACAAATGAGCCCGTAATGGTAGTACAAAAGCTTCATGGACTTGGTTGTGCACTTGCAGAAACAGAGTAGGGAAACTCTGGGTTTCACTGATGTTTCAAATTTATTTTTTTCATTCATTCTCTATTCTTAATACATTAGAAATCCAAATATTAGAAAGAATGCACAATATAATAAATAAATCACAACTTGTTTATTTAACAAAAGTGTATATAATTTAATTCGCTTATATATTATGGTCACTGTCTTCCTTTAAAATGTTGCTGAGTCGTTTTATCTACCTATAGCTAAAAACAGTAAGTTGAGAATCTATTCTTGGACAAAACACCCAAAAGAGATATTCACCACCCTTGAATACAGCTAGAGAGATGCAGAACTGAGTAAGACCTTCAAAAGGAATTTAAAACTACATCCTAGCAGGTATATAAATAGTGGTTCCGGCTACCCACTAGAACATATAGTTCACAGTAAACAACAGATACACAAAACATTAAACAAAATCAACATAATTCTCGCAAAAATGTACCCTATAGAATAAACCAAGAGAATAAAAGAAATACATTTTGATTATCTTAAAAAAAACAAAATACTTGTTAGATAGAATGATGGTAATACTCCTAAATTCTATTCCCTAAATTGAAGAGTTTGATTTGAAGTGAATTCCGCTCTCCCACGCTCAATGCAAATAGCCTTCCATAGTTGAAATGGTAAGTAATACTAAGATATCAGCATATTTTGATGAGTCTTCCAATTAGAGAATAATTTTAGCTACAGATAAAACCATTTTATGATTTTGTCAATCTTTTCTGCTATCACTTGATTAAAATGCTATCATGAATCTTAAAATATCAAAACTTTAGCGATTAACACATTCTACAACTGCAAAAGATATGAGGCTCAAAATTGTATTCCATGATAAACATGAATCCCTATTTTTAATATTTTACAAGGGTGAAAACCATACAAAATAAGTTAAGCATATTTTTCACTAAAATTTCTTGCTCAAATTGTCATTTGAAGCACAACATTCTTTTAGGGGCAGCTATACTATTAAAACTGTGTTTGCCCAAATGTATGAATATGATTAAAGCATTTTTCTTATAATGTTGACTGTGTATATCAAAGACAGAAAAAATTCTATAAACCTAGTCAATGTCATTTATTAAGCTCCATGAAAACACAAACCAGACAAATGTTTTTCAATGCATTTCAAAAACTATAGTACATAGTGGCTTATTCAATGCATGTTTGTTGAACAAAGGATTAAGTTATACATATTTGCCAATTACATTCATGTCCCATTGGCCTTAATTATGTGAAAAAAATTAGTAGAATTTGCTATATTTTTACACAAAATTTTTAAGACAAAAGTACAAATTTCCTATTATCCTCAAACCAATAGGTAAATCACAGCAGGATGAGAAACTTAAGAAGGGTATTATAAATCTTGGCATTGCAGAGCACATATATAGACAAAGAGAAAACATTTATTGGGTGAATGAATGAATGAAACCTGAATCAGGAATCAGAAAAAATAGCCAAAGAGTTTTGTACCTTAACAGTCAAGTAAGTCAATATAATGTGATAAATCTAATAGCAGTAAAGTCAAATGTGCTATGGAAGCACCTATGAGAAGTGTTTAAATGAGAATTGACGTGTCTATTCATATCTTCTGCCCATTTCTCCACTGGAGGAAATTCTGCTAGAGGGATATTAGTATGAGCTAAATTTTGGTGCATGAAATTTTTAACATTTCTGAGACAACAAAACAGTGCATTTGAGAAACTACCTTTGCTTGCCATGGCTGCAGTAAATAATTTAATAATCATCATGGAGAAGTTAATTTAAAAAAAGAAAATGAAAAAATATCCATTAGAAATGGCATTAGAAAGAAAACTGATAAACTTAGTATCTTTTGGTACATAAGTGTGTGTGTAAGGTATAAGTAACTCTAACTTATGTGTGTTATACACACACACACACACCAATTTAGGGAAAACTGATATCTTAATAATGGCCAGTCTTCCAATCTACGAACATTGCGTATTTTTTTTCTTTTGCTCAGATCTTCTGTGATTTATTTCATCAGAGTTTAGCAGTTTCCTGCATACCATCCCTCCCAGAGTTTGTTAGCTGTACAGAAGTATCCCCCTCCCCATCTGTAATGTTATCTACTGTCTCATTACTAATGTTAGTAAATCTTGTCCTCTCTATCTTATGGTTAAAAACGTTATTGATTTTTTTCATTGAACCAGCAGTTGGTTTCAATACTTTTCTCTACTGTTTTTTCAGTTTAATTGATTTCTGCTCTTATCACTTTCCTTCTGCTTGTTTTGGATTTACTCTGTTCTTTCTTTGTTGTTTTCTAGTTACTTGAAGTGGGTGTGTGGATTATTGATTTAAGACTTTTTCTCATTTGTAATGCAAATATTTAGTGCTATGAGTTTTATGCTCAGTATTACTTTAGCTATGTCCCAGAAAATGTAATATCTCGCATTTTCATTTTCATTCAGTTTGATATATTTTTTTATTTCTCTGGAGACTTCTTCCTTGACCCACAAAATATTTAAAAGTATGTCATCTTATTCATAAGTATTTGAGATTTTTCTGTTCTATCATTGATTTCTAATTTGTTTCCATTATGGTCAAAGAGCTTATGTCTTTTTTTTTTCAAATAAAAAGCATACTTTATATTATTTTAATCCATCTACATTTTTGAGGTTAGTTTTATGGCCCAGGATATGGCCTGTCTTGGTATATACTCCTTGTGGACTTAAGGAAAAAAAATGTGTCTTCTACTGTTGAATGGAGTGCCCTAAAAACGTCAATTATATTGTGTCATTTAATGATATTGTTCAATGAAATAGATAGACCTGAAGCATGCAATTCAGTAGGAATCCTAGCCATGTAGACTGATTGAGTTAAGGCTTATTTAAAAAAAAAAATTAGAAAGTTTTATTTTGTATGCCCTATTGTGTTTTATAATTCAAAGTCTAATACATGGTTTATAATAGGAAGGAAATTTACCATGATTGTCATATGCAGGCTGTAGCTTAAAATATCTAAAACCAATATATATATTGTTGCATTGCTTCTATATCCCATTCCTACTTCTGCATTTAATACAGCTTTTGGGGACATTAAAACAAGGGACAACAATGAAGGTTTCACAGGGTAACAACATCATCTTTACATGAGGTTTGTGTGTTATTGCAGTGGACACTGTCAGTGGAGACTAGGAAAATCTTAGTGACTAGTATTAGCTCCCTCTCAAAAATGTGTTTACACTAAATTAGCTTTGTTTGTTGTAAAGAATGGTTTATTTAGCATATCAAAGTAAACTAAATCATACCCATGTTGCTCAGAATAATCAATACACAGGAAAAATTAACCAAGCTAGTATTAAATGAATATGAGGATAAGAAATATTGAAGAGATACCAAGACCTTTTGAGTCTTCAGTAACTTGGTTAGGATAAAAAATTTTTAAATTTAACCAAAATATAACATTTTTAGAAAAATATTAAACAAAAGGTATCATTTATAACTTAGTCATAAATATAATGAGCAGCCTTCTTTGGCTTCTGTGCTTGTCACTAAAGCCAGCAAAAGTTGAAGGATTTGAAGAGTACATTCCATTGTCATGCCTCTCTCCATTTACACATGAGCTTAACTATAAAACTCCTCACGAAGTACTATAAAATACATTGACGGTTTTATTTGGGCTAAGGCCTATAAAAGAGATAAATCTGTAATAACTATTTGCACATTAGTAGTATTGTTTATTAATCTATGTAGTTGCAATCAGCCATCACTGAAGAAGCTTTATTGAAATAAATTTGCAGTAATATACAAACTAAAGGATAGTACATAAGCCTTCTTAATCAATTAGAGTTTATGTGGTCAATAAAACACACAGGACCACAACAGCACATTTTATTTTTTCCCCAGGAAATCAATATCCACAATAGAAAATAAATGTCAAATTGAAGCCTTGAATTTTGTGATCATGAGGTATATTGGAAATAGCTCTGGACTAGTGCTCAAGGCACAGGGGTTCTAATCCAATTTAGTCAGTATGGTTGACATGGAAGAAGTAACATCTTTTTAGAGACTTAGTTTCTCTTCCTAATTTAATTCATGGTCTTTTTACTTAAGTGTCACTGAATGCACATTTCTAAGAGAGGACCACAGGATTCAACCTGTAGGAAGAGATTCACCATAATTATTGACTGTAATCTTTCAAAATCCTAGATCGGTCTACCAACTTGTGTGACTTTGTTATTGTCACTAAACTCAACAGTAGAAATATACAAGAAAGCATGGTCAGCGTATAAGAATCCTTATTACCTTGCTAGTGTCACAAGATAAAAATAAATAACGTCTGTGAATCTAAAGCCAAATATATTTCAATATTTGATAAATGTGGAATTAAGTACAAAAAAAGGCTAATTTCTACCCATATACTCACTTTAACTACCGCATTTCCTTGAACATAACCTTCAGTGATATTATTTTGGACTTACTCTTGTTATTTGGATTCCTTACCCCTATTAAAGTCATAAACTTCTATTCATCTTTAATACATAAATCAAAAATTCTAGGTTGATATTAAGATATCTAAGAAATTAAAATCTTTGCTAGTCTTATTCCTAATTACCTAACAAACGGAGTGTTTGAAACTAATAATAAGAAGAGAATATATTCTAAAGCCAGAAGTATTTTATACAGCCTCTTATAATAACAGAGATAGTTAAGACATAAATTGTTAGCAGTTGATTTGATATTAACCATCCCAAGTAAATGTGCATAATTTGGGCAAGAATGTTAACCAAGAATCCTGTTAAGCTTTTTAAGTATCAGTATATGCACCACATTAATTAGCCTCAGCACCTAAGAGCCAGATTCAATCAGTGTATCCTGAAGGTCTTCAAATACCGAGTATAGATAGCTTTTTGCTGTTCATTATGATCGAGGATGAGTCAACAAACAATAATGAAAGCATGGATTTCATGAGAATATACTACAACTGAAGTAAAGAGAAAAAGTCTAGAAACAGTCACAAATACATATGCATGAAAAAAGACAGTAATGTGTAAGAAGAGTTAAGCATGCCACAGGAATTAAAATATATTCACACTGCCATTCAAGAGTGGAAACATATATATAAAAAAGTTAATATTAGATTTTTAAGGATTCAGTAAATAGAACAAACAACCAAGTACTTCAGCTAAGGAAGCTGATTGAAAATATTTTCAAAGGTCACAAGAAAACAAAAACGAGTAACAACTTAAGAATTGGAAAGTGCAGTTGAAAAATACTGGCAGTTATTAATAAAATCACCTTGAGTCTTTGACAGACTTATATACCCAACTGTCAACTTCACATATCTACTTGAACATTTAATCGACATCTCACACACAACAAAGCCCAAACCAAATTCCTGACATCTCCCTCCAACATCTTCACGTACAGCTTGTGCCATCTCAGTTAACAACTCCATCCTTCTAGTTGCTTAGGCCCAAAACCTGGATTTATTCTTGATCCATCAATTTACCTCACAGCCCTCCTACCATAAGTTACAATGTCTTTTTGGCTCTATATAGTGGATGCTGCGTTATGCCACTTGGATTCCCCTTCAGCAAGAAGGATTTATTCCTCCCAGGTGCTGAGTGGTGTGAAAGACAGCTGTAATCTATCAGTTCTCCTGAGAAGCGGCTCCGTTGAAGGAGTTAGCTTGCTCACACAGCCACAGTTACTTACTGAAGTGGTGCAAAGGCATGCCTTCTTTGCCCCAACTCTGGACAACTTTGTAGGGCCATCTTGGCTTCAGAGCTCTCCTGTCAGTTGCATGAAGCTTTCAACGACACTACATCACAGCCTGACCTCCCCTTTCTGTCAAATCCTGCTTCCTCCCCTTCCTTCTGACTGATGTTGATATCAAGAGTACTTCCTAATAAAATTTGGGCACACTCATCTTTATCTTCTTGGGGAACTCCACTTTTAATAGTTGGGCCAGAAGTGGTCAGAAAGAGAGCAGATATTAAGAATATTCAACTGTTCAGTGAGCAATGAGGATTCCATCACTACTGGTAGGTTAGAGCACACATATTCCTTGGACCAGGTAACAGTAAAACATTTTTAAATTTTTACTGTGGTCAACTGGGGTGGTATTCTAGTAAAAGGAAATGAAGTAGTAAGTGTGATGATATACCACATACCAGGCATTTGAGAAAAATGAAATAAACAGTTTCCATAAAGACAGTGGAAATAGATGGGTACTGTTAAACATAATTCACACTTGCGGAAACGTTTTTTTTTTTTTTTGGCTTTTTATTTCTTGTTCTTGTTAAAGGCTTAACATGATTAACTGACAATTAAAACCCAAGTGTAAAAATCAGAGAGCCTCCTGGGAAGCATATAAAGAGGTTCTGTCCCCTGTGGCTGGAGGGCAGCCAGGCCCAGCAATTAGGCAAGAACTGGCAGAGCTCAAAGAAAGATTATGCGCCCCAAAAAGAGTAGGTCTGCAAAACCAAGATGACTGGATGAACAAAACATAGTACACCCATCCAATGGAATACAGTTGAGCAAAAAAAGAACGAAGTCCCAATACATGCTACAGCATGGATGAACCTTGAATCACTATGCTAAGTGATAGAAGCCAGTCACTAAGTACCATATTGTGTATTTTCAATTTGTATAAAAGTTTTAGAAAAACACAAGTATAGACACAGAAAGTGGATGAGTAGTTGCCTGGGGCTGAGAGTGGGGGTGGGGAGTGACTGCCATTGGAAACACGGAAAGCTTTTGGTGATGAGTTCTGGATTGCAGCAAGAGATTAACAAGTGGACAGAATTACTGAAACTCATTGAACACTTACAACAGGTGGCATCATTGATGTGTAAATTATACCTAAATGAATTTGAAAAAAAAAAAAAGAAAAGCAAATCCAAAAACCCCCAGAAAATCAAAATGAGAAAGAGGGGTGGGGGGGGAGGAAAGCGGAGGGAGGGAGAGGGAGAGAGACAGAGATTAAATGTTATCATGCAAATGAATTTTCTCTGACTACCTTTGGCTGTATTAGTCATCCCTCCTCTTTGCTCTCATCTTTTATCCATCTATTCAAAGAAGATTTATCGAGAACTACTAAATATCAGTCTTATGCTGTTTATTTGTAATACAAGGAGAACAAGGATATATGATTTGTGCTCTAAAGACATTTACAGACCAGTGTGGGAAACATTGATGAAAATCAGTTTCATTGATGAAAACTGTGCATTACATTGTCCAATACTGGTATGCACAGGAGCTAAAGGAAACAATGGAAGGAAATGTTTTAAATACCTATATTCTACTATTTACCTGTCTGAATATTAAACATGTATTTTGGCCTATGATTAAATGACATTAACATTATGCTGTGACTTTAGTGTGGCAGTGCATGGAAAGTATTCTAGAAATAAAACTGTGTTTTATTTTTCTCCAAATCATTCAGATAGGAGAATGACTCAAGATAAGGGAGATTTGAAAAATAGTAGGCAAACTCCACATGGATATATTATTATCTAGCAAAGAGCTGTGTTACTTTATACATCTGTAAATATATTTATATATTCATACACTATGTCCAAATACCCACAACACTATTACATTTCATTTATTCCAGTTTCACACTTCTTAGATTTCATCTTTCTGGAATTCAACTAGGAACCAGGAAGTAAACAACCAGTACATGATCCAGATCATTCCAAACAAGGCTGCCCCTTTACTGCATTACTACTACCCGGTGTTTTACACCAGGGCCTTGAAATTAATTACAGTCTTATTTATTTAATGCAATAATTTCAATAAGCTGCACAGGTAGTTTGTTTTTTTGTTCTATTTTCATGTTTATCACCCAGGATATCAGAAACAGCAGGCTGTAAGTAGGCTGCAAGTGAAGGAACTGTTTAGAGACCAGCACTACGAGAGGAGGAACAGTGACAGTGGTACAATATGGTAGAAAAGGAGAACAATGTATAAAAAAATGAGAAACTCAATTCCAGTATAGGGTGGGGATGAGAGTTAACCAATATTTGTGTAGTGTCTTTCAGATTCCAGATTACTTGCAAATTAATTGTTCATTTAATCCTCACAAATGTCCTTTGTAGTAGGCTTTATTATCTTCATTTCACAATTCAGATTTAAGCATTAGATCACTAGATACTGCACATATAAGAATAGGAGCTGCAGGTGTACGTCAAATCCAAGATCAGTCCTGTGCCCGATTACCATCCTAATGATGACCCACAAATTGCTATGAAAAACTAAAAGTGCAATCATTATATGGTTATAGAGCATAATCAGTACTACATACTGATTTCTAAAATGATCTACTTAGATTTGCACATAAACAGGAATGTTTCAAATACGTTAAGATTTCTCTTTTACTGAATAGCTCTTCCATCATTATTGATAGACAAGAACCCATTACAGAAATTTCAAGTAGTTATTCATAATAACAAATAAACACCATGATGCCACTACGCTTATGATTTAGGGTTTTTTTTCTTTTTAATCTGGACCTCTTCAATGGTATTTCCATTTTAACAGAACTCCCTTAGCGAAATAACAATATAGGCTATAGGGGAATCTGGGTGGTTCAGTCAGTTAAGTGCCTGCCTCTTGATTTTGGCTCAGGTAGTGATCTCACTGTTCGTGACTTTGCTTATTGGGGTTTCACTGGAAGTGCAGAGCCTGCTTGGGATATTCTCTCTTTCTCTCTCTCTCTCTCTCTCTCTCTCTCTCTCTCTCTCACTGCTCCTCATACACATGTACACATTCTATTAAAAATCATATATTATATGTAATGCATATATATTATATATATGATCTATATAGGCTATAATTCATTTTCTTCATCTGCCATGTAAATTTTTTGCAATACAGGTTTGATAATTGCTCTATAAAACATGACAATTAACTGTCACAACAGAAAGATAAGCATGTATACGTTTTTGTGTTAAATGTGCAATTATATATCATAAACATAAGCATATATACATCTTTAGTAACAAGGATGGGGGATATATCTGTAAACTGAAAAAATAGGGACATTTCAAATAGAACAAAATCTATTCTCCAATTTTCTTGCCCTTCTTAGATTCTGAATTCTTCCTTCTGCCTCTATCAATTACACATGCCATTACTTGATACCATTAGCTTAATCCATGTGAGAAGTATACCTCTATTTTTTCCAAGTTCCAGAAACTATATTACACAGAGTTTTCCTTTTATATTCCTTAGTATTTAACACACTTCTTTTTTCCCTCAATTCATAAGCTACCTACATGGGAAATCTTTTCATAGTTATGTTCCTCCAATTACTACTTTTTTTTTCCTTTAAAAATATTAAGTAAATGGGGGGGGGAACATTTAAAAAGGAGGGATCTATTCATGAAAATCAAGGTAAGACCACAATTTTTATACTCATAAAAAAAAACCTCTTTTCTTTTTTTTTAACAACAAGTACTGAGAATTAAAATTTTAGCCAGATGGCTTTCTTTGGGGTCCTCTTTATATAGTGGGCAAAATGGCTTAAAGATTATTATGATGACACCTTATGCAAATTACATTTTTACATTATCTTAATGTACATATAATGATAGCTACTAAGTACTCTAACTCAAAACAGACAATTATACCACCTGCCCCTCAACACTAAGTGAAATAAAAGAAGACCTTAAAATTAGATACACAAAAGGACATTCTCTCTTTTTTCTCTAGACACAACCAAAAATAACATGTATTTCAATAGCATATCATTTTCTCTTTCACCTAAACATCTTCTTACCCATCTTTTCCCCTGATCCATATAGTTTCCCTGACTACTTCTTCAAGTTGTAATTAGACTAGTATATAATGTTTTTAAGTGTGTAACTCTTGATTTTTGCTCAGGTCATGATCTCATGGTTCCTGTGTTAAAGCCCCACACAAGGCTCTGTACTGACAGCAGGGTCTCCTTGGGATTCTCTCCTCTCTCTCTGCCCATCCCCCAACTCACGTGTGCTTGCTCATGCCCCCCCCCAATATATAAATAAACTTTAAAAAACAAAACTTAGAAAATAAAAAATAAAAAAAAAGCATAACTAGAAATAGTCTAGCAGGGAATCCTCTCTCCAGTTTATCTCAGACTTCTTCATTCTCTATTTGTGACAGGCTGATTCTCAGCTGTTCCTCAGTGATCCCTTCCCTTGGCATTCATGTCCACATTGTATCAGAGTTGCCTTGTGTAATCAAGAGAATATGGCAGAAATAATGTTGTATCATTTCAGGTAGTAGATTATAAAGGACTATGGCATTCTCTGCCCTGAATCATTTGCTACAGGGGAAGCTGATTGCTTTGTTGTGAAGATACTCATAGAAACCTATAGAGGCACACATGACAAGGAAAAGAAGTTTGCCAACAATCAGATGAATGAGTATGGAAGTAGATCTTCTAGCTTCAAATGACTGCAGCCCTAACCAACCTCATGAATGCAACTTCAGAAGAGATCCTAAGCCACATAAGGCAATGACCCACATAAGCCACTCCTGAATTCTTGACCCACAGAAACTATTAAATAATTGATACTGTTGTTTGAAGTTACTAAGTTTGGGGGTAAATATGCTATGCAGCAATAGATAACAAATACAATATTATACCTAGAATATTCATCTGCACAGCATTTAAAGGATTTTGAGACTGTAACCTTGCATTATTTAGGATAATTACTGTTAGCTACCATAATACACAAATAGATCAAAGGTTATTTCTTGCTCATGCCACAGTCTAATTCGATTCTAGAGTTCTGCTCAGTGACTTTCCCTCAAAAGTAAACTGTGGATCTGGATTTCTTTTTGGCAAAACCTTACTACTAAAATTTATTCACTTCTAGCTATACGTGAGGGAGACACAATGGACATGAAGAACCCATTTCCATCCCTATTGCCTTGAAGCATAAGCAATATGTCATTTCTCTCATGTCGTTATCGGTAAAACCTCAAGTACACAATTCTAGCCGCACTGCAAGGGAAACCGATAAATGAACTCATCTGGCTTCAAGAAGAGGAAACTTTTTACAAGTAACACTGTCTCTGCCATCTGACTCATCCCTCAGAGCTGAAGCAGTGAAAGAGGGATGTTCAATACATTCAAACAGAAGCTTTATACTATAAAAGACTCCTTGAATTTCTGTTTCTTTATGTTTTATTGACAAAGTCAGAATATTTTTAATGCTTTGTTCAATTATTTAAAGAAAATGATTTTAAGTTTGCCACCTACATGACAGTAACTTCTCAATGTTTCTTCAGAAACTACCTTGAATGAACTCCATATGGAGAAAGGAATGCAACATAGCAGTTTTCTTTGACTGAATAACAACTACAGAACTTCAGTGGCACACAGCAGTAAGCATTTATTTACTCATATGCTCTGTTGGAAGTCAGCTCAGCATTTTTGTCTCTCTTAAATGGGCTCACTCACATGTGCTGAACTGATCTGATGGCCAACTGATCCAGGCTGGCTTTGTCCGGGGAGACTTGGGTGACTTGTCTGTGCCCAAATGACTTTTATGCTCCATTAGACTAGGTAAGGAATGTTTTCATGATAATGAAACAGGCACAAGAGAGTGCATAACCCAATATGTAAGCCTATTTCAAGTCTTTGTTTACATCACATATGCTAATACCACTTAGGCCAAATCAAGATAAGAGGTAGGAGGCTACAGGTAATATGGCACAGTTCATGGACACAGGAACAAGTGAAGGATCAAGACCTTAATGTAATCTACCACATATTTGCAAGTCCTGAAACATGAATAACTAAATAAACAAATAAATGTAAAAAGCACACAAACTTCAATAAAGGCAATCTGTGTCTTTCTACAGATGGCAACTCCGGAATGATTTTTATTTCTTTACATCTAATTTTATATATAATGAAACTCAGTATCTCAATTTGATAAAATTGAGGGTGAATATGCTCTTCTTTAACTTTCAGGAAAAGTTCTGGACAAGAAGACCACACCATTATTAAATTTGTCTTTTTTTAAATTTTTTTAAATTTTTTAATGTATTTTTGATACAGAGAGAGACAAAGCATGAGAGGGGGAGGGGCAGAGAGAGAAGGAGACATAGAACTGGAAGCAGACTCCAGGGAGCAGTACACTATAATGATGTACAAGTGTCTGTGGTGCTTAAGAACCTAGTAGACCTACCTAAGCCAGAAGTGAGTAAAGTTTTCAAGAGACTAAAATCTCAGTCTAATTTTGGTCATGACAACTCAGCCAATGTGAAGAATGTTAGTTTCTCATGACAGATTTATAAAGACATTTAAAATATATAGTCAACAAACTAGGTGATTTATTGGAAACTGGGTATAATGTAAAAAAATAGTTAAGAAAAAGGTATAATTTATTGTTAGGGTAACTGCATTATTCAATAAGGTAGACATAAGTCAGGAAGAACAGTTTTGGTGGGAAAGATAATCCTATCACCTGGATATGATTGGTGTGTAGTTCCTAATATGAAATCCAAATGGAAATATCTATAAAGCTGTTGGCTTCTTACACCTAAGGATGAAGGGAATGCCCTAGGTTGAAGGTAAACATTTGGAAATATTAGTTTATAGGTTAGCTATATACCAAATAGCCACTCATGTCCTGAGAGTAGTGGAACTATCCAGAGAAAGGGTTGTTCACCAAGCAAAGGAGATAGCCTCAGACTAAAACCCAAAGATTCCAACATTCATGGGTAGAATAAATCCATTTATAAGAGGAAATAAAAACAAAAAGAACCACCAGAATTGTAAAAAGAAAAGAAAATATGTTGTGATAAAAACTGAATCAAGTGTTTTTTAAAGGACATGTACTGGGGTGCCTGGGTGGCTCAGTTGGTTGAGTGGCCAACTTTAGCTCAGGTCATGATCTCACATTTGTGGGTTCGAGCCCCATGTCGGGCTCTGTGTTGACAGCTCAGAGCCTGGAGCCTGCTTCAGATTCTGTGTCTCCCTCTCTCTCTGCCCCTCCCCTGCTCATGTTCTGTTTCTCTCTGTCTCAATAATAAATAGAACTTAAAAAATAAAAGGATAAGTATGTGATCAACATTTATGAATACTTGTGCTTTATCAAATAAAATAAAGTCTGGACAATCGACTGATTTATCAACAAGATGACTGTTGATATCCTTGACAAGAGTAGAGGCAGTAGTGTAACTAGAAACTAGGATACAGTTGATTGAAAATAAATAGATTTTTAATTTTTTTTATGTTTTATTTATTTTTGAGAGACAGACAGAGACAGTGCGAGCAGGGGAGGGTCAGAGAGAGAGGGAGATACAGAATCTGAAGCAGGCTCCAGGCTCTGAGCTAGTTGTCAGCACAGAGCCCAACACGGGGCTCAAAACCCACAAACTGTGAGATCATGACCTGAGCTGAAGCTGGACGCTGAATGGACTGAGCCACCCAGGGACCCCTTTAATGTTTATTTTTGAAAGAGGGCAGGCAAGCATGAGTGGGGAAGGGGCACAGAGAAAGGGAGACAGAGGATTCGAAGTGGGCTCTGTGCTGACAGCTCAGAGCCTGATGTGGGGCTCAAACTCATGAATCATGAGATCATGATCTGAGCCACCCAGGAACCCTGAAAATAAGTGCATTTCTGGAAGCAGAGACTAGAAACTTACCTAAATCATTCAAGAGATATGAAGAATATCAAGAGAACAAATGACTTGTTTTTTTAATAAATAGGAGAATATCAAATGTTTTAAAACCTTACCACTTTGTAGAGGAAAAGGGTCAAAACCTAAATGCTGAACAGAGTGAATGAAGATAGCAATCTTATAGAGAAACGAGAGCAGACAGAAGTCAGAGCATGGATGTAGAAATTAACCACCTTAGAGAGAACCACCAATTCTAATGCATCGTTAGTGAAAGAGGAAAGATTTTGTGTGGGGACAAAGGTGATCTTGGGTTTAATGTGATTAAGGAGGACACCTCAAAGCATTCCACCAAGAGTTATGTAGAAGAAAAAAGGTGTCCATTGTCAGTACTTTTAATTAACATTGCTTTGGAGGCATAACCAAAATTACTGGATAAGAGAAATGAATATGGCTTATAGAAAATATTCAAAGTGCTTTCAAGTGAAAAGAAAGGAAAATTTTCCTATCAAACAGCAATGAACTTCTCAACAGCAACAGAGGAAATGAGAAGAAAATGAAACAAGTCTGAGGGACAGTTATTTCAAACTACTGTAAGCCAAACCATCCATCAAAGATGAAAAGAGAACAAAGATATTTTAGACATACAATAACTCATACTACTTTTCTCTCATGCTCTTTTTCAGAAAACTATGTAAGTAAACAAAGTAAGAAAGAACCCAGTAAACAGAAAGTCAACCAAGGATGATGATAATGATGATGATGATAAGCCTAGGAACTGATATTGATACACTTACTTATATAAGAATAATATTGAAAAACAGTTTACTAAAAATAAGCAAATGAAACAATACTATGATAGTATTTTTCAAATAGTTCTGAAACTCAATTTCTAATGTGTGCAAGGGCATCATGTATCTAACACAGTACCAAGTAAATCTCCCGACAACAGTTGGGTGTCCTACAATTCAATTCAATTCTGTTACTATCTACCTGTAGAGAGCATCAGATTCCACAGGTTGAGGATTCAGCCTCCCAAACCTGCCTCCCTCATTGCCACTACTCCTTTTCAGATGCCAAACTGAAGCACAGATTATCACCTATGCTTCTGACCAACTGACTACAAATCAAAAGTTCCCAAGACCTTCTCCTCTGGTTTGACTAATTTGCTGGCGTAGCTCACAGAACTCAGAGAAACCTTTTCCTTGCTACATCACTTCTTTATTACAAAAAGATACAACTCAGGAACAGCCAAATGGAAAAACATGCAAAGGGCAACCCATGGGGAAAAAGGGCAGAGCCTTCATACCCTCTCCAGCGCACCACTATCCTAGCACTTGATTCAGGTTATTCACCTACCCTTAAACTCTCTGAAACCTGTCCTTGTGGGTTTTAATGGAAGCTTCATTACATAGCCATGACTGATTAATTCATTGGCAATGGTGACTGATTCAACAGCCAGCACCTCTTGCTTCCCTGGAGGTTGGGGATGGGGTGTGGGTACTGGAGGTTCCAACCCTCTAAAAACATAATGGACTCCTCAGCCAAAGGGCCCCATCCTTAGGTTACAAAAAAAAAAAACCTTTCCAAAATCACCTCATTAACATAACAAAAGACCTTCATTGCTCTTATCAAAGGAAATTCCTAAGGTTTTAGGAGCTCCCTGTTAAGATCTAGTTCTAAGGCCAAAAAATTATTTCTTATAAAGTACAATATTGAAACCAAACATGTTCAGTAAACCAATGCTTGACCACCATACCCTAAGGAAACTGGCTAGGCTGATTGATTTAAGACCTTGTTCTGCGGAAGTTGACAGAATACAGGTAAGACTAGCTGAGAATGATAGGGAAAAATCTGTTAGATGGCTGACAGGACTGATAGGGGGAATTCCAGTCTCTGCCCAGAGACTCCCATTACAGGTTTTCCTTACCAGCCCACCTGCACAAAAACAGACTAGAAATTGTCACCTCTGCTTATGCTCAGTGCTCAGAACTTTGGAGAGTGATCTCTTTTGAGCCCACCAAGATAAAAATAAACCTCTTACCTTCCAAGATCTGAGTGCTGCTTGGTTCTTTTGCACAGTGATCCAGACCAAATTCCATAACATTTGTTTCCCTGACCAGGAAACCCAACTTGCTGGCCCACTGTTGCCACCAGGCACTGACAACAAGGAATCACAAAGGAGAAGGCTTGCCCTGCCTGAATGGAGGCAGTCTCCAGCTCAGTTGCCTTGGGCTGTCCTGCCAGACTTGTGGAGACTTGGCAGGTGAGGGCCTGGAACTGATGTCGGAAAACTGTTAAGGCCTGGGCCCTAAATCTGTCCTGTCCTGCCCGCCCATAGTGGTGGAAGGGGGAGCTGACCACTCCCTGGAGACCTCAGTGGTCTCATTGTAGGAATTCTGTGGGAGGGAATGTTATAACCTCCGGTGTGTAAGTGAGTGTGAATGTGCACATCTACCACTAGATTTTTTAAATTTTATCAGGATTTTTTTTCAAATATCTATTAGAGTTCCTCTAGGGCCTACATGTGAAAGTGAGCCAGAAAGAGAGTGGGGGGACAGGGGTGAGGAAAGAATGATGTGTGAGAGAAAGAGAGATGGAGGAAGGATAGGAGGAAAAAAGGGAGGTAGAGAGGAAAGGAAAAAAGTTTGTTGAAGGACAGTGTTTTTTCAGTGCAAGCAGTGACAACCAGTTGGCCCTTTAAATTAGAAAACTGACTAGATACCAGAATTTTTAGTAACAGAACATTAACTTTTAGACATAAACTCTAATCTCTGCCCTGAAAAATGAAAAGTTAATATCATAATGCACATTTATTTAGGTTTCTTTTTTCCCCCAAGACACTAAGTTACTTCAATTGTATTTTTTGTATAGTAGCATTGGTAGGAGCTTTTGTTATGTCACAGCTTAGAAACTGATTGCTCCTGTTTGAAAAAAATAAAATTATAAAGCCTCAAAACCAATTTGCCAACAACATAGAAAAATCTCCTTATTATAAATTTCAATAAGAAAACCCTGCTTGGGGTGAAATTTCAATTAGAGATTAAAATAAAACAAAATCATCCCAAACTCATTAATATAGTGATGAAAAATGCATTACAGAGAGTTCCACTCTCACTACTAAAATATAATGATAAAAATGGATTTAGGAATTAATGGACCTTTTTGCAGAGTTGCTTCATAAGTCAAACAGTGTATATAACCTGTTGAGTTTTTTCCTCTTAAACATTTCCCTATGAGAAGATGTGGAAATTATTAAGTAAATTCCCATGTACAACACTCACTTCCCTTCAAAATTAGTGACAATAACGAAAAATAGAGATAAAACATCATTTGTTACTAAAACATTAAAGGGCTCCAATCACCATATTGGAAGCAATTACACCAAATACAATGTACTTTGGTCCCAGTTGAAAGACGATTTTGGGAACAGAGAACAAATTGTTGGTTGCCATGGGAAAGATGGGTGGGAGATGGGTAGAAGAGACAAAGCAGATTGATAAGTATAAACTTCCAATTATAAAATAATTAAGTCATGGAGATGAAAACTACAGCATAGAGAATACAATAAATAATACTGTAACAGTATTGTATGGTGACAAATGCTGACATTGATTGTGGTGAGCCCAGAGTAATGTATGGAATTGCTGAATCACTATGTTGTATACCTAAAACTAATATAACACTATTTTAATTATACCTCAATTAAAGAAAAAAAGGATTTTGGGAGTTGACACAAAATTCTGTGTTGAAAAATCTAGCACAATTTGTTGTGAAGGATCGCACTGGACATCTTCAGTCCTGTAGGGCCCAGGGCTGCTTGGCTTGTAGGCCATGTTTCCCAACCACATATCAACAATGAAAACTGCATTAAAACCACAAGGCTGATCAGTGCTAGTTTCCGAAGTCTGAAAACAAAACTACTTTGCACCTCTATACCAGAGATGAATTTTGTCTGAAACACTGATGTCTAGTAACAAATGAGATTCTATTATTACGTATCCAGGAGAATAGCTAAAATGAAAAGAAAGACAAAATCAGACATCAGTGGAGTTGTGAGCACCCATAACTCACATATATTTTTGGTGGGGATGTGAAATAGTATAATCATTTTAGGAAAAAGCCTCAAAGTGTGTTATGAACGAAGCATACATCTATCATATGACATAGTACTTCTTCTCTCAGGTGTTTAGCCAAGAGAAATGTACACATATCTTCACAATAAGATGCAAAAATTGTTCACAGTAGATTTATTCATAATAACCAAAACTATAAACATCCCAGGTGTTCATCAGTTGGAGAATGGACAAACTATAATATATTCAGGTAAGAGAATACTGCTTAGCAGTAAAAGGTAACACTTAGTGATATACTTAACAATGTGGATGGATCTCAAAATTATTATCCTGAGTGAAAGAAGCCTTATACAGAAGAGTTCAGACTGATGGGCTTCAGGAAGGCAGCCCTAAAATATGCCACATAAGCATAGTAATTATTTTGAATTAAAAATAGTAGTTAAGGGGGTATCTGGGTGGCTCAGTATGTTAAGCTGACTTTGGCTCAGATCATGATCTCACAGTTGGTGAGTTCAAGCCCGGCACTGGGCTCTGTGCTGACATCTCCAAGCCTGTAGCCTCCTTCAGATTCTGTGTCTCCATCTCTCTCTCTCTGCCCCTTCCCTGCTTATGCTCTGACTCTCTCTCTCTCTCTCTCTCTCTCTCAACATAAACATTAATTTTTTTAAAAAAAGGTGCTTAAGAAACACTCAGTGCAAGGACACTGTGACCTTCCTCTGTCCCACTGAAAACAGAAAATAAATTCCTCATGTGAAATATACCCTCCCTGCACATAGAAGGTAAAGGCATCCTTATGGCCTAAGGTAGGGAATTCAAGGCCAAGAAGGTTACATAAACAAACCTTTTGTTAATTTTTTCACTATTTTGCTACCCCAAGCAAAAACCACTTTGTCTTGTCAATTCTTTCTTATTAAAAACATTTTTAAATGTTTATTTATTTTGAGAGAGAGACAGAGAGTGAGTGGAGGAGGGGCACAAAGAGAGGGAGATACAAACTCTGAAGCAGGCTCCCCGCTATGATGTCCGGCTCAAACTCACAGACCAGGAGATCCTGACCTGAGAATGTTGGACACTTAACTAACTGAGCCACCCAGGCACCCATGTCTTTTCAGTTCTTCACAAATTTATGGTTTGTCTAAAAGATATAAAAGCTGCCTACTCTGGTTACTTCTTTAAGACTCATTTCTAGGAGTGCCCATATGTATGACTTAAATGGGTTTTTCTCATGAGAATGTGTTTAATGTAATTTAATTATTAGACCAGCTAAACAACCTACAAAAAAGGAAAAGTTTGTCTTTCCCCTATAATGTTCTTTACCATATATACTGCATTATTCTACTTATATTAAATTTTAGAACAGGCACAACTAATGCATGAAGAAAAATATCAGAACATTGTTCCTTTCTGGAAGGGTAAAGGCCAAGATTTTCTTTTTTCTTTTTCCCCTCTAATGTTTTATTTATTTTTTAAGAGAGAGAGAGAGACACGCATGAGCAGGGGAGAGTCAGAGAGAGAGGGGAGATACAGAATCCTATGCAGGCTCCAGGCTCTGAGCTAGCTGTCAGCACAGAGCCCGATGCGGGGCTTGAACCAACAAACCATGAGATCGTGACCTGAGCCAAAGCCAGACACTCAACGGACTGAGCCTCCTAGGCACCTCAAGGGAGCCAGGGTTTTCTAAGAAGAGGTATGAGGAACTTAATGTAGTTTCATAATATTTTACGTTTTAATAGAAGATCGGGTTACATAGGTATATGTACTTGTCAAAACTCAACAAATGCATATTTAAGATTAAACAAATTTTAAATCAAGAAAGATAACTTGGCAAACAAATTTCACTTTAGTTAATAACATACCTGCTGTCTTTAGAAGGAAGAATATTAATATCTAAAATTCAATTTGAAATGTATATAAGACAAGATGGGCTAATGTATAGAGAGATGAATGGAAAGACAAGCAGATGTGTAATTTCAAAAGTACAGTAAAATATTAAAACTAGAATCTAAGTGTTGGGAATATGAAGTGTGGATTTTAATTCCTTAAGTTTTCTTAAGTTTAAAATTTTTAGGGGTACTTGGGTGGATCAGTCACCTAAGCATCCAACTTTGGCTCAAGTCATGATCTCACGATTCGTGAGTTTGAGCCCCGCATTGGGCTCTGTGCTGACAGCTCACAGCCTGAAGCCTGCTACAGATTCTATGTTTCCCTTTCTCTCTGCCCCTCCCTCGCTCACAGTCTCTCTGTTAAAAACAAATAAACATTAAAAAAATTAAAAAGAATTTTATATAACATAATTAGCAAAATATTCAGACAGAAAATACAGTAAAACAGCAATCCCAGTAGGAAGTTACCAGGTAACCAATCTTCTCAGTGACCCTGAAAAGCTTATTAGCTAAATACAGAAAGGAAATAATCAGCTTCTAATCTCTGAGCTCAGGTTTAAAGGTTTTGATCTTAAAAATGTTTGCAACACCTGGAAGAAGAGTCAAGCAAATACCAGTGAAGGGGAACAGAAAATGTGCCACTTTGGCACTTGGATTACTTTGAACTAAAGTCAATTACGGCTCGGCTGGAGAGACCTCCCAAGAGCTTTTATTTCCCTCTCAACTGCTTAAAAGAATTAGACAGCAGGTCTGGTTCAGGAAGAGAACTACCACCAGAGACAACCACAAGGAATACGGGCTAGGTGTGGTAAGGTCTTGGGGGGCTCCAGGCCCTGCCTGGAGATCAAATTCCTCTCTATGCTCCATTGTCTCTGTATTGCATAGCAAACATTTCTTTAACAAACAATTGCTTTTCCCATTTTCCAAGGAATTGTTTTCTTCCCCTCTGAACTCTGAGACCCTACCCTCTTCTCCCTACCTCAGGATAGCATATAAGCCTCAAGTGACTGACTGCCCAGGGTGTCTCAAATTCGAATGGAGTTCTTGTAGGTACATAATTAATGTTTTCACTATTACTCTATCTTCTATCAACTTACCAGGCAAAGAACCTAGAAGGGTAAAGTAAACATTTTCCACCCCAATACCACCCACATTTGTGCAGAATCCAATTGGGTAAGGTAAACTTAAAATGACTGCCCCATTCACACACTTAAAGTTGAATAAACCAAGGTAAGGAAAAGAAAATACCACTTAAAAAAAAAAGAGGGAGACTTTTGTTTATACGTTTCTAGACTCCATAAAATAGACAGTGATGAGTTAATAATTAGATTAGAAAGTTTAAGGGAGAAAAAATAATTCCCCCTCTACCCTTCCAGGTTCTTGGCTGATACCCCATCCCTCATCCATATGAAAAAATAGATTAACAGTAAAAAAACAGACCTAAGTTTAATAACATGTATATCTCCTGTATACATGGGAGATACACAGGAAAAACTGAGCAACTCCTTGAAATGGCCCATACCACCACTCTAAATAATTTGTCCAGCTGAAGACAAAAGAAGATTGTTGGGATGGGAAGGCCAGTTAAGGGAAGTTACCAGGAAAACCCTAGTAAACAAGGCTATGTTTGTTATGAAACTTTAACCCCTTGTTTTCCCATTGATAAGTTCTTAGAAATTTAGTACCCCTTCTCTTCTAGGTGCAGAGAAAGGGATACCCTTAAAATGCAGATTTCCTTTATATATCTAAATGAGTCTCTAAAACCTATTTTTGGTTTTTAGAGCTTCTCCTGGGTCCTTGGTTTCTTTGTTTGTTTTGTTTTTTGTTTTGTTTTTGTTTTGTTTTGTTTTGTTTTAAATAACCAGCTCAAAATAACTCTTATACAAAAGAGGCATCTTTTGCAAGGCAGATTCTGCTCCCCTTCAAAAGCAACTGGAAAATTACAAAAGTCAATTTTAGGAAGATAAGAACATTACAAAACTGAAGAATAAATAAAAAGTATAAATCAGCAGTATCAAATATTTTATTACAAATTGAGAAGTTAGTGATATTTAAGGTATATTAGAGTAAACTACATGGAGTTCAGTAGAAAAGGACAAAAAAGTGAATACTAGAGAGAAGATGACAAGAAACTTAGTATGTTAAAAGAAGAGACTAGGACATATGAAAAAAGGTCTTAGTTAAACAAATATAATGGGAAAACCTTATTAAAATGAAGGTAAACATAAATTGAAAGTCTCAACATTTAGAAAGACTATTTAATAAACATTAACTACATCACAAACCTATATTATGATGTTATGCAGCTCCAATACTAAAAAATGAATGCTACAATCACAGAATCATGTTAACTGAGGGAGGGGTAGAAAAGAGGTTACATTAACTACATTAACTACTATTCTCTCTTCTATAACTGTAACCATTATATGCCAATAAAGTAATTTCAATAGCAGAGTCAAAAGAAAGAAGTTTTTACCAGGAAATTTTATTCTGACAAGTCCATCACAAATTAAGGAAAAGGAAAAATTGCAATCCTGAATTGCAAGGATTCAACCAATCTATCATGTATGACCACAAAGAGCTAAGTTTTAAACAGCCAGAACTAAAACAAAATGAATAACAACTGTGTTGATAAGAAGGAACACCAGGCTTAATTTAAAATCTGCATTCTTAATATTTACAAAGTAGGCATACCAAATAGGATGTATATGTCCTAATTAAAAAAAAAAGTAAGCTATAAAAATACAGAAATCAAAATTCACATAATTTAGAGCATGACAATAGAAAACTGAATAACAAAAACTTAAAATCTCAAAATAAATGAGCTTTTCAAAAGCAAGACCAGTCATACCAATTTTTACAATAAGTACATAGGGAATATAATTTACATATATATAATTATTATGATTCTCAATGTCAACAAAAACAAAGCAAAAAACTAAAAAGCCAAACGTATACCGTCTCAATAATTGCCTTGAAAGAACTGAATATAAATGAAAATAATAAAGACACACCATGCTAATGAAACCAAAAGATATACTCACACTATTAACATCAACAATGATTTCAAGGTGGAATTTATTAAGTAGGACAATGCATTTATTTTATGATGATTCAAAGTATTGTATGCACTTCCCTTACATTTATAAAATAAAAAACCTAAAAATACAAAAAATATTGACAGAAAAATTACATCATATGATTTTTTACACCAATATCCCAATTCTTGGTAGATCATAAGCTAAATAAAAAAAGAATATAGAGATCAAAGTAATACTAAAAATAATTTTATGCAAAATATTTAAAATCAATGCCCTACAAAATAAGATTAAGTTACTTTTTCAGGCACCAACAAGAAATATACAGAAAAAAAAATGTCCATATTTAAACCATGCCCCATATGGTTAATGAGGAGGAAACTAGTAAAAATTTAAAGCTTGACTTTCAGAAAAATGTTTCCCCCTAATCAGTTATTGTGTCTTTTCAGACTCCACTAACAAATCCACTAGGTGCCCTGCAGAAGCCCAGACTCAAGGTCAATTGATATGGTTCCAGTCTAGAACAAGCAAGGTCCTGCATTCCTTACCCAAAACAACAAGCCCAAGACCCCATCCAGTTTATGCCAGCTCTTGGAGCATGACCATATCCTCTTCTCTTTGTCCTAAAATAACCTCCTGACATCAGGGACTCAATTCTGCCTCACTCTGATGTTAAGTCTAGACCTCAAAGTGAACACAAGATATATGCTACATATATGTTTGTTCAAGGCACATGTTCCATTTTTTGCCTCATAAATAGTCATAAGTTTCCCTGCCCTTTTCATCAATATTTATGTAATGTCAACTTCTATGTTTATAAAAAATCTTGTTTGCTCCCCTTCATGAGGGCAGATTTGAGGCTTGTCCTCTCGTCTCCTCATTTGGCTGCCTGTCCTGGAATAAATCCTTTCCTTGATGCAACACTGAAGTCTCAGTGATTGGCTCTGTTCTGCATGCATCAGGTGGATGACCTTGGGTTCTGCTACAGTATGATGTGTGCAAAGACAGCAGCAATGAATTCCAAAATGTAAATCTGATGCAAATAAACCTTTGTGACCACAATGGAATAAAAAGCTCAACAAGCATAAAAAGAAGAAATAAACCTAAGAACCAGGATCCTAAATAAGTAAGTTAACCACAATGTCACAACTTCCACTGAAGAATATGGACGCTCGTATTAATATCTGACAGGATACTGTTTTATGTAGAGAAGAAAGTTAAGCCACTGAACACTTCCAATGATAATAAAGAAACTACAAAAGAAATTAGTGTATTCATTTAAAAATAGCAGAAAATGAACAACAAAAAATAAAGAAATCAGAAGAAAAGTTATTGATACAGATTTAACACATATCCAAATGGGAAATCTCTAAAACGTACAAAAAGGCAGCATTGAAGAATAATTTCCAAGCAACATGCATAAGCTAGCCTAATCAAACTAGTTTAATCAAAGAAGCAAGATTAGACAAAACCAAAACTTATAGTATGCAAATATGCTCAGTCTAGACTTTTCCATGATCTCAAGTATACTTATCCTCTCCAATAACTTTTCTTCTTTTTTGGTAAACATTTCTTTATTATCGAGAGGCAGAGCGTGAGCATGGGAAAAGCAGAGAGAGGGAGAGACACAGAATCTGAAGCAGCTCCAAGTTCTGAGCTGTCAGCACAGAGCCTGACATGGGGCTTGAACTCACAAGCCGCAAGATCATGACCTGAGCCAAAGTCAGACACTTATCCAACTGAGCCACCCAGGCCCGCCGCCAATAACTTTCAAAAGAGGATCAGAGTAAGCTGAAAGCAAGAAGTGGCTGGATGTTAGTTGTTCCTATATATTACTTTTTAGTCAATGACAATTTAAATGTCCCTAAGGGTATCATTATCATGGCAATGATCATGATTATTATATCAACTCTTTACCAGAGAATACAGTTTTATTGTTCCCCACCAAGACAGGGAAGGAAGCAGGGGGTGGAAGAGCTTTTGTGAAAAGAGACCGCTGCCCGCCCCCACCATTATTTTGGAATCCCTTTCCTAAGCAACCCATTTAACATTAAGCTATGGCTGATGCCTGGTCACTTCTGGCAGGCTGGTGAAAATTTCATCACAGTGACAATAGTAATTGATCTTCATCATCAGAAGGAAGGAAGATGGCTTTGTGTGTTAGAGATGCAGAAAGACCAGTAAACACAGCCACGGCGGTCCTCACAGTTAGGCTCTCATTGACTTTTACAGCAGGAAAAACTGCTTTATAGTAGGGATTTATTGGGGTGTCTGAGGGAATAAAAACAGCACATAGAGAATAAAACCACATTGCCTGGGAGACAATTTGAGATTTTTTCCCCCATATATGATGGAGAAAGGCACTCATTTGCTACGTCTGGTACAGGAAGGATAGAAGCTGATTTTTTCAGATATGAATAGAAAATACAGAAAATCAGATAAAAGAAAAAATATCAGTAATAATACCATTGTGACAAACTATTCGTACCTTGCTATATTTTCCCTTTAATTTTACTGATATCATTTGTGATCAATTACGTATATAATTCTTATTTCTATTATAAAAGTTATTTCTAAAAATATGAAACATATGGGAAGTTATAATTGCTGGAAAACCATCACACAAAATCCCATCACTGAGATATAGTAACTCATCATTTTAGAGCATTTCTTTAGTATCCTTATTACTGCATATTTTTACATAGTTTACATCAATTAGAATCAACTGGACTTTTAAAAAGGTTAACTTGGGAATACACAGAAATCCTACATTGAAGATTTTTAAATGGCGGGACAAAAATAAAACAATGAAAACAGCTCAACTCATCCAATATAATACTTAAAGTTGTAGACAATTGTTACATGTCTCTAATAAGTATGAGGCTATAACAATTTTCTATTCAAGTATGCTTTTGTGGATAGAGAGAAAACTCATTCTGGGTGCAATCTCATCCAGCAGTCTCCAAAGCAGATTAGGCATTATTACCAATTACTTTTTTAGGACAGCAAAATAATTACTTTAGAACATCCTCAAAAATGACAAGATTTTCCCATAAAGTGTGAGATGGGAGACACATGACAAAACGAACAAATTAAGCAAAGTAAAACGAAGACAGACAAAAGAAACAAGAAAAAAAGAAAAACTCTTCTAGTATGAGACCCATCCTGTAATTATCGAAGAAAACTTCTGCAAGCACCGAGAAACATCTGCGTTCAGGGTCGTCAGTTTGTTAAGAAAGTCAATTTATGTCATAATTTAACCTGTCTGGAATTTAGTATTAATTAATTTTGGAAAAAGTCTAAAAGCGGTATTTTGAAGAAGCATACCTCAATGTATGTTATCTAAAACTCTTAACTCTTCAATGATTAAATCCTTGCTCACCAGGAATGAAAAACAATTTATCTGAACTATATAATTCTAAGGTCACATCACCACATTTACTCCCTAGGAAATATACAAGTATGAATTCATTGTCTTTGGGTACTCTGTACTTTAAAAAATAAAAAGTCTAAAGGCATTCTTATTTCCATTCTTTTCTAGGTAACCTTTTCTTTCTCTTTCACATTCTGGATTATTACAGACTTGTGCACTCCTCTTTTGTAATGTATGCATTTGACAAAGTATCTAGATGTAGCTTTCCTTACATTGATTGTGCAAGTGTTTTCATGACTGTTTTTTGATCTTCATTCTCAGACTGATTTTTTTTTCTTGATGCTTCTGTTGTTCAAGAAGCAACTTATCATCAATTGTAACATTGATCAAATGGTTATTGTTTCTGTGTCTTCTCTTTACCTTTACCTATATTTTGTACTTACATTATCCACCCTTGCCAGCACAACTATCTCTGTATAGAGTAATCACTTTGTCTTCTTCTCAACCTTCAGAACTTCTCAAGCAACTCATGTATAAGAGAACACTACAAAGAAAACCTGGCTTTACAGCTCATTAGCACTGCCCTGACTCATATTATCTAATGTATAGATTGTGATGAACATTAAACATTGTAGCAAATATAAAGCAAGGGGCTTATCACTGAATAAATGTATGTAAGTATGTACAATATTGTGTATTTTGTTCTTTACATTTTTTCCAAAGAAGATTTGTAAACTGCTACTCAACTGAATTTGCCCTGTAATCTCTTATTAGATCTAATTTTGTCTTGTTTCATCTAATTTCATCTACCTCTTTTTTCGGTTAATCCTGTTGATTCATTTAAACCTGGTGAATCCTAGCTTGCTTATACTTTAGCACATAACATTTGTCTTCCGGTATTCTTCCCTGAATATCAACTATTTCTGAAATGTTGGTTGGATTAATTTGGGCTATTATTTTCAGATGTATGCTCTGTCTTTGAACTTTTAGAATTGTTTCCCCTCTCCATGCGAATACACTTAGAGGATCACATATCTTTACCTTTCTCCGGAGATGGGTTAGTTTAGGGATAAGGAATTTATATTCAATTCTTCCAGAAACTCTTCTTCCAGATAGACTAAACTACTACTCCTCACTTCTGTTTTATACCTCCTTCTCTAACAGGAACAAGGAGAGAAATTAAAAAAGAAAAAAAGTTTTCTTTAGAGAAATTAAAAAAGAAAAAAAGTTTTCTTTAAATAGTCATGGCTTCAGGGCTCCTGAGTGGCTCATTTGGTTAAGCATCTGACTCCGAATTTCAGCTCAGGCCATGATCTCACAGTTGGTGAGTTCAAGCCCCAAGTCAGGCTCTGTGCTGACAGCACAGGGACTGCTTGGGATTCTCTCCATCTCTCTCTGCCCCGCCCCTGCTTGTGTTCTCTAAATAAATAAATAAATAAATAAATAAATAAATAAATAAATAAATAAACAATCATGGCTTTTATACTCTAGAGTAGAGTAGTAATTCTTAGTGGTGATTTTGCACACACACCCCCCCCCCTTGGAACATTCAGCAATGTCTGGAGACATTTTTAGTTGTTTCAAATGGGTGGAAGTGGGTGTTCCTGCCCTTTAGCAGGTTAAGGGCTACAGACACTACTACACTTCCTACAACATAGAGATTATCACACAACATCTCATTATCTGTACCCATGTGTCAGTAGTGCTGAGGATGGGAAATCCTACTCTTGAGTGTACTGCCCTTTCCTACCTTAAATATCTTAAGGAGAAATTTCAGGGATTTAAGACACTTGTACACTAGTGGCAACTATGAGTTCATAAAGATTATTTTTTTGGTTAAGAAATTTACAGCCTGACTGTGCAGATTCTGACAATTCATAGTCCATACCAAACTGTCAAGACCTTTGAATCAAAAACTTTATTGCAACTGTCAACAGAGACAGAGTTTGAGAGATCAAAGTTCACTTTATTTTAAATAAAATTTCTGTGATATATGAGAAAATTAAGCAGATGTTCTTAAAGAACTGAAACACCAGTTTGGCTGGAGAAAATATTTCCAAAGTGACAAATAACCTTTGAACTCTGATATGCTAACCTGAGGAAAAAAGTGAAGTTTTCTCTGAACTTGTTCTTTCTGAACAGCTAAAATTTGACAAAGAATAGCTAAACTTTTATCTGCTAAACAGACATAAAAGCTTTTTAACCAAGTAATGAAGAGATAAAGCAGATAAAACTATTACCTGATAACTAAAATAGATTTACTGAAATCATTTCAGGCAAGTCAAATAATTGCTGCCTTAAAAAAAATTTCTCTTCCTCTATTCCCTGAAACACTAGTTGGAATGATTCAGCATTAATCTAAGCAAAGGAAGCTAAGAGAGAGATAAAGAATAAAATACGAGGAAAGGGTAAGGTTATGATGTCAGAATCTGCAAGGCTGTAGAGATAACTAATTTAGTGAAATGAAGTCAACACTGAAATCATGTAGATATAGCTAGAGACAAAAAAGAAAACAGTAACACAGCACTAAAAATAGCTAGCTATATACAGCACGGTATTCTAATCTAACAAGCAGACACACCATAAAATTTAATAGAGTACTTTGGTGATTGTACATTTTGTGTTGCTAAAACTTTAAGTGTATCATATCTATCATCATTAACTTTAATGGAAAACTCCACAAGGGTCTGGGCGGAAGCCGGGATAATTGTTCGGGTATAACAGAAAACCATGTGTAGGTGGAAAATCATGTTAACTATTAGAGTATAATTTTATATTTAAAAACAAAAATAAAAAAATTGATATAATGCAACCAATAAAAAGAAAAATTGGTAAAAATCACTTCAACAGACAGAAATACTTAAAAAGACTCATTAATAATGAAGAATGTGCAGAATGGATTGTGAGCATTTATAGAAATCAGAATCGGCTATGTATTAGAATATCTGCTGATATTAGAAATGCATCAATTCTCCTCACATTGATCTATACGCCCATTAAGTTTACAATAAAAATTCCAGCCGGTTTTAATTTGGTTTTCTTTTGGGGTACCTGTGTGGCTCAGTTGATTAAGCATCCGACTTTGGCTCAGGTCATGATCTCAGGATTAGTGGGTTCGAGCCCCACATTGTGCTCTGTGCTGACAACTCAGAGCCTGGAGCCTGCTTCAGATTCTGTATCTCCCTTGCTCTCTGCCCCTTCCCCACTCCTGCTCTGTTTCTCTCTGTCTCAATTATAAATAAATATTAAAAATTTTTAATTTGGTTTTCTTTCATTTCTTTTTATTTTAGTTTTATTTTGGAGTGGAAATTAACCAGCTGACTCCAAAATTTATACAGAAAAGAAAAACCAAATCATCTTAACAAACTAGGAGAACATATTGTATAGCAAGACTTATTTTATAGCTATACATTTATTATAGAGCCATTTATGATGACATGCTGTTGGGAAATTAATAGACTAAAATATTGGATTACATTCATGCAATAGGTGAATGCAATTAAGATTAACAAACTACTATTTCTTGCATCATCAAGGGTGAATCACATAAAAATAATGTTAAGCAAAAACTCCCATCCACAAAAGGACATTATTTATCATATGTATACTCAGGAATTGTGAATGTGTCTTCAAGAATTTTATATTTAAATTACAAATAAAATAAAAGGGGGCTTCTATTGCCCTGTACTGATTTTTTTCAGCTGCCAATGCATCAAATATAACTTTTTAAAAATCAATGAGTTCATAATATTGCTCAAAAATCCTTATTGGTCACTACTGGATACTAAGATACAATTTCACTGCTCTGAAAATTGATAAATAGAAGGAAAGAATCCACATTTACCCTCCATTTCTCATACACACTCTTTGTCAGAGTAATCAAATATTTGATGAGAGAAGTTCTTCTATATAAGAAAATTTCAGCAAATAAACACAGAAAGAATGAGAGTATTAAAAACTGCAATTTTAAATCAAATGCAATAATGGAAGTAGCCAATAAACTTCAATGGATGTTCAATCCTTTAGGCAAGGTTGTAATGGAGAAATTTATAATGGGGGATAACACTGGTGCCACATAAACCCAGTCTCAATATAACTAATAGTTGGAAAACTGTACAATATATATCTACTGATGTGATACAAGAGGAAACAGATAATACCACCTGTATCTTCTCAAATTATTATTCCTGAATATAATAAAACTTTTATCTTAAGTTTATAGGATATATGGCAGTGAGTGATATGCAGAATAAGAACTGAAAGCACACAATGGGAAAAGAAAACTCAAATTTAGAACATAGGTCTTGTTACAGAATAGTGACCTGGTTTATCCAACAAATCAATGGCACTGAACAAAAAAAAAAAGTGAGGACAGTATTAGAGAATAACAGAAGCTTTAGAAACCTAGTAGCCAAATGTAATGTATGGAATTTATTTGAAAAAGTATTTAAAAATTGCCTAATCAGGGGTGCCTGGGTTGCTCAGTCAGTTAGGCGTCCAGCTTCAACTCAGGTCATGATCTCACGGTTCGTGGGTTCAAGCCCCACATTGGGCTCAGTGCTGACAGCTAGCTCAGAGCCTGGAGCCTGCTTCAGATTCTGTGTCTCCCTTGATCTCTGACCCTCCCCTGCTCGTGCTGTCTCTCTCTGTCTCTCAAAAATAAATAAAAAACATTAAAAAAAATCACCTAATCAGGGAAACCTGAATATGGACTATTAGTTGATACTAAGAGATAATCATTAATTGTATTAAGTATGACAGATATCAGTTAGAGATGCCACATGAAAAATTTACAGTGGCAATATGATACCTTTGCTTTACTTTTAACTTCTCCATAAAATTTTTGCTTGTGCATGCGTGTGCAAGTTCACACACACACCCCATATATACGGGCATTAGTTTCCAAAAGGATCACCAGACAACCTATTAATAAAACATTTCAGTAAAGGGGAACACCATATTGATAAGGTCTTAGTCTCAGGCTCAAGTGGTTTAAGGTGGGAAACTGAATAGGACTAGGCAAAAGTTCGTAATATAATTCAAAACTAGTGAGGTAGCAAGCGCCTTAAAGCAAGTTTTCACAAGTAAACTGTTATTTAATCCATGACCTGTTAGCCTAGATAAACAGACTACTATCTTTGATACACTGATTTGTATGAATTTCCTGAAGCAAATAATAAAGTTATTTATTAATGTGTGATCTCATATTTCCAGACCAAAGGTTTCCTGGAAAAAAAAAATTAAGCAGCTAAGTCATGTTGATATAGATCATCTTAGTTCTGAGAGAATAGATCAACAAGATTTGCAAAATATGACATCTGTTGAGGCTACATATGGGTATAAAGAGGTAGTTAATTGGGGCGCCTGGGTGGCTCAGTCGGTTAAGCCTCTGACTTTGGCTCAGGTCAGATCTCCCGTTCGTGGGTTTGAGCCCCGCGTCAGGCTCTGTGCTGACAGCCAGCTCAGAGCCTGGAGCCTGCTTCCGGTTCTGTGTCTCCTTCTCTCTCTGCCCCTTCCCCTCTCATGCTCTGTCTCTCTCTGTATCAAAAATAAATAAAACATTAAAAAAAAATAAAGAGGTAGTTAATTTTACTTTTCTCTACAGTTTCATATTAAAATTTTCCATAATAGAGAGCTTTTAAAAGTGGTAATGTTGAGACCCTCTTTTTTCATAAAATCTAATGAAGCCACTTGGTTATGGATGAACATTTGGGAAGCTAAAGAAAGAACTAGCTACAAAGCACTGGGTAAGAAATGGACTAGATAAACATAAAGAATAATAGAAAATGTATTAATGTGACAGTTAGAAAAAAGTTATCTGATGTGGATGTTTTAAAATTTAAACACCTGCAAATTGGTATTTTAGTTAATTTTTAAAGTACTTCATATGTACCAAATACTTTGTTAATTGCAGAATATATATTAATGTCATCTGATTCTCACAAAAACTCTATGAGGTAGGAATTCTTATTAGTAGCACACATTTTACGCTTGACTTTTAAAAGACCTCGCAAGGTTCAATTATGTGCGCAAGGACACGGAGCTAGAAATAAGTGGAATAAGATTCAAATACAGCCTCTTCTGGTTCTGAGGAGTGAGAGATAAACTGCTACAATAAACTTGTCTAACTGCACAAAATATAATGGAAGGTTTTTCTTCAATTATTATTTTCATTTTTTAGAGTACAGAAACTTCATACTTCATATAGAAGCCAGGGCTTCTGAATGCATCCAGCATACTATGTAAAGGTTTGACCCCACGACCTATCTAAAGAGAACAGAAGTAACTCCAGATAAATGGTGTTTATGCTTAAATGCTCAAGTTGGACAAATACGTTGCAGCTGAATTTCAGTTATAGTCTTGATAAATGGATGAGGGCCCCTGACTTTGAACTATCAGTACTTAGAAGCACCTGAGAATGTGGTCATTTGTCAACATTACTGCTTGCTTTGGTTTTAGAAATACAAGCAATGTGCTCATGCACTGACATTAGTGCATACAAAATGTGCAATCTATCATCATCAGCAGCAAGTATTTATGCAGCGCTCACTGTACATAAGCTAGTTTCAGAACTTGAAATGGGAATTTATATGGCAAAGAGAAACCATCTTATTGTGTTTTTCCTTCTTTTCCTTTTCAGCCATATGTAATGTTTCAAAGAACTGTGAAAAAATATGTAGGTTAAAAAATATACTTGCCCATCATAAATCTGTTAATTTTAGAAAATTAAAAATAACTTTTTTGTTCCCTATTATAATTTATATTGGGTTTGAGTTACTCCATATTCATGACTCTTTTACAAACAAGGTAGGGTTTTAAGTATGACTTAAAAAGTGATCAATCATTCATTAGATTGGTGATCACTCTGATTTGCATTTAGGAAAAATGAAAAGAAATTTAAGAGATGTCTTCATATGTAAAAGAGAACTCATTTGTTTTCCTATGAGCATTTAAATTGTCAAGATTTCCTGAATGAGTATTCATTTAGTTCTGCTATGATTTAGATTTTACAACCTTATTTATTAAGCAATATTATTTGTACCCAATGCAATCCCTATACAAACAAATGGCAAAGACGTTTTAATTTCATTTTTGCTAACAAGAAATGTGTAATAGTATTTGTTTAAAATATGTTGTAATTCATCCACTTTTAAGAAGAATTGATATCAGCTAAAAAAAAGATAAACAATCTGGTTACTAGGAAACATGGGCTAACTAACAGTTTTAGTTTTTATAAAGTCATTAGCAATTAACTTTCCTGACAGTATTTTACCTAATGAGTGAAGAAGAAAAATTTTCCTCTACCTTTCTAGGTTCTTTTGGTGGGTCTATTAATCAAACTGACATAAGATTAACAGGAAGAAAAAAATATTTAATTAAATAAAAATTTAATTAATATATTTAATTAGTATAATATTAATTAATATTTAATTAATTAATCTTGATTAAAATATTTAATTAATTAAGACCCTTGATAGGTAGAAGGAAACTTGTACCTCTCCTACTATTGGTGACCTGGATGGGACACAATGCACGGGATGGACATGACTCACTCTTGGGGTTCTGCAGCTGAGAGACCCTAAGACCTCTGATAAAAAGTCAGCAGAAGATATGAATTCTTACTACTTTAGTCTCCCAGATCTCTGCCTGCAGGGACCAGTGGAAGTGGGAATTGTAAGTCTTTTCCTTGTCTAAATTTAGATTAGTATGAGAGAATATTGGTAGAACTAATTCCTTGGGTGTAGCAACTCTGTTAAACATGTGATTGAGTATTCTTGATTTTTATTGATTGTTTTCCTCCCAAAGGTGGTCAGGTCAGTGTTTTCATCTTTGTCTGTTGTATTGTTTGTCATAAAGAGGAAAATCAGAGAGTAGAAGACAGGCATAGGCCCTATAAGCCTGTTCAAGCTGGCCTCACAGACTGGTGAGTTCGCACTTATTACCAGACCAGCGTCTATTTAGGCAAACTTTCCTAAGCATTAATGTGCACATGAAGTAAAGACTGTTGCTAAGAAACACCTTAAAGCCAAAGCCACAAAGTTTGGTGAGTATGGGTCAAGCACTTAAGAGATACTAGGTTACTTGCCACCTAAGCCAAAGAATCCCTTGTTATGATAAGTTGGTGACAGAAAAGGTTAGTCTGATACCAGATCACCTGCAAACCTCAAGAAAATTTCCTTGCAGTAAGGTTCCCTGTAAAACATTACACAATCCCCAAAGCAGTGGCACACCACTCTTAGTTATCAATTTGGCTTTTAGATCCCAAAGGCTTAGCTAAAGATGTTAATCTGCATATAACCAAAAACCTGATGCGGTTTCCCTTTCATCTTGTACCATGCCTTTAGAGTCTCAGCCAACCAGAGGACACAGCATGCACCTGGTGGACCATCAGTGACACTGTAGATCTGAGTGCGCCAGCTCTCATGGAAATTTGACAGAAGGGGCCCCAGTCCTTAAGGGGACTTTGTCATCTTATCACTAATTTGGCAGGACAGCAGTATGGGTTGCACCCCATATGCAGCTAGACCTTTCTTAGACTTTGGGAATGAACTTTCTGGATCTTGTGAGGAATGCATTTTTTGCACTCTTATCTGGGGACGCCTCTTATATCTGTGGTTAAGCCATAAAAGACTTATTTGAGTTTCTACTGAGATTAATAAAAGATCCTATGCATCAATGGCCAGATGATGAATGGTTCTTTGAGTTGACCATATTTGAAAGAAAAAAAAAACTTTAGGGAAACTCTCATCCTAAACAACTGTCTTATCAGTACCTATAGAATGACCAAATTAAAAAGAAGATACAAAGAAATAAAGTAGCTAGATTTAGGGACAACCATAGCAAGCTGAAAAACCAGAACTTACACAAAGAACAAAATTGAATTCAAAATAAATTCCCCTTCTCAAAGTCTGACCCCATCTGTTTTAAATTCCCTTTTTCTACAAGATCCACAGACAACACTCCAGAGTCATGTCCACCGAGCATACAGCTTACTCATGTGAATAGGGAAAATCAGCATGTGAATCTAGCAGAAGCGCATGGGACAGGCAGTAGGGCTTGCTTTGCTAGGCTCTATAATCAGGCTCTGCCAGCTTTAGGCCTTTCTATGCAATGTCTTTTGCAGAAATATCCTATATCCCCACTCAAAGAATTCATTTCCCCTGAACAGCAGAAAATAAAGTTCCGTGTTTCGTGTTGTCCCTTCCTTTCCCAATACAGACTTATTGGTTATTGATCCTTTCTCTCTTAGAGATCACACTGATTTCTTGCTTGTCTCATTTTGTTTCCTACCCACTTGGTTTGGCTTTCTGCCTGACTGGGATATACAGGTTGTTGGTTCTTTCTTTTGGCTATCTTTAGGAGTGACTGAATCTAAGGAAGTTAATATACTTTTCACTCTCTTTGGGGATCTCTCTTACATTCAAGGTGGTTGTTTAGGACTGCCAGAAATATTTATTGATTCTTTTTCCCAGCTGAAAACTAACAAGACATTTAAAAGGAAGAATGGGATTTTTTTTTTTTTTTGGCTCTCACTCCTGAACTAAAATGAAGCTAAATGAAGCCAGAGGGAAAGAAAAAACTTCTGAAGTCTTTGTAGAAGGATTTACTAAGACATTCCAAAGCTACCTGATAAAAAAAAAAAAGGGCAAATTGATAATGTAGTTAGATGCATGGATCAAACTGTGATGTAATTGTAGCTACAAACCCAATTCTTTAAGGAACTGAAAACAAGTGTCCTTATCTTACAAATATTTGCAAAATTACAAATATGCCTTAGGACAATTCAAAACCAACTTTTTTTTTTTTTTTTTTTTTTTTTTTTTTTTTTTTTTTTTTTACCTTCCCCCTTTATCACAAAGGCTTGTAAATACTGCCCTGAAGAACCAAAGTCCTTCTTGGAGGAACTTGTATTCTTTCCCAGTGCCTTTGAGATGTACAGGTTAACTCTGATCTAGGCCATCTCTCTTTTTTTTTGAGAGAGAGAGAGAGAGAGAGAGAGAGAGAGAGTGAGCGAGCACTGGTGAGCATGCACACATGCATGCAAACACATGTGCATGAGCAAGGGAGAGGCAGAGAGGGAGAGAGAGAATCTTAAGTAGGCTTCATGCTCAGCGGGGAGCCCCACAGGGTGCTCAATCTCACGAGCTTGAGATCATGAATCTAAGCCGAAATCAAGAGTCAGACACCTAACTAACTGAGCCACCCAGGCACCCATAAGCCATCTCTTTAAAGTACAAATTTTGGGGAGATAATTCTTATTTGAAGAGATGGGGGGGCAGGGATGAGAGGCCTTCTACTTTTTTTAAATTTTTATTTTTTTATTTACATCAAAGTTAGTTAGCATATAGTGCAACAATGATTTCAAGAGTAGATTCCATAATGCCCCTTACGCATTTAGCCCATCCCCCCCCACAATGCCTCCAGCAACCCTCTGTTCTCCATATTTAAGAGTCTCTTATGTTTTTGTCCCCCTCCCTGTTTTTATATTATTTTTGCTTCCCTTCCCTTACGTTCATCTGTTTTGTAACGAAAGGCTTTTTAAAAATTCAACCTACTAAAAAGTCTCTGTTACCCAAACTAAGACCACAGCCTCCTTAAGATTACTTGTAAAGGAGAAATAAAATCTTAAAAGTCTTTAAATAAATACCAGAAAAAAAAAACCTATCAGATAGGTAATCTTAACTGTTCAGTCCACTAGAAACAGTGAGCTTTGTACTCCATCTGATTCATGGCTAAAGCCCCGGAATGAAAGCTGTAAGATTTGTTTATGTCTGTCTGTATGGTTATGTATATTTGTGTATATGGTATTATAGATATGGTATTCTATCACTGGATGATACTGACAAAATTAATTTGTGAAGAGCTCTATCTAAATGGCTTAAAATTAAGTATTTATAAAACAAGTATTCTTAACTTTCTCAGAACTATAACAGAAACTAATCCAAATGTTTTTCAGGTTCATATGATCTTGAAAAGTGTTCAGTATTTAAGTTCAGTAGTTTAATTAAATTACACATGCCTTTTGAATTTTAACATTGAATATAATGCAGGCATACAACTTCTATTCTGCTTGAGCTTACCAGTCAAATAAGTTCATATTACATCATTTACAAAATTTGTCAGCAAGAGAAATAGCTTGGGATGATGGGTGACTTTGTTTAATGTTTCATAAAGTTTTTATGAATAGTTTAAACATAATTGTAGGGAGTAAGTGATTTAAAATTGATGTAAATGGGAGAAGAGTTTTTTTAGGTGAAGTTTTTAGCAATAATTATATTTTATAGTATGTGTACTTAAAAATAGCTTCCAGAATCTTTTTGGTATCTGAAAACTCTAGAGTTTGCTAAGTTAAGTTAAATGATGGAAATTCATTAAATATCTAGATCATTTCCAAATAAAATAAAATACTAAAACATTACCGAGCACAGGTTTACTTACTTTTGCTTCATTGCAGAGAAATGAAAGATAATTTGGATGCATTACTAAACATATTTTAGGCCACGTGAAGAAGCAAATGCCTCTAGAAATTATGAAAGGTATTTATATATTTGCTAATCTAAAAGCATACTAGTGTAACAGTTCATAATTGCTTACTATTTATTATTCACTAAAAATTAAAATTTCTAAGGATTAAAAATTCTAATATGTGCAATTAAAATTACAAGAAATAATAAGATAAACAACTCTATGCAAGGAAAGTACAATGTATTTTTGGTAAGAAGAGGTATGAGATATGAAGACACGTTTGAAAGCAAATTTGTCCCAAAATAAAACTGGTTATTTCAAAATGGGAAAGGGGAGACTAAAAAACACATTAAATAGAAAGGAAGAGAGAAAGAGGGAAAATCTTACTTTGTGTGCTTAATTTGGCTAAAACTGAATGAATTTATTTTAAGGGTATGATATTAAGCTTTACCAGTAGTGTACTTATATAAACTAAAATTTAATTTTCTTTACTTTTCTAAAAGGACAATGTTTTCTTAGACTACTGGTCTGCTCCTGATAAGAGATTATGAAAGTTTCCATTTACCTTTTAAGTAATCTGTCTAGAAAGCAAAGATTCCATATTTTACCAAAAACAAAAATTTCTGTAATTTATCAGGTCTTTGACTGCTCAGGAAAATCAAGTCTTCTTAATATTACAAGAGCTAAATTTTACATAACTATGTAACTTTCTGTAGTTTTCTTTCAAATCTTTTATTCTAACCTTGGTTAAATGGATAATTGTTATTTTATAATGATCTACGATTCTATGTAATCAACTGTCCATACTTTTTGATATTTTTGACAAACTTCCCTAAATCAAATTCTAATTGTCTTCTTTTTGTTTCTTTTTTTTAAAACCTTAAACTAAGTTTGAGATAGTTCAGAGGGTCCCTGGACTAGCTCAAAAGATATAAGTAGTCTAGAAATTATATGAAATTCCTAAATTTCTGATATACCTTGGTATAATGTTATTAGTCATAAATCTAGTTACCTTAAAATGTTGTAACATCATAGAAATGATCAAATTTCTTTGTCAATTCCATTATAACAATCTCTTGTCAGTTTTTTTAACAATGGACATGATAAATCTGTTGTCATTTACAGACAGTTATTGTTTTACTCTGATAGTTTGCAAACGTACTTCAACTTCAAGGAGATTTAAGGAAAGGGCTTTTGACAAGTATAGATTTCTGATAACTAACATTATGCAACTGAGCTGCCTAGTAATTTCCAGAACTAATGGAAAACCTGGATTTAAAAAGAACAAGTATTAATTATATGGAACTAAATGAAGTTAGAAGCATGATTATAATTTTTATGACTTTTTGGTTGAAACATGGATAGTTGTCTTTCCAGATTTAAGAAAAGATTTTTCTCTTTTCTCTTAGACGATCAACAATTTGGATAGATACACGTCTGTGAATAAAGATGAAACAGTTACTTTTTCTCTGTATCTGATACTTCTAGAATTTGGAAATTTAGTACTCTTACTTATGGTAATATAGATATTTGCGTAAGTTCAATAAAAATCTGTTATTATAATAGGACACATCTGGAAACATTGATTATATTAGCAGAGCTTTGATTGGAATGTCATATTTGAAAATGATGTGCATAAACTCAGAAATGACCAGACAGCTTTAATGAATTAGGGTTGACTTTATGGAGCCAATAATATCTCTTGGAAAATTCTACCTAGTATCTTGCTTACATAGTTTACAGGAGCTTTCCAGGTTAGTAAGGAAGGTCACTTCTTGGTATGTGCAGGAACCTCAGGATATTTTGGGGACCTCAAGAAAGGAGGAATTAACCCAAATCTATAGGTATCAGAGGGAAACTCTGATGTCAAGTTCTCGGCTTAGCTTTCTAGCCTTGAAAGACTTCTAAAGAGTCGAATCTGAGATTCCTTAAGAAAAGTGCCAACAAAGCAGCTTAAAACAGGCTATGTGGTGAATCACTATTTTTGTGGCATTCATGTAAATAAGCAGGCCAAATATATTGAAACTAAACTTAATTTGCAAATAAAAAATAGTCTTACTATGGTTACCTTTGATAGAAACAGGGGAGACTAGAGAGAAAAAAAATTATGTTTCAGTAGAAACTATAATACACACTTGTGGATATAGGATTCAAGTTCTGTCATTTGTCTGTGAGGTTTTTTTTCCAACTAGTGTGTCTTCTAGTCTCCTCCAATATTTAGGTACAACTCTGCAAAATAACATTTATAATTTTCTCCCACCATTCTGTCTTAAAATCATTAAGAATTAAAGCTGCCCTTTTTCTGAAGCCATGCAAGCTAAAGTTGGACAACTCAATATAAACTTAAATATAAGCTATAATGCTCTGAAGGAGCATATACAAATGCTCCTATATGGAAAATCTTCATGCCTATTGTTGTATGGGCCATTCAGAAAGATCACCAGAGATGTTCAAACTACAGTAGGAAAATCTCTCACACTGCCACTGCCTTTCCTCATTTTGTCTAAAGATGCTTCAAGCCAGATATCTAGAAATCTTGACTGGCTGCCTTCAGAAGAAACTAGAATTACAGTCCACATCAATCATTAACCATTGTTCTTTTGTTTCCACAGAAATTGTTTGCACCACAGGCGTAGCTTTCAGAGCCTACCTGCATTACCAAATCCTAAAAGAGGGCACAATTGTTTAACTGAACTGACCTATTTTCAGCACTGAGACACTGGTTCATTGAGATGGAGCAATCTACCAACTCATCTTCTGGACTGCGAAACTACTAAGTTTCATAGGCAGGAATGAGGGGGAGCAAAATATATGGGTCCAAAATATGCCACTTTGGCATATAGACTACCTAGAGCTGAAAGTAATCTAGAACCAGCAAACTCAAGGAAAATGTTACATCTCTCTGAATACCTAGAAGAATTTAGATAAAGAACCTGGTCCTGAAGGAGAGCTACTACCAGAGATAACTTTTTTCTGTGAAAGACCTATTGGTATGGCATCACAAACATCTCATTATGACACATCTCCTCTTATTGTTCTGAGTTACGCTCCTCCCCTTTGGGCATCCAGGCCCCTATCCCATTCTTTGGGTCAGGATGGCATATAAGCCTCAAGTGCCTGACTTGTCCTTGGGTCTCATATTCTTATGGGGGTCCCATAAATAAATTTTTTCTCTTGTTAATCTACCTTTTTTCATTTAATCAATAGAGCAGCGAAAAGAATTTAGAAATGTAAAGTAAAAATGTTTCCTCTTCTAGAGTGTCATATCTGACATTTGAAGATGGGGAGAATGGATCACAAGTTTTAGCGTATTTCTTCATTTCAAGATGCCATTGACCCCAACTTAATAATAGTCTTCCATACCTTATATAAAAGAGATAAAGTATAAATAGCGCCAAATTAAAGATTCACATTGATTATAATATTGTTTCCAAAGAAAGAAAAGCTAAAATACACAAAATATGACATGTAGGCCCTACCAACATTTTGTATTTTAGGTAATGGCAAAGGTTAAAATGAGAATACCTATAATGTTATCTTTTTGATGGCTATTTTTGGCTAAGAAGAGTACACCAGAGAAAAATCAGTACCTGCATCATCAGGTATGTAATAATAATAGCTAATATTCATTGAGCTCGTAACATGTATCAATCATTTTTCTAAGTGCTTTCTATTTATCTTCTCATTTAATATGAACAGATGGGATAGGTACTATTTTTTCCTGATATGCAAGTGAAGACCCCTGAAGTTCAAATGCTAGTAAGTGGAGGAGCCAGAAAATAAAAGTAAAAAGATGTAACTCCAGTTATGGCCACTATGCTCTCCCTTAGGTATAAGTAAGAATAGGCAAAGACCAACATAATATGAGAAAGCCTTCACATAAGCATATAAAATCAATATTTGTTTTTTTCCAGCATCTTGTTATAAAGTTTAATCATAAAGAAGATGTGAAAGAATCATACAATGAACACTAATGTATGTGTCACCTAGATCCTACAAATAACATTTTGCTGTATTTGTTTTGTAACATTTCTATCTGTTCATCAATCCATCAATCCATCTTATGTTTAATTATCTTAAAGTATGCTCACATCTTTGATTCTGTTGCTATAATAGTGCAGGATACAGTGAAAGGCCTGTTTAGAGAGGATGTTAGAAAACTAATTTGTTATTAAAAAAAAAACATACTACTGTAGGGGTCAAGAAGAGGCTGCCCACAAGATGAACCACTTTGTCATGAGGATTACTTTGAGTTAAAAAGCAATCAAAATCCAGCACATTCAGGAAAAACTCTTTACCTTCCTCTCAACTGTCTAAAAGAATTTATATAGAGGATGCACAGCAGGAAGAGAACTATGACCATAGATATCTATATTATACCATGAACTAGTTATGGCAGATGGGGAAAACCAAGCAAGGCCAGTTTGATCAAAAACCTCTATGTCCCACATTTTCTGAGTGGTCCAGCAAACATTTGGTTAACAAGTATTTATACTTTATCATTTTCCTGTAAATTGCATTCCTTCCTTTTGAAGTCCCAGGCACCTAACCCTGCTCCTCAGTTCAGATGAACATATATACTTCATGGTGCCTGTCTTTGGAATTTCCATGCCTGTGTGGATTCCCCATATGTATGCTAGTAAATTTAATTTTCTTCTATTAATCTGTCTCATGTCAATTTGATTTTTAGTCCAGCTAGAAAGACCTTGAAGGGGACAAGAAATTCTTGCTCCCTAGCATCACCAATTGAGCACTTGTTTTTGACTGTCAACTAAATACCACTCACTTAACTTCTTAATCTGCATTTTGCCTCCAAATATGCAATTGTGAAGATTTAATGGGAAAAAAGTATTTAATAAATACAACACTTACTATACTACCTTACACAGAGTAAGTATATGTTCAATAAAGTACAGCCAAAATAATGAAGCTAGTGAGAAAATGCCAAAGGAACTAAGCTCATACTGCATTCAATCAGTTAATATACTGAACGGGTTAGGATAAAATAGGATAAGACAATTCTCCAACCAGGAAGAGGAGAGTATTGACCGGATATTTTATACCTGTATCTAGAAATGCTTGAAAAACGTTAGGCTCTTGGAATTAATCAAGTAAAATAAACATCAGAAGCTCTTTAGAATAGAGACAAGGTAGCAGAGAATACAGAAAAATAATCTGATGAGTATGTTTACCTACTTCTTTATGAAAACAAAAGCATTTCTTGAAGTAGCTGAGTTAATACAGTCTGAGTGCATTGCTCTTTGGGAATCTAAACTGGACCCCCCCAGAATAACCAATAGTCTGTTAAAGAATCATTATAATGTGGATTTTGTGAAGAGTATTTTTCTTAATTCCTTAAGGACATCAAGTGAAAGCTAACTGTGTGCCTAAAATGCAAATAAACAATTATTTACGGCAAATTCTTTAACTCTCCAGATAAGTAATAAACTTAACTCTCTCTTGTGGGAATTGAGGCACTTAAACACATTTCTTATTCCAAAATCTACCACATCCTTACTAAGAAAAATGTCACAAATATAATTATAGGTAAGGTCAACAATATCCTTAAAAATAAATTTGGATTTCCATCCATGGAGGTATCATCAGCCACAGCATAAGACAGAAGGAAAAGACAATAAAAGACAATTCAGCCTGGGTAACTTTAAAAAGAAAGTGAGCAGATTTACCTAATAGAGAAAAAAATAATACAGAATCAAATACATCTGATTTGGTGTTAAGAGGTTAGAAGAGTAAAGAGTATTACTTTAACGTAAACCTATCAAAATGAAATCGCTGCAAACCACACCCCTAAACAATTGAATTATGGAATTATTGACAATCTTCATTTCAATGCATATGAATGTTGGCCAATGCACAGATTTTAATATAGTAAGCACAGACATTACCGAGATATTCTTTTGTAGTAAACTTTAGTAAAAGTAAACCAAAATCTGCTCCTTAGGTCATTACTACTTGGGGATATTAAGAGCCAGACTAGGGGTATCTGGGTGGCTCAGTTGGTTGGGCATCTGATTTCAGCTCAGGTCATGATCTCATGGCTCATGAGTTCAAGCCCCACATCAGGCTCTATGCTGACAACTCGGAACTTGGGAGCCTGCTTCAGATTCTGTGTCTCTGCCCCACCCCTGCTCATGCTCTGTCTCTCAAAACTAAATAAACATTAAAAAATTTTTATTTTTAAAAAGAGCCAAACCAAATCAATAGGACACTGAGAATCCTTAGTAATCATACTAATTGATCTCAAGTGTGAAAATGCAGTCATAGAGGGTTTGTTTTCATACGTTTGTCCATGAAAGATAAATGATTTATTATATGAAAAAAAAGCTAATCATAACTGTATATATAATATTAATTTGATATTTTTCTCATGGAAATTCCATAAAAATACAATGAAATGGTCTTTGATGGAATATAAACTTGCCTCTGATAATTTTAAACAAACACATATTAATTCCAATATAGAAAACTCATTACCTATTCCCACATGTGCCTGTCTTTCATGAGAACATATAGAGGGTACCTCTGTCCTGATAAACAGTCTAAGGTACCAATCCACAGCATTAATTCTTTTATAAACCTGGTAATTCCAGTTTCAAGAGGCTTTATATTATGAAAAACATAAAATGTTCGGGTAGATTTTGCTTCTACATATACACACATTAAGAAGATGGTCTTTAAAAATATTATTTTGTGTCAATAAAAAAAATTTAGCTCCAAGTATTGATGTTATGTGTTTTGATCAGCAACCCTCTACTATTATACTATCATCAAAGAATAAATCTAATCTACAACATAATGAAAATGAAATGAAAATATGTAAGACAGAAAATCTAATCTCCACTTCTGTTGAAATTCAGCCTCTATTATATACCTCGTCTCAGTAAGAGAAAGTAAATTCACAGTATTACAAAAACTCTACTGAGAATTATCTTCTTGAATAAATTTAAATTGGATAATATATCCAGAAAGTTCCCTATGGCTTCAATTATGACGAGTTTCTCTACACTGAGAGAGAGAGAGTATAAATAAAAGAAACATAATCTAATCTAGCTAGGTGCTAGGTCAAGTGTAAGAATAATAATGGATTTAACTACAATATAAATGAAAACAAAAGTTATGATTTTACCAAATCAGCCATCAGAACTGAGGAGACACACCAACACGCCTACGAACCAGAGACCTTATCAAGCTATAGGAAACATATTCTGAGAAGGTCCTGGCAATTAATAGTACAAATCTGGACTGGCTATCCCAGTGTGCCGTAGCAGAAAGATAAGCCAGCAGGCAGCCTGCCCATGTAATCAGCAATGTCTAATGGAGGATAGCCAGTGGATGTTCTGGCAGGAAGATGGTGTTAGGAAAATCTGTTGACTCATGGTCAATAAAATTATTAAAAGGCAATGCTCATCATGATGGAGGCTTTAGGTAGTACCAAGGTGGTTAAAGGGATTGAGAACTAAGATGTCTGCTCGGAGATGGGGAAATAACAACAACCGAGTGAATTAACTAGAAAAATAAAGCCTCCAACAAGAAAAAAAATTAAAAAAAGAAAATAAAAGCCTTCAACAAGAGCCAGTTATTAGAAATAAGAGACAAATCAGCATTGAAGGTGAACTAGAAGCTGATAGATAGAATTATCAACTGACTGTAAGAAACCCTCCAATAGAATGGAGATAATTCCAGAGGGTGATACTGGTTTGAACCTGAAATTTAAAATTAAGCAGTCCCCAATGAGGGAACTCGATGGATGAAAGATCAAGAAACAAGGTGATTTATTACTATCAACTGCAAAATTAAGATTGAGTATGATGATTTTTAGAATATGATTGCAATGTAAGCCAGTGTGTATTGAAAACAATGGCATCATTAGGTGTATCGCACACAGTAGTATTTTCCTACTGAATTCCCTACTGAAGAGGTTTCCTGCTGCATAATAAGAAAAATTTCCATTAGTCAGCACCTAGGAGTCTGCTTCAGTAAAGGTTCTTTTTTTTTTTTAAGGCAACAGGAGCTGACTCTAAGTAACTTCAGCTGAATATAAATTTATGGCAAGAATAGCTGCAGCTTACAGAATCAATAGGAAGGCTTAAGAACCAAGCTCAGAAGATGAGTATAAAACAAAGGGATCCTTGGGCAATGGTAGACACAAACAATGCCATGCTGCAGAAACTGCCAGGATTTGGTATTGATTTGGTATCATTTTGCCAGACTTAAATGCTGTCAGCATGTCACACAGGCATGACTAAATTCTCAACCTCTCAATTCTTCTGTCATCACACGATTTCCTTAGATTTAAATTTCTGAGGCGAGTTCATGATTGGCAAAAGCTAAAGCAGGCTTACACTGGAGCTTCCGTATGTGGTTTTCCTCCCACGCTCTCTTAGCCTCAGATAACTGTTGGTCTGCCCTTGGTCATTATAGATTATTTTTGCTTTCTAGAATTTCATATAATTGCAATCATAGGTGTTATTTTCCATCTGAGTCCTTTTGCACAGTATAATGTTTTTGAATTTTTTCCATATTGTTGCATCTATTAGTAATTTTATCCCTTTTATTGCTGAGTAGAATTCCACAGAAACAGCAAAATCTCATTATCTATTCACCTACTGATGGGCTTGGCATCATTTCTAGATTTTTGCCAAAATGAAACAAGTTGCTATAAACATTCATATACAAATATTTGTGTGGACATGTGTTAATTTCTCTTGGGTAAACAATTCGGAGTGCAACTGCTTGATTACATGGTAAGGGTATTTTTGACTTTTAATGAACTGCCAAGTCTTTGCATTCCTACTGGCAACGTGTGAGTGTTCCAGTTGCTCCATATACCAACACTAGGTATATATTCTATCTTTTTAATTAGCCATTCTAGTGGGAGTGTAGTAATAATTTATCGTAGCTGTGGCTTTCATTTACATTTCCCTGATGACTAATGATGCTAAGTATAATTCCTTCTGTTTATTGGCCGATTTGAATATCTTCTTTGGTAAAGTATCTGTCCAATCTGCTTGTGCCAGACTGTACTTAGCATTAAGAGCCACAACAATATTTTGTGTCCCACATGCTTTTCTTACAATGTGACCGTTATACACTGACTGTCAAGAGATAGGGTCTATGTTCCTTTTTTTTTGAATTGGGGAAATCCTGTATCTTCTGAAAAAATGTCATAGAAGGTCATACAAGGCGATACAGTTTCCACCTAGTTTTCTTGGGATGCTTCCCTCTGGAATCTGGCCACCGTGCAGTGACAAAGCACAAGAACTACATGGAAAAGCCAGATATAAGCGTTCTGGCCAAGAGCCCCTTACACGGTCACACAAGCCAGCATTAACCACCAGATTTGTGAATAAACTTTTAGATTATTCCAGCCTCCCACTGTGGATTCATTTTGTAAGCTGAGGCATCTGACATTATGGAACAGATGACCCTAATGTGCCCTTTCCAAATTCCTGTACTACAAAATCCATGAATAAAAAAATAGCTTTCATTTTGCACGATTAAATTCAGGATGGTTTGCTGTGTAGTAATACATAAGTAGAGCACAGGCTTTCAGAAGCAATCAAGGACTTAAAAACTTGTTGAAAAGAAACACAATTTAAATTGATTTTTTTTCAACTTTTAAAGGTCATATGTTGTTTCATAGCATTTAAGTACAGTTAAATTTTTGAGAATCTAAAATTTCCCCTAAAGCTTAACTAATGTTAATACATAGATATGTTTATATATAACATATATAATATACATAATGTATATACACACATAATTTTTAATGAAACTCTCACTTCAAGCATTACTTGGACATTACTCTGTCATTTTCATTATTTTTATCAACTTTCAGGAGGCTGATAAAATTTAAGTAGGAACCTATTATGAGGTAATGAAATTGGTCACTAGTATTTAGTGATTTCTCATAAACTTTTTTACAGCTCTGAATAAGATTTTCCTACTGACAGATTTGCAGGCGTGCAAGGACAAAACAAGAAAATCAAACCAAACAAAGAAGAGACACGGTGAATTTTATTTTTATTAACTCAGAACAGATGCCGAGGTGATGGGGCCCCCAAATCACTACTTATCTAGCGAGGTGAGCACACAATCATAATAATATCAGTCATACAGGGTCATAAATATGCCAGTATTCAAATTATCCTGGATAATAAGATAAAGAAAAGATATATTTAGATATATTTAGCTTGACTTAAAATAAGTATGGATTAAAGGATGTGAGTTCAGTTAGTCAGCATCCCTAAATTTATCAACAGGTATCTGACCTAGTCTTACATATTTCCACTAAAGTTTTGTGAACTAAATTCAGACCAACACGTAGTGGATACCTTCTGTGTATCTACACAGGACAAAGTACCGGAGATTACAAGATAAGACAAACTCAGATTCTTCAAGATACTCAAAATGGTAGAATAATGTTTTTCTTTTGTCTAAATTTTACTTGCAATCATTAAGAGGTTTACTATGGTCCTGACCATAGAAAATGTTTTTTGTTGAAGTCAATTTATGTGATTCACATTAAGATAATAATGTTGCAAATGTATAATATATTTGCAATTACTTGGTTAAATATGGAATGTACTATCCATCTAAGAATTTTATCAACTACTGCATAATAAGCCAGTCTACTTATCATTTACGCATCCACCTTATTTTCCATGAATTCATCAATTGCATTTATCTTTTTAAAAAATATTTATTTATTTATTTATTTGTTTATTTAGAGAATGAATGAATCCAAAGCAGGCTCCACTCAGCATGGAGCCTGATGTGGGGCTCCAACTCATGACCATAAGATCATGACCTGAGCCGAAATCAAGAGTCAGATGCTTAAACCGAGACACCTAGGCACTCCTTCAATTATCTTTAATGAGATGATACTTACAACTTGTTCTTCAATGACATTGGAAAATAAAAACCCTGATAATACATTAAAAATATATGACATGTATAAACTAAAACTGACATGTGAGTTAATATGAAATATTTGAAATAGGAAAATAGTTTTAACTCCAACTTAAAAAAATATCTCATTATGTATCAGAACATATGCATAATTGGGAAAATTAACAGCAGTTTCTAATGAGACTACCATAAGTATATTTCATTCCTTTATTAATGGAAGTGGATGTGCTTATAATTGCTTCTCGGCCTTTTGGCTAAGATCAAGTGTAGTATCTGTTCTTATCAGGATGTGCTTATAAAACTCCTCTCTTTTTTTTTTGTAGGACTTCATGCCAGTTTATCAAAAAAGCAAACTAAATGTTTCGGGTAGCAGAAAAGTATAGACACTGATTTTAGTTAGGGTTTATGTTAAAATATTTCAATAAAACACCCACTTTGTCATCAAAGGCAAAAGAAGAACTCTTGTTATACTTGCTTACACTTGGTTCCATGGCTTAATGTTTTTTAAATGTTATTAACATATTAAGCGTGTACCATAAACTTTTTAGTATGTGGGCCTTCTCTTTAATTTGATCAACATGATCATTTATGAATATCATTTATGGATGATATTTATGATATTTATCATTTATGATGGATATTTATGAATATCACAATTTTATGACACTGTGATATTTTTGGATTCATTTTCAGAGCTTTTGGAAAAAGGTGATAAAAATAGTAATATTTTATCATCTAATTCTGAAGTTAAAAATATAATTCTTAATCACATGGTTTCTCCTCTAAAAACCATATTTTGAGCCCCACGTCAAGCTGTCTGCTGTCAGCACATAGCCCTCTGGAGATCCTCTGTCTGCCCCCTCTCTGTCCCTACCCTGCAGTCTCTTTCTCAAAAAAAAATAAATAAATAAACATTAAAAAAAGAAGAGATTTATTTCAGTCTTTCTACTATTCTATTTGTGGCAATTGATACAGTCTAAAATATTTGATCTTTTGAAAATAGCCATTTAAGCTTTATTATTTATGTCCCATTTGTTTCTGAATACCTAAATACTTACTGCTAAGTCCATGAATTAGAAATATGGGTACTAGTCATCAGTCATGTGACACTGGTGAATAACGGTCTGGAACCTCAGATCTAAATTGTCAGCTTATATTAGCAAAATAAATTTGGTAAAGGAAAGCCGATACTTTGAACTTTATATACAAAAGGCTTATTCTGCCTGGGCCATGGAAATGCTCCTTCGTGTAAATTACATGATTCAAAAGCTTAAAAAATAGACAGGATTTTCTTTTTTTTATTTTAATTTTTTTAACTTTAATTTTTTGAGAGAATGCATGTGTGTGCACACAAGCAGGACAGGGTCAGAGGGAGAGGAAGGGAGAGAATCCAAAGCAGGCTCCACACCCAGTGCAGAGTGCAATGTGAGGCTCAATCTCATGAAAAGTGAGAGCATGACCTGAGCCAAAATCAAGAGTTGATGCTCAACTGACTGAGCCACCCAAGGCACCCTGACACAGGATTTTCTATTCCTCAGATTTTGAGGGTATATATTAATTCAATGGGTAAGGTCCACGTAGTTTCCACCAAAGGGTAATTTGTCTTACTTTTCAATTTTATTTATTTATTTTTGAGAGTGGGCTGAGGGGGTGGGGGGAGAGAGGGGGAGAGAAGAAGAGAGAGACAGAGAAAGAGAGAGAGAGACAGACAGCAGGGGAGGGGCAGAAAGAGCAGGGAACAGTGGATCTGAAGTGGACTCTGGGCTGACAGCAGAAAGCCCAATGCGGGACGCAAACTCCTGAACCATGAGAGTATGACCTGAGCCAAAGTCAGACACTTAACTGACTGAGCCACCTGGGCACCCCAATTTGTCTTATTTTTAAAGAATCTGTTCATTTATTCATCATGGCACAGGCCTTTCGGCTTAACAGGGGAGCATGCCATTTAAATACATAATCAAAATTTATTTTTGAAATGCAACACTGATTGTTTCTGGGCAATATTCCTTTACCACACTATGAAAACAACCCACAAAAGCTGTACTTTTTAAATTCAATTTTAAAAATTAACTCACATATGATTATATTTCATAAAAATTAAAACTTTACATATGAAAAAAATCCTCTTGATTTTACCATAATTCCTGTCCTCTCCCAAAAGTAACTACTGCTATCAATTTGATATTCATACCTTTAGATCTCCTCTAGGGAATTTTAATATATTCATTAAAATACCTATAAACCCATTGTTTTTAATTTTATAGGCAAATTAATTGGGTGTATGTCAATCTACAATTTTTCCCACTTAACAATTTGTATTGAAGTTCTTGTCATTCTGTACTATGGAAAGTATCTCATTTATGTCCAGGGGTACAGTGATACAAGAGATAGAAATTAAAATGTTTAGAAACTTCTATCCTAGCTGATAACTTATTATTTTAAGCTTTTAGAAAAAGGGCTGTTAGGAAGAATTTTGATGCACTTGTATAATGATTTTTTTTTAAGAAATATGCGTCAAGCACCATGTTATGCAGGAAAGGTATTATTTCCTGATTGCTCTGAAGGTAAAAAGTTACTTGCCTGAGTTCACACAACTAGTAAGTGCTAGATCTGGGCTTTCCATACATCCTATCAGGCATCAGGATTAGCGTTCTTAACCACTGTTCTCTACTCCTCAATTTTAAACAAAATAACTAATGAATCAAACTGTAGTCACATTTAAGTTTCAATATATGCCATCCATTTGCCCTTCAAAAAAGCATCAGCAATTTACATCTACACTTACATTTTTGTTGATATTTCCATGGCATATTCTTGCAAAGGAGATAACTGGCATTAAGTAAAATAGTATAGATCGTCTGTTACTGATGATAATTAGAACCTGTGCCTTACGGTTATTGTGAGAAAGGGCTTAGGGGGGTGTTATCTCTGGAGGAAAAGAAAATAGTGTCCTTAAAATGAACAGGGATGTATTCCATTCTCACTCACCTTCTATCTCATTAACTATGCTTCTGAAATTTTATAACAGTTTTGAATATACTATGTGTTTACTTCACTATTCTTATTAATCTGGCTTCTGATATAGGAAATAGAAGGGTGAGCACTCTGCTCAACTGAAAAGATGATTTTGTTGCTATCTATTTGCATATTTTGCTAACATATATATTTAAGTGGCTATAACAGAAAACTGGATCCACTCTCTAATTACTATCTGAAATAATGGCTTCTGATGAACTATTTCTAAATCAAAATCATTATACCTATTAGATACCCTCACAGAAAACAAGTCTATAAAAAACTGAGTAATTTAATTACCTGGTAATATATATTGCTCATGGTTAAAATATATTTGGGTGTTAGACACATTTTTAGTGGTTGAGTTTGGCATTTTGTTATTTGGAAATAAATTATCGGTACTTCTGTGTAAATGAAATTTCAGTTAAAATTTAACTGACCCAATGGCAATGATGTTTTTCCTCAGTTTTTATTTTCTGAATCACTTTGTATAACACAGAGGCTATGTTTCCTTGAATAATAACTAATTGAAAAATCCTATAATCCCAGGTTTATTTGAATACTGCATTTTGACTGATTCTCTTAGGATTTTTTTTTCCATTTCTTATTATGAGTTTCACTTTCTAGGTTAAACTTCTAAGCCATACTTTTATATACAATTTTTATTTTTAACATTTTTGTCAAATGTCTAGTTTTTCATGGTATTCTTCATATTTTAAATGGTCATTATATCTCAGGTTACTAACTCTTTCCTGGGTTGAGCTATTTGTCTGGCTCTTTTTATAGATCTTTATTTCTTTGCTGATATTTTCTGTTTCATTTGTTTTAAGCATTGCTCATTGTAACATTTATATGAGAGCTGCTTTAAAATCCTTGTTGGACAATTCCTGCATCTGAATAATCTTGACACTGGCATCTCCTGATTATCTTTCTCATTCTGGTTGTAATCTTACTGGTTCTTGGGGTGACTAGAGATTTCCAACTGTATCCTGAAGAAATTCTGGATCCTATTTATATCTTCAGTTTTAGCAATCAGTTATCCCATTGAGGTTAGCAAGTAGGTCCTGGCCGACTTTTGAGGGCTGCGGATCCAATGACAGTTTCCAGCCTTTGCAGTGCTATTCCAGTCCACTCCGTTTATGAAGTAGACTACTCAGACACCACTCTGAAAACCTGGATGTAAGTCCACACTAGGGTTCAGTTCTTAAGCCCTCTGATGTAATAATTTCCCATGTGCTCAAGGGTCTGCTCAGGACTTTCTATGCAAGTTTAAAGAAAATCTCTCTCCTGCTTCTTCCTCTCTGAGATTGAGAATATGAGGGGCTTGGCCTGCCACCCCCAGGAGGAGAATGTCAAGTCTGGACTTCTCACTCAGTCTCTGCTGACCCCATGTGGGGGGGTGGGGGAGCTGGAGGGCATCTGTGGAATTCAGTTGAGGTTGGGCAATTATTTGTCAAAAAAAGTGTCTGCCATCCTGGGCGGCCCTTTTCCTCATCTTTTGGCTGGGAAAGCAGGCTTGTCTTTGGACTGTTTGGGTAAATGACTGTTTAGTGTTCCAAGATACAGATTAATTCAGTGTCCAGTTAGGATATATACATTTTTTTTAAAAAGAAACAAAAGGGAGAACTTGTCGTCATGCCATTCCTCAAGATGAGAGGTTCCCCAGCCAGTCTTCCCTCTTCTTGCCACCTTTGAGAGTCCTCTTATGGTTGTATGTTAAAATTTTTACTGAGGTTTTAATTGTACTTTAGCAGGGAGAAGCTGGGGAAAATATAAATCTGTTCCAAACTATCTTGAACCAGGAACACAGTATGTAACCTTTTGAGTCATGTTTTTTCACACAGCATAATTCTTAGGTTTCACTCATACTATAATATGTATCGAAAGCCTTGCTGTTATAATGAGATTTATTTTATGGCTCTATCTTCAGGTACAAAAATTAATTATTTAAACCTTTGTGCCACCAGATCACTCCTTATTGTATTTCTGTTCCTTATCCTATGCTGATACTTTGGCAGTAGATCCTCCCTTTTTTTTATTTTGAGATTGCCTTATATTGATTTGAAAGTTTAAAATTTATTCCATCCGACATATCTATGTCCTCACATTTGCTGTATGTGGACATGGATGGGGATGGAAAGGGATTTGCATAGTTCAATTTGCTAAGATTGGAAACTACAACAAATCCCTTCTGTAATAAAGCAAACTATACATGATAAACAATTACTTGTTATAGAGAAATGTGTAATATGGAAGTATATCACTTTATTTCATTTGATCCATACCACAATGACATGAAGTCAAACTAGTAAAGGGAAAATAGTAAAGGGTCGATTTTTTTTTTATTGACAATTTTCTGGGAAAGTACACATCAAATATATCGGGGTAATTTTGGTTATGCATTTGATTAGAATGTAAAAGAAGGCAGAATGCAACCTAGGCCCTATGCTTCTTACTCCATAATCTTTGAGCTTCAATTTACTGCTAAATAAAATAGAGCTTTGCCAAATTAAACTTTGAATACCAAGCATAAAAGCAGATACATAAAATTTTAATATAAAAAGAACAAAGGAAGTTTAATTTAGCTGGAATACAATAGCCTATTGAAATCTTTATTAAAATACTGTTGAAGATGTACATTATTACATTTTACTTCATAATTTTACTAATTAAAATTTCTCCAACTGTACTGTACAATCAGCTTCACATTAGAGTTATTTTTACAAGGATGCATATTCCTCTTGGAGCAGCTTTAGCCTTTATCTTTCACAAATTGGTAAAATAGGGCACTTAGTGCCTCACCTGCACAACATGTAGAATCAGAGGAGACCCAGAGAGAGAATTATCACCCAACACCAAACAAATGGGGTTGGAAAATGTAGTTTCCAGCACACATCCCCTCTGGTACACGATACAGCACAGAATGTCAGTAAGACAACTAAAGCACGACAGACATTACCTGTCACAATTTGAAGGATGAAGACAATTTGTAAATGGCCAACATTTGCTCAGTGGCTTAGATAAAATAGACTGGCAATCATAATTTTGGATTAAAATATGTATAATGCTGTAAACTAATATTTGAGCTATTTTAGATAGAAAGCTGATTCTTGTTAATATGCCCACATCCAGATGCTTGCATTTGGATTTTCCAATGAAATTAATAGAGTTGGCTTACACTCAACATCCACATTTGGAAGAACTCAGATTCTCAAGCTAAACAGTTTTGCTATTTTCTGGTTATTTATGCAGAAAGATGATATAATAAAATGTGTATTTCCAAAGCAACATCTTTGCTGTAATTTAGAAACATGTGCATATGTGTGTGTCTGTTTTACATGCCTATAGTTTTTGCATCTTAAATAATATATTTAAAGTTCACAGAACAGCTCTTTTTCTTCTATATTATTTTGATAATAGTATCTTCTTAATCTTATGAGACATTAATTGATCTATTTAGTTCAACCTAGTTCTTCATAAGAGCATTTTAGGTTTTGGATAAGAAATTACTAAGTAATTATGTTTCCTTTGATTCCACAATCACTGATCACCAAAATGCCTCTCAATACAAGCCATCTCCAAGTGGGGTTGGGGGTGTAGAAAAAGTACATGAGTTAGAGTCACAGCTAACTATGTGATATTTATCTCTCAAGAGAAAAAAAAAAGAGGGAGGACAAGGGGTGATGACATGGTAAGACACAGTCTATAATCCCATTACTTACAACAGTTGTCCCTATGCAGCTACAATGCCCAAAGCCCGAGGATATAAACTCCAAAAATTCTATATTCTAGAAACCTTTACTTACTTTTCTACCATCTTCTTAGCCACCAGCGGCTACTGCATGCCATGACCAAATTCTAACTAGGTAGGTGAGGAATTCCCAGTTTTGTATCAAGACCTAGTAAAGGTGGTTTTGTTAAAACAGTTTCCCCCTGGTACCCAATATACAGTCTATATTCTTTTTTTAGAGAAAGATAACTTTAAAAATATATATATATATATTATAAAACTTACAAAAGCCTGATATGATCACACAAGGTTTACAATTTTTTTCATCACACCCGCACACATTTTAAACCACATACACAACCAAAGTACGAAGACATGCCAAAATTCTATTGTAAAAATATCCTATCAGAAAGTGTTAGTTTTTCTCAGGTTTGTGCTGCTCATTTTCCACATATTACCTATTCAATATTTTGTAAAACCACTAAAATAATGCTGCTAAATCAAAATCAACATTGTGTGAACTAAAAAGTTTTAGCAATTGGAATATTTTTGCATATTCTCATAACACAGCTATTGTTAGTATTATTATTAGTATATATTATAAGTAGGTATTATAAACATTTAAACTGTCTAAAATATAATTCACTGTTATGACCTAGATTCCCTAATCCTTTTTTCTTCCCCTCTGCTATTACTCATGATCACAACACTATGTACCCATCCCCTCTGAATGAAAATGTTAAGTCCAGGTAAAATACAATCTCATTTATTAAGCTTTTCCTAATCATGTCTGTAAGAAGCTAGCACTCATTTTTCTGTGTTTCCATAGTAATTTTTCTTGTTTCTCTTGAAGTTACTGATTTTCGGACTGGCTGTCTCCCACTCGGTTGTGATTTGCCAGCTCGTAGGGACCATTTCTCCTTTATATCTTCAGAAACTAACCTAATGCCACACAAAGAGTCAGTATTCAGAAATGTTTTCTCAACGACTCAAATTAATATTTCAATATTAATGCAAATTTGAAAATGCTAACATGCATATACAGACATTATATATGATTATAAAAAATACAGTCTTCTATTTGATTTTCTCCAGTTCCTTATAAGCAGCTTATGTCTGAATGGGAATATTTTCCTAGACTTCTAAAGCCCAAATGAGTTTTTAATTATACATGATAGCAGACTATTATGTGAAGGGATTTTCATTTCAGTGATTTTATTCTTTCCTTATCTTAATGGAATATTTTTGAAAAATTTATTTTCCCTTTGCCTATGACTAAAATGTTATTTTAAAGTCATATTAGCTAAACCTCACAAACTTGGATGTATGAAAGAGGTTTATGAGTGTACTTTGAGGCAGTGCAAATTATATGTATAATTTTAGAATACTCAAACTAAAAATGTCAAAGTACTCTAAACCTGACAAAGATCATTATTCTAAGTTTTAAATTTTACATGAAATTAGATTTAGTGAAGTGAATGGAGGTAAGACAATTTCACATTCTACTAATAGCCAAACAATGATTCACTTGCTTCTTGAAATCATTGTGCTTGGAATATAAGTTTCATTTGAGTAGTAATTTCATACATATTTTCAATGGAGTATACAAAATACTGAGAAATTAGTTCACACATATTACAGTAGATGTTCTGTGAACAGCAACTTTGACTCTTCTAACTATCCGATAACAGAGACACCATTTTATTGATAAGGAAAAGTGATGTCCAAAAGATTAAAGAGCTGGGTATCTTTATCACAGGACAACTTTATTCTAAATTCTCTTAATATTTCTACTTCCCTTATGGACTTTCCATTTTAAAAAGAGTTTAAATACCTTCTACTTTTCCAATAAAGAATAGCTAATTTAACAAGTAGTAATACTGAACATTCCATTTGTTATAGTTAATATCACTATAGCAATTATTAGAAATCAGCACCTAATATAGCATAAACTGGAGCAAGGAAAGGTACCATACTGGATGCTTCTAATACAAGGGTTGGGCAGACTATAGTAGAAGTTAACAAGATTTTTAAATCTCATGAAAATCCCACTAGCAAAATTAAAAAAACAACTACGGACTAGTTTAAGCAGAGAAAGGCAGTGATGGTTGAGAGCAGAGATGCTGGAGCCAGACTACCTCAGTAAAACATTCTGCTCATAAAAAAATAAAATGTCCCACTTTTAACTCTTAATAGGTTGGCAAGTTACTTAACCTTCCTCTCTTCGAGTATGTTGCGAGGATGAAGTGAGGATATATATAATCCAGAACAGTACCTGGTACATAGCAATCACTATGAATGAGCTGTTGGCTATCATTTCCTTTTTATCTGACAAGCTTCAATAGCTCATCCTCTATTCTCCTTATCCCCTCATTATGACATTTACAACAAACTCGACTTCTTGCAATCGTTTTCAGAACTGCCATCAGCAGATACCATAGTAGAAAGTAAGCTTTTCCCTATAACTAGTACAAATAAAAAATAATAATTTATTCAAGAACCTTGGATTCACCACTTTCCCACTGCTTTACTCTCTGTATATAATTTTCCCAGGGGGAAACTTTCCAGTCTCCAGTATTCACTATCTGTATGCTGATCATAATCAAGTCTATTTCACCAGCAAAAATCTATTTACGTAGCTTCAACTGAAATACCCAACCAGATATACAAAATATATCCAAGCCTCCAAAACATGATCTTATTATAATTTTATATATGGATAATATCTAAAATTCTTAACATAATGTAAGACATGTCATGATCTAGGCTCCTCTCTGTCCCAATCTTCCCTTATACTAAATTGTTTGTGGTGCTTTGGCCTAAGACATGCTGATTCCTGCTTCTATTTTTCCAGAATGCCCTTCAGAACTAACTTCTAATTTCAGACTCAACTGGGCTATTTTCTTTTCCCGAAACCTTCAAACCTTCACTGGACATTACTTATATGCATTTCCATTTTCCCAGAACTTATAATTTGTGTGAAAAAATATATGTGTATATATATATATGTTCATATATATATATATATATATATGAAAAGGATAAACATAACAAGGCACCACGGTGAATCTGATAGGTTCATCTTGTATTTTGTGGTGATGGAGGAAGGCACAAAAACGAAAGAAAACCCCATGGTTTTTGAGGCACTGTGACACCACCAATTCATTATCATTGCTCAATTAATGCGCCAGACCATTTGATTTGCAATCCTCTCTCAGCTAGGAGGTATATGGAAAGCTAAGATGTTATCAGTGATGGAAGTTACTTGCTATACCAGAGTTAAACAAAAAGCTCACCCCAAAACTGAAGTACAGCATTGTTTCCACAGGTGATGGAAAGTCCTTAACTACAAACACAAAAGCAAAAAAAAAAAAAAAAAAAAAAAAAAAAATCCCAGGCTTTCACAAAAACCAGCAGATCTTCGACTGCCAAGAAAAATGAAGTGATTAAACTTTGTTGGGGGATATTTAAATTCTTTAACTAGCTCTATATCAGTGTTCAGTTATAAATGATGCTAAAATTATTTTACAGAAATCTGCACTTTGGATTATTTCCTTGAGGAAGATTATGAGAACCAGAAGTGTCAAGTCAAACTATTAATAGCTTGAGGGCTTTCTATATATGTATAATCTAAATATAATATAGGCATGTAATTACAATTTATACTCTCAGCACTGTTGCTCAAGTGTTAGATATTTACTGCTTGGTAACTGCAGTTGACCTTTGAACAATGCCTAGGTTAGGGGCAGCAACCCTCCACCCAGGGGACAATCCACACACAACTTTTGACTACCCCCAAACTTAACTACTGATAGCCTACTGCTGACCAGAAGCCTTAACAATAACAGAAACAACTGCTTAACACAAACTTTGCAAGTTATATGTATATAGTACCGGATTCTTCTAATAAAGTAAGCTACAGAAAATGTTAAGAAAATGAGGAGAAAACACATTTACAATATTGTACTGTGTTTACAGAAAGAAATCGGTATACAAGCGGACCCACACAGTTCAAACCCATGCTATTCAAGGAGAAAGTGCACATACAAAAACCTGTACCTTGTTGTTATATTAACTTGATTATATTTGAAGTCAAGTTTTCAAAAAGTTTTTTAAGGATATGCTGTTGATAACATTACATTAGTTTCAGGTGCACAACTTAGTGATTTGACAAGTTTATAAATTATGCTCTGCTCACCACGAGTGTAGCTACTGTCTGTCCCATTATATCCATATCATGGTATCATCAACTATTTCTTGTTTCATTAGCCTGTTTGCATCTTGCTCCTATTTTCTTTTCAGACATACGGCTGGCTTGCACTTTCATAGGCCTTTTAAGCGTAATTGTGGCATGTGACTTGCTTTAGTCATTTAAAATTCAGGGTAAGAAAAGCATCTTTACTCTAAATCCCTCTTTCCAAGTTAATACGTGGTTTCCCATAATCCCTCACCTTGAGTGATCATAGAAATATTTCAGTTTGGCGCTTCTACCATCCTGCATCCCTGAATGATTACAATGTGGAGATCATCTGTTAGCCTGCATTTGATTCATGCATAAGTTAGAAATAAACTCTCATGTTGAGCCTCTGAGATTCTAACTTCTCTTTCCTGATTTAATATAAATACTATCGGTGGATAATAGGATATCATGTTCATCTCATTAACTCCTTTGATAGCCATTTAAAAAATATTATTTCTACAGCAGGTTAGCTACCACCAGGGAAATTTGTCTATGAATAATATTTACATGCATCTACAAGTCAGTTTATATTTTGTTGTGAGTCTTATGTTGTCCATTTATCTGCTCCTACATGAATCTCTCAAAATTCGGCACTTTTGTTGTCAGTCAAATGGAAGAAAATCCCTGAACGATGAGAGAGATATACGAAGCCTTGTTTCCAAACTTTGCTTGATTTCTTAAATAAAATTAACTGAAACTGTTAGTATGTGGGGAAAAAAATTATCCTTCCCTGTTTTATGCTTGACATTGTGTAAATATAGCACATAAGGTAGAAACATAATAGAAAAAAATTTCAAAATGGGTACAAGGAAAATAATTATGCATATATGATAATTTTTAAGATATTAGATTGATATTCATTTCTATATATAACCAATTTTTCATATCTCTAAAAATCCTTTCTTATCTTAGATAGAAATAGCTCAATTATATATTCTAAAAAGCAATCTACAGCATTTCAAGTATATGGGATGCTTTCTAATTTTCTTTAATTTGTAAGGAAGAATTTGCATGTAAATAGGTAATTAAGAAAAGGCATAAAAGGCTATGATAGAAACTAGTATATTTAGAGTAAGAATAAAAGTTTATTTTCCTGTTTCCTACATAGAGAAGTAAGTAGGGTAGAACATTTGTACATTCTGGGATTAAATCCTAAGTCTGTGACTCCTCTAAGTTCTGTTTCCCTATAGCTTACAATTCTTCTTTTTTTTATTATAACATAGTGGAAAAAAAATAAGTGATCCCTTTAAAATGTTGGTGAGAGTAAATGTATAGCTGATGTATAACGAATGTCATGACGTTGAAAGATGTATGGGAAGAGTTGTGTTCATTCACTTACTGCAGGACCTGCTTCCACGCATCTGTTTGTAGAACCTGTGATTCAAATCTGTCATTTGGCTGTATTTAAATTTACTACATGTCATGGATGCTCAGATAGTCAAAACCATGACTCTTACATCTACTGAATGTTTGTGTGTGGCCCATGATAAGAGCATAATGTTAATGGTTATTGAGAGAAAAATGGCTTGTCCATCATGATTAGAGAATGAGTGGCAATTTGAGGAAATTCTACAGGTAATACTAAAAACAAAAGTATGGAACCAAACTCTAATAGATGTGGAATGTCATGATGCTTAAGGTTCAATGGGAGAGGGGTGAATTATTTTTAATTTATATTTTTTGCTTACATGTTTGATTTTCACTAAACAAGTGGTGTCATGTTCTAGCACAGCATGAAAAATGGATTACTTGGATGGCCAAGAGACACATAAAAGATGCTCAATATCACTCATCAGGAAAATGCAAATCGAAACCAAATCACCTTACACCTATCATAATGGCTAGTATTAAAAAGATAAGAAATAACAAGTGCCAGTGATAATTTGGAAAAAAAGGAAACCTAGTGCACTACTGATGGGAATGCAAATTGGTACAACCACTATGGAAAACAGTACAGAAGTTCCTCAAAAATTAAAAATTAAAATACTATACAATACAGTAATTGCACTACTATTTACCCAGAGAAATTGAAAACACCAATTCTAAAAGATATATGCACCCCTCTTTATTGCAGCATTATTTCTAAAAGCCAAGATATGGATACAGCCTAAGTTCCCATCAATAGATGAATGGATAAAAAAGATGTGGTCTATAGATATGATAGAATATTACCCCCCAATAAAAAAGATTAAGATCTTGCTATTTGTGACAACATGGAAGGACCTAGAAGGTATTGTGCTAAGTGAAATAAATCAGAGAAATATAAATACCACATGATTTCACTCATATGTAGAATCTAAAAAATAAACACAAAAGCACAAACAAGCCAGTAAGTACCAAAAACAAACTGGTGATTGTCAGAGGGGAGGAGTGGGACAGGAGGGGAGACATACGTGAAGGGAAGTAGAAGATCCAGACTTCTAGTAATAGAATGAATAAATCACAGAAATGAAAGGTACAGATAGGACTATATTATACTCATTATGAAAGTATTTCAAATGTTCTATATGCTTAGAAATTTTCATACTCAGATGCTGAGAACAGACAAGCCAGATCAAATTGTGCAAAATACTTTGCAAGTGTTAGCAAGTTCCATACTCTGTCCTGAAAATTGTTTTAAAAAATTACAGGAGGCAGAAGTCTGAAAAAGGTCATACTATTATAATAATAAGCAGGTTCCCTTACAATCTTGGGAATGTCTATAAAGGTAAATATATATAGTTTCTGAGAAAGACAGCTAATGTAACACAGCAAGTAATATATCCATTATTTCTGCAAAAGACATATACTTTACACACAGAGTAAAACTATTTTCGAGTGGAGTTAATCTAAATTATTAATTAATTTACATTCCTGAGAGGGTAGGAATGGATGACAGTACAAAGTGGCTTCTGATTATTTTAGAAAAACAAAATTATTCCGGTGGAAAAATAGAAAGGCATAGACAGATAACACAGGTGTAAATAACATCACTCCTGTCAGAAACATAAAAGGAAAGATTCAGGTGACTTCAGTGTGTTCCTAATTTCTTTGTTTTAAGCAATTCCTTTGGAATATTGTACCATTTTCTTCATCCTGTCTGGGTAAGCAGAATGTCTTTAAAAAGGTTTCCATGCCTTATAAAATATATTGTTTTTTTTTAATTTTTTAAATGTTTTATTTATTTTTGATACAGAGAGAGACAGAGCATGAGAGGGGAAGGGGCAGAGAGAGAAGGAGACACAGAAGCAGAAGCAGGCTCCAGGCTCTAAGCTAGCTGTCAGCACAGAGAGAGCCTGACGTGGGGCTCGAACCCAGGAATGTGAGATCTGACCGGAGCCAAAGTCGGAGTCTTAACCGACTGAGCCACCCAGGCACCCTAAAATATATTGCTTTGATTATCTGGCTGGTCATCAAAATATTCTTATAAATTTTTTGTAAAAAAAATGGATATATATTATTGCCTTTCTTAAAAGAATGTTGTTTCAAATCAAATCAGTTTCAAGCATTTAGAAATTGGTGTTCTTTAGGGTAAATGCTCATTTTATGTAAACATTATAAAGAGTAAATTATAAGCAAATCCTAACCAGACTATCACTCAAAATGAATTTATTTGGTACATATTAGAATTACAGCACAGATTATTAACAGGTAATTATTGAAAAATGTTACATTCATAAATTGAGTCTCATCATGCTTTGGGCTTATTTAGGTTGACACATTTATGCCTTAAAGTATTGGTATTATGCTGATCTACGAAGAACTAATAGTGTATCTGTTTCTAATACTGAACATATGGAATATGTATAAATTATACTATATTCCACATATTTTGTATCCTAGTACGGTAGCCCTAATATATATTGCTATACCACTCTTGTTGGGTTTATTTGGAATGGATTCAGATACTTCAGGTAGAATTTCAAAAAACATTGGTTTTGACCTTCCCCATTCTAGTCTCCAAAAACCTGAAATGTTTCATCTGGTGATTTTAAGCTGTTGATCCCCTTTCAAAAATCCCAAAAGAAACATATGGCAAAATTACATCGTACAAGCTTTCCACTTCATCACCTCATCAGAAATTGAAACAGAACATTAGGAATTCAGCCAAGAGTTGCCATCCAAAGGCCACACTTTCTGTATGCTGACTCAACTCCGGCATTAATTATGGGTGCATATGATGGTTACTGATATATCTTTGGAACAGCCAGAAATTGCTTGAGAAAATATAGTAAATTATCCTTGTCAAATTTAGAACAGGTACGCAAATCTTTTGGAAAGGGAAAATGAAAGTGAATTAAGGAAAAACATTCTCTAATCAAACTCAGATTTAACTTTGAAGTATGTACTGCAGCTATATACTTTAAAAAATTAACTATGAGTGATATTCAATGATTTTGTTTCATTGAAATTTTAATACATATCACCTTTGATTTAAGAAATATATTTAATAGTCAAAGTTAGTTCAATTATTTTAAATAATCTCAGTAGTTAACTGTACTAGATATTGAGTTTTATAGGGCAGAATAATCTCCAGTAAAAGTGAATATAAATATGTACTACAGATAATATTTCATTTAAATATGCCAAATGAGGCAAAATTAGCAGCAGAGCATCAGCTAGAACTATGTCCTTATGACTGACAAGTGGAGGACAAGTGAGCAAAGAAAGGTGAATGAATGCAACGACGCATAATTTCCAGGTCCAACTTGTACACTTTCCAACTTGTAGTTTCTTTTTTTGTTGGTTTAATTTCTCTCTTATTACATTCATGTTTCTTTTATTTCTTTAATCATGTTGATAATAACTGTCTAATTCTTTGTTTATTTTATCCTGTCAGTTCTAGGTCATTCGAACTGATCTTTTCTGGTTATGAATCAGTTTCCTGCTACATGTTAGTTTACTAATTGTAGACTGGATGTCAGCCATTATGAATGTTAATGTTGTCTAGACATCATTGTTTTCCTTGAAAGAACAGTGAGTTTAATTTTGGGGATTTATGTACTTGTACATTAGCATTTTCTTTTTGAGATGTTTTCCTAAATTTTGTTAGAATGGGTCTAAGTTAGCTTTTATTCTTGGGGTAGTATACCCCTCTTCCTATAATGTGGCTTTTCTGAGGCCTCTACTGAATCTTCATGGTTATCCAAAGGTTACTCCACTTTGGTTATGCTCCAACACATCTGAACTTTGAGAATAGTTCAGTTTATAGCTCTCTGATAGTTATTCTTTGCCTAATCTTGTGAAGTCTCACTTTATGCATGTGACACTTATTGAGCCAATCATTCAAGAGGACCCGAGTTCAAATACGAGACTCATTCAGTAGAAAATCCTCACTGCTATGGTCCTCTGTCCTACAAACTGCAGCCACCTTGGCCTTCCCAATTGTTATCTCTTTTAAGCCCAGAAAATCTACTGTGTTTAGCTGAGGATCACCTTCCTTCTGCCAGAGTCTAGTAAAAGCCTCCAGAGATCAGCTGGTTCTTTTCCCTCTCTCAGGAATCCAGCACTGCCAGTTGTTCAAGTTCAAGAAGCTATTTTTCACATATTCTGTCCATTTTTCAAGTTGTTCATTGTAAGGGGAGGGGAGCTGAGACAATTTTATTATCAGTTATTCGGCCATGATCATAAATGAAATACTTCCTCTGTGACTCTTAAAACTCCCAAGGGAATTTAGATGTGCATTCAAAGTTCAATCCTATGTTCTAGTTGACATTTACCAACTTAACAGGATATATATACATGAAATCAGCACAATAAAATTGTATCTTTTAACTAAAAGGGTTTTTTTTTGAACAGAGCTATGTTCGTCCATTTATGTATGACCTATGGCCATTTTCATGATATTACAGTAGAGTGAGTAGAAACCAGATGGTCTGAAAGTGTAAAATGTTTATTTTAACAGAAAAAAAATTGCCAATCTCTACTATAAACTCCTATTTGAATACTGGTCCTGTTCAATAGATTGTAAGTTAATGATCCTACAAATATCATACTCTTATTATTTAAAATACAACATCACAGTAAATGTGGAGGGATATTCTTGGTCCAGCTTCCCTTATCTCCCTTAGTTTCATAGAAGTGCCATGAAAGGGGATGAAAGTGTGAAAGAAAACAGAAAATAATAATAAAAATCCTCATTAGGTGTTTGAAGCAGTCATTCAACTTTTTCTAGTATTCCTCCAGTAAACTACTTTCTCATATATGAACACAACTATTATTTATTAGGTTAATAAGGCTTATTTATACACACTTCAAAATTTTTTAGGATTATTTATTTATTTTGAGAGAGAGCGTGAGCACTCACAGGAGCAGGGAAGGGACAGAGAAAGAGGAAGAGAGAGGATCCCAAGAAGCCTCTAAGCTGTCAGCGGAGAGTCTAATGCAAGGCTCAAACTCATAAGCTACGAGACCATGACTTGAGCTGAAACCAAGAGTCACACACTTAAATGAATGATCCACCCAGGTGTCCCCTATTTGTACACATTTAGGAGAACACATATACACATATTATATTGTATTATATTTATAAATGAACTTTATAAAATACCTCAAAATTAAATACAAATATAAGAAAGATGAAACATACTAATAAAAAAGGCAATTATCAAAGTTAAAATGGTGATGTGTAGTCCAATTATTATATTTACCGGCTACAAGTAGGGTTTGACTCAGAGGTAAAATAGCTTCTGTAATTTGTTAATCCCACAAAGTGTGAACAGGAACCAGATTTAAGTACTCTACTCCAAAGAAGTGCCAGAAATATCACAATCACTGGTTGCTTATAGGGTATGTACCCTATTACCAATTTATTTTTTCATTTTTGCCTATGTTACTCTCAAGAAATACTGAACTACTGAAAAAAAACAAAATAAATATATTATAATTAAAATGAGTTTAAAACAAACCACAATTCTGTAGAGCATTTAAAAGCTTCCAATAAATGTTTTCTATCTCTTCTTTATGCCAATGTTTAAAAAAATTTAATTTTCTATCTTCAGTGCTATTAAAATGAAAACATATCTGATTGACAGCAAATTATATCTTATGTTAAGAGGCTTTTAAATATCCTTGTGATAATGAACCTAATGAAGTAATCAGGTCACTGCTATGAATTTAAAATTACAATTTATATTAAGAAACTGCCAATATATGTTCATCGTATATTTGCATTTAAATAGTTAATTATTACATTCCTTTTATTTTAGTTGAGTGATTCAATGTACCAGGTACTGCACTACACTTTTTGTAGTCATGGTCTTTAACAATTATTATCCACTACTGATATGTAGTTTATTCAGATCTCAGAGAAATTGCTGATAAATATACACCATTGGCTGACTGATATCATCTACTGTGTACCTGGCAAGGGTGTTAGCATGTGTTGGCTAATTTCATGGAGTGTAGAGTCTATAGGTTTCTTTTTTTAAACATTTATTTGTTTTTGAAAGAGAAAGAGAAGAGAAAATGAGTGGGGGATGTACAGAGAGAGGGGGCAGGATCCGAAGCATGTTCTGTGCTGACAGCAGGGAGCATGATGCGGGGCTCGAACTCACAAACTGTAAGATCATGACCTACGCCAAAGTCGGATATTCAGCGATTGAGCCACCCAGGCACCCCAGTCCATAGTTCTACTGAGATCAAGGCAGTGGGGACCTCCATTCTCCTTTTTCACCACAGTTTCCAAAAGCTATGTTAGGAAGGGATGTGGAAGTGGTAATAGTGCGCTCTTTTCTACTCTGACATCATATTTCATTCTAAGTCTCTCCTTGACAATGATCTCAAGTGTTTGAAAAATGAATATCAGTCCTCTTTCTAAGAAGATTTAGCACAATGTACCCCTTAAATTTATACAGTGTTATATTTCAATTATATGTCAATAAAGCTGAAACAAACAAATGAAAAAAAAGACTCGGGACTCCTCTGAGCATTAAAAAGAATTTGTCATTCAGTTTGACATTTCTGTGACTTAATTATAAACTCTAAACTATGAAGTGCAATGTGGGAAGACTGTGAAATGCTTATTTTTATGATAATATGAAGTATTTTAGAAAATCAAAGAAGCTAACATTTATGTCCTACTAACCTCTATCTTTCAGTGAAGTTATATAAAAATAACAGTAACCTAACAACTTATCAGTTTTTTCAGTCCAAGTACTTTATTTCTTACAAACGCTTATCTACAAACCATTTCTGAAACTTTTCTACATTTAAATTAAAAAAAATTTTAACATTAATTCCTTTTTGAGAGACATAGAGACTAAGCATGAGCAGGGGAGGGGTAGAGAGAGAGGGAGACACAGATCCAAACCAGGCTCCAGGCTCTGAGCTGTCAGCACAGAACCCAACATGGGGCTTGAACCTACAAACCATGAGATCATGACCTGAGTTGAAGTTGGATGCTTAATCAACTGAGTCACCCAGGCACCCCTGAAACTTTTTTACATTCAAATGAAGGACAGTTTGGTTATAAAAATCTTTGTCTCCCTCTGACTCCCTCAATTTTAAGACAATAAAAGTTTCAGCATCTATGATCAGCTCCTTATATAAGGTTTTCCTCTGAAATCTTTTCCACTGTATATTCCTTCAAGACAAAGATGCTTGAGAAAAAACATGACTATGTAAAAAATTTAAAAAGATTTTAAAAAATCTAATGCAAACCCAGACTTCTATCTCACTGTTAATAGTCAAATGCTCCAGTCATATATAGAAATGGGTGCAATTTTTTCTAACGAGATATGACATGTTATCAAGGCAAGTAATGTAGCTTAAGAGGTTATATTGTCCTTAGACATGAATAGCAAATTATATTTACTCTCCAGTATCATATCATATATTGCCTATTATCTGATATAAATGTATAAATTTAATAATGGAGTTAGTGTTATATTTGTTGAATTCAAACAAGAGGAAAAAGGAAATGGTATTATTATTTTTTTAACGTTTATTTATTTTTGAGAGACAGAGACACAGAGGGTGAGTGGAGGACAGTCAGAGAGAGAGAGGGAGATACAGAATCAGAAGCAGGCTCCAGGCTCTGAGCAAACGGTCAGCACAGAGTCTGTTGTGCAGCTTGAACCCACGAACTGTGAGATCATGACCTGAGCTGACATAGGCCACTTAACTGACTAAGCCACCCAGGAGTCCCAAGGAAATGGTATTATTATGCTTTATTTAAAGTTTTCTAATTCATGGGGCACCTGGGTGGCTCAGTCAGTTGAGCATCTGACTGTTGATTTCAGCTCTGGTCATGATCTTATGCTTCATGAGATCAAGCCCTGCATTAGGCTCTGTACTGACAGCACAGAGCCTGCTTGGGATTTTTCTCCCTCCCTGTCTCTCTCTGTCTCTCAAAATAAATAAACTTAAAAAAATGTTTTCTAATTCATGTTATTTAAATGGTCGAATGATAGGTTAACAAATTCAACATAATTTATAAAATGGTATTTCACATGAAACTTACATTCCCTAAAATAACCTGAGTTTTCTACTCTTCTGAAGGAGTCAATCTAGTTTTACAAGCTCTCTTCCTCCAAACCTCCTGAATAAATAATTCCCTAAATTGACTTTTATTCAAAGGAATACAGTTTATTGCTTTATTTCTATATACTATTTTAAAAACTATGTATTTTATAGTTTAGAGTGATAGCGATTTTTGTTTTCAAAATTTATTGTCTATCATATTAAACTAGCTTCAAAGACATTTCTGAGGAATAATGAGAGAGCATTTTTAGTTCACATTACTCAATTAAACTTTTCATGTTTAGAACAAGGCAAGTTCACAAATTTAGTAAGTGATAAATAGCATGCTGTAATGATAGGATATAAATGCAAATCCCATTTCCTAGAAAACTTTTCAAGTATTTTTTATAGAAAAAGATTAAATTAGTCCAAATAAAATGACTAACCAAAATGGAGAAATAAACCATTTACATAAAGGATAAGATCCTTAAAACAAAACCACCCATGATAGAAGTCTTGCTGAGCATTAAGTTCTGATAAGTTCAAATGAAATTATATTTCTAAATCTTCAAAAGGTACTACTTATGTAACTTCACAACCATATGATGTTTTATCTTTTAACCCTCCATCAGCACCTGACTTAATTTCAGCAAATTCCTTTACAGAGTTATAAGGAACTACAAAATGATTCTTTCTATCAGCTTACCAAACAAAATTAACAGGGGCACCTGGGTGGCTCAGTAGGTTAAGCATCTGACTCTTGATTTCAGCTCAGGTCATGATTTCACCGTTCATGAGACAGACCCCTGCATGGGGCTCTGTGCATGGAGTCTGCTTGGGATTCTCTCTCTCCCTCTGCCCCTCCCCTGCTCTTTCTCTCTCAAAATAAATGAATAAATAAATAAATAAAATTAGTAAATATTTAGTACATTGCTTATGTACAGATCAACATGTAGAATATTTTTTCTTCAAAGAATGGAGAAGAGAATCTATTTGGCTATAAACACAAAGACCAGTTAGTTTCTAAAGATAAAATAGTATTTGGTTTGCTGACAATTAAGTTCAAAGGAGAAATGCTGGTTTTACAAATGTGGTATATTCCAACAACTCAGAGAGAAAGGCAGAAGGCACTGGGGGCAATATTCTTTTCATTTAAATCATTTCTGGAACAAGAAATCTTTGGAAATTTCTTCTATTTATATTTATATGCACAGAAAACAAAAGATCATTTATTTCTTCCCTTTCTTATGTGATAGGAAGTTGTTGACATTTTTCATTAGTTGAATTAACTTTCCTTTATTTAGAAACCAAGAAATTCATAAATATAGAAAGATAACAAATGGGGGGTGCCTGGGTGGCTCAGCTGGTTAAGCCTCCTACTTCGGCTCAGGTCATGATCTCATGTTCGTGGGTTCGAGCCCCGCATCCAGCTCTGTGCTGACAGCTCAGAGCCCGGAGCCTGTGTCAGATTCTGTGTCTCCCTCTCTCTCTGGCCCTCTCCTGCTTACACTCTGCATCTCTCTCTTTCTCAAAAATAAATAAAACATTAAAAATTAAAAAAAAAGAAAGATAACAAATGGTATTTTACCTATTTACATTTTCTGTGTGACAGCTTTTGTTCATTCCACTATATCAAATTGAAGAATAAAGCAATAAAATAGATGTTATAAAATCAAACAAAAGCTTTAGAAGGTATATGATTGGGAAATAACATTTTCCTAATCCAATTTCCTTTATTAAATATACACATATATATGTTGTCTGCTATATATAATTTAAATCATGAACCCTAAATATTATAAGAATCACAAGTAAATATGAATTCAAATATGGGTATTTAAAATACATTATTCTTTAAATTAATTAATTTATTTATTTTAGAGTGAGAACATGTGCGAAGGGGGAGAGGGGCAGCAGGAGAGAAAAGGAGAATCCCAAGCAGGCTCCATGCTCAGTATGGAGCCTGATGCAGGACTTGTTCCCACAGCGGTGGGATCATGACCAGAGTTGAAATCAAAAGTTGGACACTTAACCGACTGAGTCACTCAGGTGCCCCTAAAATACAATCTAATTAAATGAAAACTTATACTTTTTAGGCATTCATTCAATTCTCTATTCATTCACTGACTCAACCAACTGATCAACATGTTTGAGTATCTACCTTTGCTAAAAGCAGTACAAGGCCCAGGGAAAACACTGATAGAGAAGACATTCTATTGTCTGTTTATATGCTGAATCTAGCAGGTCTCAATATGGTTATGGGCTCTATAAATGCTAAATACAAAAAGGGTAGGTGGGTGTTCCACTCTATCTAAAAGTTAAGAAAGCCTTCATATAAATGCCATTCTGGGATTGACTGGGCCCTCTCAAGGTAACAGGAGGCAAAACTGAGTTTTCATGAAAAAAGAACCATGAAATGATACTTCATGAAATGAGTACTATGAAAAAATTTTCCTTTTCTGAAAGACCAGGGTAGTGTGATTATGGATGGTAAACCCTTAAGTTTCAGAGTGACAAGACAGGAGGCACAGTGACAAGAAAGGAAACCATTAAATCATTCTAGGTGAAAGTGGATGAAAAACAAGAATCAGGTGACAGTGGTGGAACTGGTGAGAAGTATGTATGTAAAGGAAATAACTAGGGATACAAACAAAAGGAATTGTTTACTCACTGAATGTGAAAAGGAGCAACTGATGATATCTTAGATTTTGAATTTCCTAAACTAGTGCCTCACTTAACTATCCCTCACAAATTTAACTGATTTTTTAATTGCTGGGTCAGTTCACTGTGTAAAAACTTCTCACCTCAAATAGAAAAAAAAAGTCTAGGGGCCAAAATAAATTCATCTTTGGCTAATTTATTTCACATGCTAAATAACTGCTAATAGGAGTATCTCTGTTAGGTTATAGTAGGTAGATGTGGAAATAGTTATTCTATTTGTGATTCCTTGACAGTCTACTGTGCACTTTTTGTGGCTCAAGTCTACAGTCCTAAGAAATCTATGTGGACTTAAGAATTTATTAATTCATGCAAGCATTCATTCATCAAAAAGATGTAGTTATATGTAGATGTATGCATGTACCTCATGCACTTTTATAGATAATATGATAAGAGAACACAAAAACAGGGTCCTTACTCTTATTGAATCTGTGTCTTGACCAAAATTTACATCAACCAGTATATATAAAAACTAGACGTTAATAAATCATGTAAAGATAAAACAGGAGGACTGACAGGGATTCACAGAATCACCTAGGGTGATACCGTAGACATATGGTCGCAAATGTACACTGAGGAGGTGCTGCTTAGGCAGAGAAAAAAATGATAAAAAACAAGAGGATAAACATTTTATAGACTGAGTCAATTAACTTACATGAATTATAATAAAACATATACCAAAAATGAAGTAACTGGATTAACACTAAAGACAGAAATTAAAATTTTGAAAAAAGGACTGACAGAACAAAAACAACACATCAGTAAACACAGACCTATTCTGCTTAAATACTTATCCTTTGATTTTCTCATTTTCCCATTACTGCCTTGTTCACACGCCAGAGACTGTGTAAAAAAAAATCGAAGGAAATAATAATTTTTAAGGTACTTTACAAATGGTAAATTAGGTTTCTACACCTCATCTCTGCCACTCCAGCCCTCCACCAACATAACCAACCATGGCAAACACTCACCTACCCTCATTTCCATCCAGTAGAATGGTATACAGCAAAGTCTTATGGCGGTGGTCAAGTGTATTAGCAGAAGGGATTAAGCATCATTACCCCGAAATTCATTAGAGCTTCTGATGCATACATGAAACAAAACATTGATCTGGTATATCACCCTTTCTGCAAAGCTTGGTAATATATGTGAATTTAGGGTCAACTGGGGCCAAGTTCACTAGAAGTTGAAGGTGGTGAATAAATACTGAGGAAAACCAATCCACTACATTCTCAGACTAGCAGCTTTACTGTCATTAAGCCACTTTGCATCCCATGGAGTTCAGGTTCACAGCTGGCAGCATCTACTTAAAAATAGCTACAAGTGGCCTGGACAGGAGTGAATAAAGAATGATTAATTCCGGGGGTGGTAATCCTGGCAATTCTAAACCAGCTACCTTCACCTTCATCAAGCCCAATGTCATACAATGGGGACTTACACAAGAAGTCATCAAACACTCTAAGAAGAAGATAATCCATCTCTTGGACATGACATGCCCTAAGGATTCTGAGGAAGCCATAAAGCAGCAATATATTAACTTGCAAGACCAGCCAGTCTTTCCAGGGCTGGTGAAGTACACAATGGGAGGTAAAGTTGTAGGTATTCTTCACCAGGCTTTAAAGGGTGTAAATGCTAGAGAAGGGATACACTGGGAGATCAACCCAGTGCATTCTATGCCAAGACCTTTCCTTTTCTCGCCAAGCCATGTGGTACTAAGATGGGTATCACAGGAAAGACAGCAGCTACTCTCATTAGAAGGGATTCCGATTCATGGACACAATTATCCTTTGGGACTTTCAGGAAGTACTCATAAACTGTACATTGGGGGGCACCTGGGTAGCTCAGTCCAGAGGATCTGACTCTTGACTTCAGCTCAGGTTCATGAAATTGGGCCCCATGTTGAGCTCTGCACTGACAGTATGGTGCTTCTTCCCTTTCTCTCTGCCCCTCACCAACTCATGCTCTCTTTCTTTCTCTTAAAAAAAAACCCTTTACATTGAAATGATTACTCATTCTTTTTAGTGTTGGTGCACAACATGAAATCAGAGCCAGCTGAAGTAAATGAGCAATGAGTGTTGAGGAATATGAACACAAAGTGATATGTGAGGAAAATAATCCAATGGGTTCTAATCCTCTCACCTTCACTGTCTTCAACGTTGGCTGCTTATGGTGGGAACTTACCTAAAAGGTCATTAAACAGTTTAAGTAAAAAGGATTCAGACTCATGGCCATAACATAATTTTGGGTCTGTGGAATACATATGAAGCAGCATTTCAGTGACCTGACAGACCAGTCATTTTTCTCAGGGCTGGAGATATGCACGAACAAATGTTTGATTGTGGTAACGGCCCAGAATGTGTGAGGTGGTAACAGTGGAAGTGGTGTTTATGGTACTCAGTCAACAATTTCTCAGTCAGGCACCTTCAGAGCCAGCAACCTGGGGGAGTCGCAACAAGGCATTATATAAAACGCACTGAGTGCTTTTGTAGACATGCAATCCCAAGGGCTTGGAAAAACTGGGATTCCTTCAAAATGTAAGGAAAATGTGAAGCATGTCTGTACTAAGATGATACACTATTTACTCTTCTCAGGACTAATGAGATCCATTATCTCAAGTGGGTTGTGGTCATTGTCCAGTCAATGCTGAATGGTTTTACCACAGGGCAAGTGACTAAGGGGATAACAAAACCAATGCATTATAATGAAGGCAACTTATTGCCATCAAGTTGGGGAGAAAAGAATGGCATTAAAGGAGAGGACATGACACATTTTGAGCAGAAGGATTTTAGCCCAATGGTATTGATATTCCTTTGGACCTCAGAGGAACATCTGAATGTGTACCACACTAAACTGACAGATGCCTGTCCTTCCCAGGTCTGAACATAAACTTAGAACAATCAAGTTAAGAATTATTCAGCAGGTGCTGTACAATGTAAACTTAGAAAGAGAGACTTGAAAAAATCAATCCAATAAATTAAAAAATATCAAGCCAGATTACACCACTGAAGTTTTAACTACACAGATGTTAAACATCTAAGCAGAAGAGACTTAGTTCCATAGGCATAACACTCTTTCTGACCTATGAAGAACAGGAGAAATAACACAACAGTGATTTGATTTTACTGACCCAACTTCCCAATTATAGCCAAGTCAGCAGAAAATATAAAAGGTCAACACAGGAGGAGTGGTTCTGGGGGAAAGCATGACTAGGCCTACACAGAATAGCACCTCCAGTTTCTCTGCATGAGGAATATCCTGTTCAGTGTATGCTTACATTATGCATCACATATTGCATAATGAGTATAAACAGCCTCCAGTGGAGTGAACACAGGGTGACTCACCCATATATAAATGGAACCAATCCTGGCAAGGTAAGTGCCATCTAGCAAAGGAACAGGCAGTGGCACAGAGGAAAGGTCATCAAACTCCATGGGGAAAAGACTCTGAGTCTTATGACTATAATTCTCCTTTAAGTACCTATAAAACCCCTGAAGACAGTATACTGACTACAGACCACTGATTATTTCAACCTTGAAAGCAACTGTATTCCTATCCATGAGGTGCAGAGTCCCCCAGAGACTGAAGGTGGTGAACAAAATGAGAAACTATGAGGAAAACCAATGCACTGCATTCTACACAGTGCTTCATATTATCCTCACCAAAAGGATGTGCACTTGGTTCTCTATTCGTGTACCATGACACATATTAGACAATGATTCCAAGCTACCCTAAGTGGAGTGAACAAAAGGCAAGTTGTAATTAACCAAGAGCCTCTGACTGCAAGACTAGAGTCATCACTGTCTTCAATCCTGTGTCATGCAGGGTAACCTGTGTTGAAAGACTGTATCACTTGATGGAAATTTCCTATACTATCCAAGACAAAGGTAAAGACAGACAGACAGACACACACACACACACACACACACACACACACACACGCATACAAACATATGGGCAACAGTGACCAGCATGCTAATCCTGGCCACTTCTTGCCACCAATATGTGTGACATCAATTGGGCACGTGTCATATTCTCCAGCACAATGGAATGACGGAACAACCATCTCAGAGTGGGTTGTTCTTGCTCTTGTGGAGTAATTCTTGGTAATTATCATCTAATGGATTTTACCCAGTTACATCATATTGATTATGCTGCTGGCAACCAATGAAAATCTAGAACAAGTGCAAATAAATCATGTCAAGAGGAAGAAAATCACCTCTGTGGCCATGACATGCATTCAATAATGTTAGAAATCACTGAAAAATCTATATTCGAAATGACAGACAAGGAAATCTTGCTTGCCTGATGAGTTGCCTGAATACATAGTGAAGACTTCTGACAAGAACCTATAAACACTACTCCACATGAAGCATTTTCATTGCCTTTGTGGGAGGCATCATGCTTTGGAAATACAGAAGAAAGTTTATTTCTCATTACTAAATGTACAAAAATAGACTCAAGAGCATAGTAACTTTTTAGACTATAAAGTAATACATGAAGTATTTATATTTGATCTTATATACCAAATTGTCTTGCTTGGCTGGTGGAGGAAATGAAGTCAATGCCTTTTCTTAGAACGTTCAGCAGAAACTGAAGGTAGGCAAACTAGAGAAGTATTTTTGGGAAAACCATGGCCTAGTATTCATAGAATGGCAACTTCATTTTTCTTAAAAGGGAGTACCTTGCAGCATGTATACTTATAACCAACATGATATGGTAACATTTGTAAAAGGCCATGTATGGGGTAAACCAAGGGTACTCCATAAGTAGAAACAATTCTAATGAATTTTAAGTCCAAGAAATTGCCATACATGCAAACAGCACACAAAAGGGGCTTAGAGGACACGTCATTCAGTACTGGAGAGGAAAAGAGTAGTAGTAGGAACCTATGATATTATTTCAGGAACATTAGAAACCTCTTACTAATTTGTGATTCAAAGACAATCTATTATTCCTGACTTGTGCATGAGTCTATGGTTAACCATTACCCTGTATTCAAAGGCTGGTACATTCCTAAGACTCACATACAACATATCCAATATGTTGTTTATCCTTCTCCTAAGGGACACTTGATTTAATAAGTGAAGAATGAACATATATTTACAAAAGAGACAAATGACTAAAGAACATTCCAGAAATCAGAAAAATATAACACATGCATGTATGAAGTGTTTGTCACCTTGGATTCCAGAGGTCTGTTAGTCTCAGACTAAAACACTGAACAATGAACATTAGCATCAGCACTTAAGCAATTAAAAATCACAGAATCAAATTGTGATTTTATCTAAAAAAGTGCCTATATTAGATCCATATTACATAATATTATAGACTGAACTACTGATTAGGCCTCACAATGTTCCAAGTCAGGCTGATATTCCCCACACAGTTACCCCATAAGAAAAGGCATTTTCCTGTCCCTACATAAAAGATTTTGGATCAAAACATTATGAATATTTGACAAAAGGCTCTTCTAATGAGACTTCCAGACCCAAAACATAAGGGGGGCTAAGAACACAAAAGTTACCATTAACTCTGGCCCGGAGAAAAAAAAAGCCTAACTTACAGATAAGAAACAGACAAGGACCAGACATCAGTTGCTGCATATAGTTTTGCTATTGGAGTCACAAATACCCTCCCTTGTACTGACTTCAGCTATGAGGATGGATAAGAAATTAGAAACCCAGGTGCAACGCACACAGGGCCCCCATTATGCTTACAACAAAGAAAGGGCTTTCTCTAGCAACTTGTTAACAAACATTCTTCTCTTGTGGCTTATGAGTTAGATAAAATAACTCCCAGCCTATCTATATACAACTTAACCTATGTTTTAGTTTTAGCATTACTAACTTAAATAATATGTATATTATCCTGTTTTTTTACTAAAAAAATCTTGTTATTCTCTTGATTGTAAAATTTACTTAACCTTACTGTAAATACATTACATGATTTGGTTATAACATGTTAGTTAAAAACAAAGTCATAATTATTGGCCAAACCCCAAAATAAGATGGGTTTGTTACTTTCTTAACCTTGGGGACTGATGCCAAGGATAAATTGGAATGGTTCTACAAAAGTACTTCTGTAAAACTTGTCTCTGTACACCTCTGATGATTGAAACACCTTATTGCTAAGAGTTAGAAACTGTAAACAATTCTATTTTCTGATGTCATGTTATTGCTTAATGAATAAAGAAGACACCAAAGCAAACTGAAGGAGAGAGATGTCTGCTCGGTGATGAACAACAAAGAATAAAACCTGTGGCTCTCTCATCACTCTCTCGTGCCGACACCGTCCATCCTTTTCAGGGACCCCTGGACCTGCTGGAGCTGGGCTCCGGCACCCAAGTACAAAACTTAACAGCACACCTAAAGTAACTAGAGGCAGAACAGTAAAGAAACTCCACAGTCAGTAGAAAAGAAATAATAAATATTAGAGCAGAAATAAACAATATAGTATCCCCCCCAAAAAAACCTAGTAGAACAGATCAATGAAACTAAGAGATGGTTTTTGGAAAAATTAACAAAATTGATAAACCCCTAGCCATATTTCTCAAAAAGAAAAGAGAGAAGACCCAAATAGAAAATCATGAATGAAAGTGGACTTATCAAAACCAATCTCTCAGAAATATAAGAATACAATGAAAAATTATATGCAAACAAAATGGAAAACCTGGGGGAAATGGAGGAATTCCTACACACCCACACACTACCAAAACTCAAGTGGGAAGAAATAGAAAATATGAATGGACCCATAACTAGTGAAGAAATTGAATCAGTTATCAAAAATCTCCCAACAAACAAAAGTCCTGGGCCAGAATATTTCCCTGGGGAATTCTACCAGACATTTATGTTTTTTTGTTTTAATTTATTTTTGAGAGACAGAGAGAGATAGCACAAGCAGGGGAGGGTCAGAGAGAGAGGGAGACACAGTATCTGAAGACAGGCTCCAGGCTCTGAGCTGTCAGCACTGAGCCCGATGTGGGGCTTGAACCCACAAACTGTGAGATCATGACCTAAGCTGAAGCCAGATGCTTAACTGACTGAGCCACCCAAGTGCCCCTACTAGACATTTAAAGCAGAGTTAATACCTATCCTTCTCAAGCTGTTCCAAAAAAATAGAAATGGAAGGAAAACTTCTGGACTCATTCTATGAAGCCAGCACTACCTTGATTCCCAATCCAGACAGAGACCCCACAAAAAAGGAGAATCCTGATGAACATGGATTCAAAAATTCTCAACAAGATACTAGCAAATGGAATTTAACAGCATAAAAAAGGAATTATCCACCCTGATCAAGTGGGATTCATTCCTGGGTAGCAGGGCTGGTTCAATATTCACAAATCAACCAATGTAATATATTGCATTGATAAAAGAAAGGATAAGAACCATATGATCCTGTCCATAGATGCAGAAAAAGCATTTGACAAAATACAGCATCCTTTCTTAATAAAAACCCTCAAAAAAGCTGGGATAGAAGGAACTTTCTTAACTATCATAAAAGCCATGTATGAAAAGCCCACAGCTTATATCATCCTCAATGGGGAGAAAAACTGAGAGCTTTCCCCCTGAAATCAGGGACATGACAGGGATGTCCACTCTCACCGCTGTTGTTTAGCATAGTGCTGGAAGTCCTAGCATCAGCAATCAGACAAAAAAGGAAATAAAAGGCTTCTGAATTGGAAAAGATGAAGTCCAACTTTCACTTTTCACAGATAACATGATACTCTACATGGAAAACCCAATAGACTCCATCAAAAGTCTGCTAGAACTGATACATTAACTCAGTAGTCGAAGGGCACAAAATCAATGTACAGAAATCTATTGCATTTTTATACACCGAAAATGAAGCAATAGAAAGAGAAATCAAGAAACTGATCCCATTCACAATTCCACAAAAAACCATAAAATACCTAGGAATAAACCTAACCAAAAATGTAAAAGATCTGTATGCTGAAAACTATAGAAAACTTATGTAATATTTTGCCCAGAGTAAGAGTTTTTTTCCATACTAGTATAATCTAGTTAGTAAATACGTGAGAAAATTGGTATCCATTATGAGTTTGTGATATGGGTATTCCTTTTCCATTATCACTTTCTCATATACACTTCCAAAATTATGACTATATAACTACATGCACACCACGTTTTATATGCATATTACTACACAATTCAGGATATATGATTTAATACATATTACTAGAATAAAAATTACTATACCTATGTATATATTATACACATGTATGTACACACATTTTTTGAATCTATATAATTTACAAAATAAGTATATAGAGGCTACCTTGGATTTTCACAGCTCAGCATTTTTAAATAAGAATAATTAATAAGGAAACCTTTTCTGTTTTTCTTCATGAATTTCTCATGGTTTACTTTCTTCAAACTTAAAGAGAAATGCTAAGTTTTTTTTTCCTCATAGCATTCTGCATTGCTCTTAGGTTAAAATCCCTCTTTTAGACTATCTGTCTCTTATCACATAGCAGAGAGAACCAAGCTACAGCTGACAGAGCAGATAGCCAATTTTATTTCAGTTTTTAATTATTGCCATTTTTTAAATGATTATGTAGGCAAGCCTCATTTTGTAGAGAAAAATCGTGTTTCACCATTTTATATAAGGATTATGATGTTGTTGATAAAGGAAGAGAAGGAGACAGGACAGAGGAGGAATAAAGGATAAAGGAAGAAGAAACAGGGTAACAAAACCTTAGACAATTACTAGGATATTTTTAGCACAGTATGCTTAACCAAAAGTGCTGTTCACAAGAGTAAGAAAATCCACCATGAGTTGTCTCTACAGTGAAGCTACAAAGAAAAAGTTCTAGAGTTTTAAGTGTCTAGAGAGAACTCAGTTTCATCAGTTACCACAGCCAAATTGCATACTTTTAAAAACCCCAGTGGCATCATTAAAACATGTATTAATCTTTACATGTTAGTGTTTTTGAAATTAAATGCAACATTTTATTCCAAGTTGTTTACACAGCATGTAATACAAACTAAGTACTCAAAAAAAATTGTCCCTGTTATTATTATTATTGGTTGCATTTACCTTTTATTACCACTGTTTTCTCTTAGGAGTAACTCCCAGTATTGCCAATTCTTAGGCATTTTGATTCCATCTCTTCATTTGCATATCCATTTAAGCAAAGCTAAAACACTGTGAACATTTCTTTAATTATAAACTGTGTGGACTTTGATCACATAATTGTTTCTTGATGAATGTAAGTGCCTCTGATGCTGAGAGAAAGTCATGCTCATTTCCTAATGAAACAAAATATGGTATTCTTTTCATAACCGTGCTTTCTACAGTTTTCACTGTATTGCTTCCATAAATGGTGGAATTTGGCACCAATAATCAAATGGCAGGTGGCAGGAACACCACCCTTTTATAAATCTAAGGCCGATGCAGAAAATGATACCATACAAAGAGTATACTGCCTAAGCTGCTTGCAGAAGTGAATAATCAAAAGATGGAAGGGTATTTCAGCAGCAATTCTTACTCTGTTATTACATTATGTGAGATAAAGTAATCCCAAAGCACCACTGTTGCTTCACCAATGCGTAGAAATGTGACCGTTTTATTTAACGACCAGCATTCAATCTGGGACCAAAAAATGTATTCCCTGGTCCTTCCACTGTCCTTTTAAACTTGTTCACCATCTATACTCTGTACCCTGTGGATAAAACCCCAAGCATGTTCCACAACTTTTCACTTATTTAAAGAAAATATCTTCTGGCCAATTTAGTGCCAAAAAGAAAGACTCATTTTAGTAGCCAAAATATCCAGGCACTTAACAATGCTAAAATGTGCATACATGCTTGATCCAAAGTAGCCCCAAATAGAATTCAAGTGACATACAATGACAGAATGGATATTATTCATATGATAAAAGACTCACGCAACAGAAAACTGGGCACATAAAATAAAATGTGAATGTATCCTACCAACAACTACACAGATAATTACACTTAGCAAAACAAGCTAAACACAAAATGGTACACAGCATAGAAGTCCAGTTAAATAAAGTTACCTATTTTTTTAAATAGTAGTAAACTATGTATCAGACACATATATGTAATATAAAGATGATTAATGAAGTAAACAAATGTACGTCCATCTGAAAGAAAACACTACCAATACCTTTGGGATCCCATATACATATACATCCCATTCTTTAATTATACCACCCTGCCTCCAGGAAAACATTTACATGTGCATGCACACACATCAAAATAATGGATAAAGAGGACATGGTGTGCACACATGCACAAACATTAGAATATTATTCAGCCATAAAAAAGAATGAAATGTTGCCATCTGTGACAACATGGATGGACCTAAAGAGTACTATGCTAAGTGAAGTAAATCTGAGAAAGTCAAATACCATATGATTTCACTTAAATGTGGAACCCAAAAAACAAAACCAATGAACACCAAAAACCAAACAGACTCTTAACTACATAAAACAAACTGGTGGCTGTCAGAGGGAAGGAATATGGGATTATAGGCAAAACAGATGAGGAGGATTAAGAGGTATAAACTTCCAGTTATAAAATAAGTAAGTCATGGAGATGGTAAGAACAGCATAGGGAATATAGTTAATAATATTGTAATAACATTAGAAGGTTGCAGATGGTAATCACACTTCAATTGGGCTGAGAAATGAGTAATGTATACAATTACTGCATCACTATGTTGTACACCTGAAACTAATATGATATTGTATGTGAACTATATTTCAGTCAAAACAAACAAATACAAATGGCCTGAAGCAAATGAACCCTGGAAAAAAACCTTAGAAATTATTTCATTTATTTCTTAAAAAGAAGAAAATTAAAATTATAGAGTAGAAAACTATGGTAAACAAAACGAAGAATTCACTAGGAAAATTTGAAAGTAGATTCTATACAACAGAAGAATGGATCAGCAAACTTGAAGATAAGTCAATATAAATTAAGTAAACTGAAGGACACACAAAAATATAGTTCCGTTTTCAGAGAAAGTGAGACACCATCAAGAGGATCAACATACACAAAATGGAATGTCAGATGAAGAGGTTGGAGAAAATGGAACAGAAAATATATTTCAAGAATAACAGCTAACCGGTTCCCAGATTTGATAAAAATAATTAACCTATACATTTAAGAAACTCATCTAATTACAAAGAGGGTAAATTTAAGAAGATCCACATGGAGAGACATCATAGTCAAAACACTGAAAGCAAAGAGAAAGATTAGAAAAGAGTGAATCAGGGTGCCTGTGTGGCTGAGTCAGTTAAGCATCTGACTTCAGCTCAGGTCATAATCTCATGGTTCATGAGTTCAAGCCCCATATTAGGCTCTCTGTGAAAGCCCACTTCAGATCCTCTGTCTCCTTCTTTTCTTTCCCTCCCCCACTCTCTCTCGTTTTCTCTACTTCTCAATAATAAATAAACTTAAACATTATTTTAAAAATTAAAAAAGAAAAAGACTGAATCATCACATAGAAATGAACACCAATAAGACCAACAGCTGACATTTCAAGAAAAACATTGCCAACATGCCATGGGACTACATATTCAAAGTGCTGAAGCAAATAAAGAAATGAACTGACAACCAAGATTACTATATTCAGCAGAGGTATCTTTCAAAATGAAGGCAAAATGAATACATTTCCAGATGAACTAAAACTGCAAGAATCTGTCATAACTTCTGCAATAAGCAATTCTAAATGAAGCTCTTCAGCATAAAAGGAATGATGCTAGACTTATAAAATATAAAATACATATGGAAAAAATACCGATATCCAGTAAAACCAATTAGGCATATAATTAGACCAATATAATTACATAGTGATGTTCCTTTCTTTTAAGTGACATAAAATACAATTATACAAAACTATCTATAAAGTTGTATTTTGGTCATGTAACATATACAAATACATATTTGACAATAGACAGAAAGGAAAGGGTTGTGAATGAAGCTATACTGGAGTAAGGAAATAAAACCAAATGGTACCACCAATTCACAGGAAGAAAAAGGACATAAGTTTAATATAAAATAGAACAGATTCTGTAAATGTATTTAAGCTTCCCTATTAGATTCTTCAGTAGACATATACTTACATAAAGGAATAATTCTGACAATGTATTGTTGGTTGTGTAACAGATAAATAGACATACTATGTATAAAAATGATAGCACGGTGAAGGTGAGTAGAAATGGAGCTATAGAGCAGTAAAGGTTCTATATCACATCACCAACGTAGAATTGTGAATTCTATGAATTTATCCTTAAAAATGAAGAAAAAATAAAATCTCCTCAGGCAAACAAGAATTGAGGGAGTTTGTTTTCAGTAGACCTGCCTTGCAAGAAATATTAAGAGAAGTAAAAGGGGAGGGAAAATGATATACGTCAGAAACTCCTATCCGTAAAAAGAAAGTTAGAATACTGAAAAAGAATAAAAGTAAAATACAAATTTTTATTTTTCTTATTCTAAATTGATATAACAGATAAAAGCCTTTTTCAAAATAGTAATTCCAGAAATGTCTATGATAATTATATGCATACATATAGACACATATGTATTTGTGTCATCTAAGCCTATGTATAAGTGAAATGAATGATAGCAATGATACAATGGACAGAGGAAGGAATTAGGAATATTTTGCTAGTATAAGGTACCTGTACACCCCATGAAGCAATGTAATTGTACTTCAAAGTGGTCTTGGATTATATGTAAATGTGTATTGCAAACAGTAGGGAAGACAATGACTAAAAGCAAGAAAAAAGTATAATTAATATCCTAAGAGAGAAAATGGAACATATAGAAGGCTCAATTAAAACCATACTTTTATATATATATATCTACATACACACTTCTATATAGAATATAAAAAAACCAAACTCATAGAAGCAGAAAGCAGAATGGTACCTGTCAGGAGGCTGGGGATGGGGAATTGCAGTTTCAGTTATACAGGATGGAGAAGTTCTGGAGATCTGAGGTACAGCACAGTGACTATGGTTAATAATACTGTGTTGTATGGTTTAAATTTGCCAAGACAGTAAGTCTTAAGTGTTCTTCCCAAGAAAAAAAAAAAGGTAAATTATGTGAGAAGATGGATATGTTAATCAATTCACTATGAAAACATATGTCAAAACATCATGTTGTATACCTTAAATATGTGCAATTTTTATTTGTCAATTCAACATCAATAAAACTGAAAGTAATTTTAAAACCAACAAAAAAGGAAGTATGAAAATAAAAAATAAAAACAAATTACAGGGGCAGCAAATAGAAAACATTATTAAATATGGTATATATTAATCCAACTATACTAAAAATCACTTTCAACATTGGCAGTCTAAATATACCAGTTAAGTGACAGAGATTCTCAGAATGCATCATAAAACAAGACCTTGCCATATGCTGTCTACAAGAAAACAAGTTCAATATACAGAAAAACATAGATTAAAAGTAGAGGGATAGAGATTGTTATGCTGATACTGATCAAAAGAAAGCAGGAGTGGCTTTATTAATTTCACACACAAAAGACTTCAGATCAAGTAAAATTATTAGTGATAAAGAGGGGCACTACATAATGATAAAGGGATCAATAATCCAGTAAAACATAGCACTCCTTAATGTGTATGCACCTAATAACAAAGTATCAAAATATGTGAAAAAAAAAAAGCTGATATAACTGCAAACAGAAATAGATGAATCCACTAATACAGCTGGAGACATTAACAGACAGATCCAGGAGGCAGAAAATCAATTAAGAACATAGATAAACCCCCCTGCACCATCAAATGGGCATTCAGGCTTCCAGTGACTGTTTCCACACAAGGGGCATAGATTATGGGGCTTTGACTTCTGTTGTCTCTTCTCAGGGCAGTCTTGTTTCCAGTACCTTGAAAGGCCACATAAGTGGCATTTGGGGCCAGGACCTTGAGAAGTCTGGTTTGACATAGTATAAGGCCACAACTAAGGCCTCAAATTTTTCTTAAGCCCCCTTTCTGTTTTTGTTTTTTGATCTTGGTTGTAATATACCCAATTGGCAGTTCGTAAGAGCTCCTCCAGGGTCCCTTCTAGGCCAACAGCCAATTTTTGCATTTCCTCTGAATATCAAACGCTGACTGAGTGACAAATTTGTCTTTAAAATAACCTCAGCTTTGAGGGTGTCAGGGGCGATAGCCATATATTTAATGAGAGCCTCCTCAACCTCTCCAGGAAGGCCATGGGGCTCTCATTTTGTGTTTGTAAAATAATGGCTAGTTTAATAATTTAAGGGCTTAATCTTAGATTTCCTTAATTTTTCCAAAACACAAGTTGGAGATGGCAGTGATGCCATTCCCCAATGGGATGCCCATAGTCTCAATTAGGATCTTGGCATGGAACTGCCTGAGCTCCAATAGGGAGCTTGAATTTCTCGAGGATCTCCAGTCCCATGGTAATTAATGAGCTGCTCATCCCATATCTCTTAGCTGCTGCCTGAATCCCACATTTTTCTGTCTCATTAAGAATCTTATTTAACAAAAGCATTATATCTTTCCAGATCAACTCAAAAACATATGTAATAGTCTGAAAGTCTCTATATACTTATACGATCAGAAAATTGTACTCATAGGTGTAACAGGAGAAACCTAATGGAGGACCATGGGGAAGATAAGGGGGAAAGAGAGTTGGGGAGAGAGAGGGACTCAAAACCTGAGAGACTGTTGAATACTGAAAATGAACTGAGGGCTGAAGAGGGGTCCTTCCCCAACCCGAGGGTCGAAGGGGGAAGGGGAGGTGGTGGTGATGGAGGAGGGCACTTGTGGGGAAGAGCACTGGGTGTTACATGGAAACCAATTTGACAATAAACTATTAAAAAAAATAATAATAAAATAAAATAAAATAAAGCTGTGAATTCTCATGTTGGTAACCAATACAGAGTTATTGCTTTCCAGTTCACTTTAAAATTGCTAATTGGTGAATATAATGAAAGGTGTGAGTTATACTAATGTTTTTATTCCTTTGTTTCACTATAATTGTTAGCCTTTGTAATTTTGTATATTTTATTGTATGCATAAAAAAATCTTATTCTGACAGTTGGTCTATAAGCTTCCCTACCAAAAATTCTATTAAACCAAAACAATTTTGAAAAAGAAAAAACAGAAAATTTATCTAGATTTCCTTTTTATCTGTCTTAAACCTTGTAATGTAAAAGTTTTTCCTTCTGGCATTCTAGCTTCTTATAAGGGAAACATTTCTATTTCATTATAGGGAAGGCCTGGATAAAGTGGGCAGCAGGGAGCAGAATTGTATTATTTTATATAGATTGAGGACCTGAGGAGGAGAAGGAGGTAGAAGACTTCCCTTCCCACTTCTCTAGGTCTGCTTTGGATACAAGTACGGAGCCCCTAACTGTGTCCCCTCCTGATGATGAAGGAGCATAAGGCAAGCTGACAGGATATAAACACCCACCCCACCCCCAGTGGGATATATATATATATCCCTTGGACACTCCTGGCTACCCAAGAACAAAGGAAATGTGGGAAAAACAAAGAGTTAACTGAAAGAGATCACAGTTACGCAGGACATGAGTCTCCATCTATTTACAAATATCTTAGTAAATCACAAGAAAAAGGCAATCTTATCAATAGCCTAATCCCAGAAATCCAAAGACTCCATTTCTTGGAGCCCCAACATCATCTCTCCACAGTGACTGGGAAACAAAGGCAGAAGGAAATGGTAGATAGAACTCAATTTTCTTATAACCTGCACCCCATTGACAAATAGCCGAGGCAGGCAGAGTAAAACTTTTCTCCAGGAACTCCCTACTGTCTTAATGGTAACGCTTCGCTGGGGGGAAAAACAACCTTAATTTAACAGTAGCTAGATCACTGGGGACCCTCCCAGTGTATGGTGTCGCAGGACAAACATGAGGGAAGAAATCATTTTGTCCGCCTGGCCGCTCCCCTCGCGGGGATTTAGACGCCTCTTAGCATTGGCAGGTCAGTATAAACCCCTGACTCGGATCAGGCCTCTGTGGACCTGATTCTGCCTTGAGCCTTATGAGGTCGTCACGGAACCGCAGGGTAGGACCCACTCAGGCTCCGTAGCCGAGACCGTGGAGCACGGGCACTCACACACACATTCAGACAGATTGCAGACTTCCACCCAGGACTTCCTTATCCTATGTGGCGACTATATCTCCTGGGGAGGTTATCAAGCTCCCCTTCTGCCTCTAGTGTGGGCCTGAATTTGGTCCTGGGTCCCCGGGGACACTTACCCAGTATGATATCCCATCCTGGTTGAATTTTCTAATTCCCTGTAGAGTCTGCTTGAGTGTAGTGGTGGCCAACTATTGTCTGGCCAGCAAGGGTCGAGGTCCAGTGAAAACACCAGCAGCATGCCTTCTTTTCCGTCGCAGGGGCCCGTGATTAGTGGCTTCTCCGCTGGCCTCCAACAATGATGGCTCAAGGGGCCAGTGTGGCCGTTGGCTTCCTGGCCAATGCACCAAAAATGTTACAGCAAATACTCAATGCCCAGGGAGAGACAAGTGACATGCACTTGGGGAATCAGAAAAGGCTGTTTATTTTGCACTGGTGCGGGCCCAGAGGAGTCACCTCCAAAGGCTGAGTAACCAGTTCAGGATTTACTGATCTTTTATACATATGTGCTTCGGGGTTGGGTGGGACCAGTATAGTCGAGCTTGTGGTTACTGGCTGCTGCAAGAGGCAAGCAAGACTGCAGAAGCCAAAAGCATGCAAGGCCAATATCCAGCCTCAGACACCTGGCTGGCCCTTTTTATTTGTTTTGACCAGCTTGCCTTCTGATCACCATGTTAAAGAAAAAAAACCACATATGATCATAACAATTGACACAGAAAAAGTATCTTAAAAAATTCAATAACCTTTCCTGTTTAAAAAAAAAAAAAGAACATCTCAGCAAGTTATCAATAGGGACTATCTATCATAATTTAGCAAAGAGCATCTTAAAAAAAACTATAGCCAACATTGTATCTAATGATGAGAGACTGAATCCTTTCACTCTAATGTCAAAAACAAGGGAAAGTACTTTGTTTGCTCCCATAACACTTAGTGAAGATAATACTGGAAAGCCTTGCCATAAAAACATCAAGGGAAATAAATAATATACATACATACTGGAAAGAGGAAATTAAAATCATCCCATTTTACAGAACACATTATTGTCTCTGTTGAAAATTCCAATCAATTTAATAAAAATCCTCTTAGAATTAAGCAACTTCAGCAGAGTTGCAGGATGTGAAATCAAACACAAAAAACAATCGTATTTCTACATACTAAATATGAACATGTGGAAATCAAAATTAGAAATTCCCAAGTTTTTCTAAATAGTGTCAAATTACATATATAAGATCAGTAGAACCAAAGCAGATTAAATTAAAAGCGATATCTATGTGGGTAAATCATACTTAAACTGCTAAGAGCCAAAGAATAAAAAACATTTCAAAGTTTAAGAGAAATAAAGGTAAGTTGCCTACCTGGGAATGCTGATTTAAATAACGCCTGCCTTCTCAAGAGTATCCATGAAGAACTGGAGAAAATGAGGCAGCATCTTTGCATTGCTGAAAGAAAAAATCTAGCTGTCAACGTAGAATTCTATGTCTCCCAAAATTCTCTACAAACTAGAATGAAATAAGATTCTCACATAATCAAACCTGAGACCACTGCTGCTGGACAACCTATAACACAAGTAATATTAAAGAAAGGTGTTTAGGCTGAAGGGGAAGGGTCCCTCGTGGAAATTAAAAAGTATGGGAAGGAGTGAAGAGGACTAAAGATGGAAAATATGTGGATGAATGACAACTTTTCTCTATTTTTCAAATACATCTCTTTGAGGCAAAAATGGTAAAAAAAAAAAGGGAAAATATATGAAAAGAATATGTCTATCATATAAGAAATATGAAAAAAGAAAAGGATTTAAGGAAATAAAGTGTTATGAGGATACATTCACATCAAGTAGTACTTTCTTAACTCTACACACCAGGATAAGTTAACAATTAGTTATCAGTCCCTAGAACAATAATCAGACATGTTGTAGGTAATAATACGGTTAGTATGTCTGTATAACTGGTTCTTGCAAAATTTATCTTTTAAAATACACTTATTATTTACTGTTTTTGTTTCCTACAAAGTTGTACCTCAATGACTAACTCAGTAAGTACAACCAACACATAGTTTGTACCTAGCACATGTTGGAAAGTGAAGAAAAATTTACTGAATCAATGAAATATTTACCTGACAAATTTGGTGCCTTTCTCCTCAAGGTATATACTTATTTAAAGGGAGTGATCAGGAAGTCAAGATGCTAAGCAAAAAGTTACAGTGGAGAAACTAAGTTGAGTAGAGCATCCAGGAGTCTCACCAGCTCAGGGAGTCGGCTGGAACTGAAGGTGCACCAAGGAGGAAGGCTCTGGATCACAATCCAGGGCTCCACTGGGCATCCCAGGGAAGCTATGCCCTAAATATCTCTATGAACCAGACATAGAAAACCTCTCACAAAACCTGAGAAGCTTGAGAACTATCACTTCTCTAACTGCCATGGCATGAACTGCCCATGTGCTCACTGCCTCTCAGAAACAAAAACAAATGCTCAATGCAGGAAGGAATATTCATTCAAAGGCGCCAATTACTTCAATGGTATTTCATACAGAAAATCCAGCATGCAATAAAACAGTCATACATGCCAAAAGCACAAATGAGAAGGAAAGAATTACCAAAGAGAGAATGACACCTTTTGCATACTGATTAGAAGAGCTATGATTACCAACACTGACCATAACAAGGGCTGGCAAGAATGTAAAACAACAATGACCTTCACTGTACCGTCAGGATGTAAATGGCACAGTCAGGTTGCAAAACATGTTGACATACTCTAAAACAACCTTAAAATACACCTCTCATGTGATCCAGTCATTTTATTCCTGTAAGAGAATGTCCAATGTATGGGAAGAGGGGAGTGCTTAGGCAAGATTTGAAGGGGGCTGTCCAAATATGCACAAAGAAATCTCGGGAGAGGGATGAATATACGCACACTCACTATCTTGAGTGTGCCGATGGTTTCACAAACAAACACACATATCAAAATACACATTGTTTCATTTGTCTGCTAATTTTTTTAATTAATTAATTAATTTATTTAGAGACAGAGAGAGCAGGGGAGGGGCAGAGGGAGAGGAAGAGAGAATCCTAAGCAGGCTCTGCACTTAAAGTGAAGAACTTGATATGGGTCTTGAACTCATGAACCAAACCAGGAGACCATGAGATGAGCCAAAACCAAGAGTCAGACGTTTAACCAAATGAGCCACCCAGGTGTCCCACACACTGCTTACTTTTAAATTGTGCAATCTGTTTTACATCAATTAAACCTCAATTTATTTGTTAAAAATCATGCAAGATACATCAAAATATATGTCTAAAAATATTCAGTGCATTAAAACAAAAGATAAAACCCTTAAACTTTAATACTTGAAAACGCATTTCATAAAATTAGGAAATGGAGCAGGAATTTAAACTAAAATTCTGAACATGAAAAATTAATATGTTATAAAAAAATGACAAATCCACAATCAAGTGAATACAGAAAGCACCTTCTCAATAGCAGGATTGTGAAAGGGTTCATCATTAGGATCCTGAAGACTCATAATTATGTTATAAGGAAATATATGTCAACTGATTCAAAAATCATAAAATAATGAAATTCTTAAAATAACAAAATAGTTTAATGAGGAAATCTCAAGGTTTCTTTACTTGTTCCATAACAGGTAACATCTCTATAGAAAAACCTTTCTACAAATGAATTCCACATCCTTATACCTGAATTCCTGATGTTTCCCATGTAATTGAGAAATAAATAACCAGTCTTTTTTTATTACATTTATTTATTTATTCTCAGAGAAAGAGGAGAGAGAGTGAGAGAGAAGGAGGGGGAGGGAGGGAGGGAGGGAGAGGGGAAGAGGGAGAAAGAGGGGTAGAGATAAAGGGAGAGAGAAAGAATCCCAAGCAGACTCTGCACTGTCAGTGCTGAGCCCAATGTGGGGCTTAAACCCATGAAACCTGAGATCATGACCTGAGCCAAAACCAAGAGTCACATGCTCATCCAACTGAGCCACCCAGGAGCTCCTGAATAACCAGCCTTAAACAACCTCTTTAAACAAGGGAGAACAAGTAAAAACTCTGGCCAAAATGTTTTATAAGACCACTATAAACTTGATACCAAACTCATAAGATCATTATAGGAAAAGAAAAAGGTATTTATGCATCATGACAAACACTAATAAATAAATTAAAACGTATGTCTGACAAACAGAATCCAAAGAGAATTCAACTATAATACACAAGGAACAAATTGGGTTTAATACAAGAAAGGTTTTTTGGTTTAACATTTTCAAATCAAATAACCTTGACAAACAAATGAACAAAATCATGTCATTATGTCAGGAGATACAGAAAAACTATCTGATATAATTAACCATATATTTATGACATTTAAACCAGCTTAGAAAACTGCAGCATATATATAATTAATGGTGAAATACTGAAAAACTCCCTGATATCAAATTAAAGACAAGGATGTCTAATATCACCACTTCTATTCACCATTTCAAGGAATATTTAGTCAGGGCAATAATATAAGGAAAAGAAGAAATAATGGATCAAGAAAAATAAAATGAACCTGCTTTTATTCTTGGATCACCTAATTATGTGTCTGGACTATCTCAAAACAACCTGACGGTCATGTTAAAATTAATAAGTTAATTTACCAACATTGATGGACACCAAAGCATGAAATATAATACACACAATTTTCTGAGAACACCAATTCTTAATCAACTTTTCATATACATCTAAGAAGTGGCACAAAACCCCCCACAGAAAGGATACATTTTTAAGGCTTTTTCTAAACACTTTATCAGATAAATGTTGATTTATTTAACTCAGTGTAAACTCAGTGTAAAGTTTTAAAAAATATAGATGCATATTTTCTCTCAGAATTAACAATGACTATCAATAAAGTGTGTATAAAAATATACATTCACATAAATCTGCATTTACATAGAGAATATATTTATATATGTGTGTACATATGTGAAACTATAATTTGCTTTCTTTTTTATTAGCAATATGCCATGGAATTATCACCTGTAATTAATAAGATCTACTTAATTTGTCATTTCATCATATCCATGGAATGAACACAATACAATTTATTTAAAAATAGCTCCTTACTGGGTGTTATATGGAAATCACCTTGACAATAAACTATATTATAAATAAATAAACAAATAAACTTCATATTTAAAAAATTAGCTAATTTGCCAATTTTGTAAACATATGTTTAGGTTCAACTGTGAGTAGCCGTATGGGATACAGTGTTTAAAAGACAAATTCATATTTCAAAAAGCATCTATAGAAAAAAGTTGCTAAAAATGATTAATTTTCAAAACCAAGTATCATTTCATAATTTCTTGATAATCTGCCATTAGGATAAAGACTATCTTGTTACTTAATTTGCACTAATTATTAAGCATATTTAATGACAATTTACATTGTTTATATAAATGGTTGCATTTTACTATTCTACTTGTTACTTTATCATTTTACAATTATTTGAAATAACAAAAATTTTGTATATTAAAACTATATATATATACACATATACTGTTGTTGCTTTCTGTGATGTTCTATATATTGCCTATACTGGATTAGTATTCCTGTATCTATGTGTACTATATTGACATAAATAGTTTCAGATACAGTATATGATTTGCCAAAACAAGTATTTTGCTGTAAACAATACAAGTGTTACTTTATTACTCTTTATAAAGGATTTTAATTTCTGCTCAAATATTTTCTCATGCATGTTGACATTACACACAGATGAGCAATTATAAAAACAATTTTGCTACTTTACTTAGGAAGGTGCTTATTTTATTTGTATATAATTTGTAGATGTGACATATTCGAGAAGAAATAAAAATTAAGTATTTTTTTCCTATGGGAGATTTGCTTTGCTTATGTTTTATTGGTATTGTCAAATTTTTATTTTATTTAGAAGAAAGGAGTAATTTGGGCTGATTATATATGCATTGAAGTTTTGAAATATTTTATTAAACTATACATTAGATTAGCATCTATATGAAATATAAAGAGTATCAGTTAAGAATTAAAAACATCTGAGAAATATACATTACCTATCCCACAAAGATGATTTAAAAGGTAGCGGCCTTCTGAGAAGAATCCATAGAGAACAGGCGAAAATTAAGAATTTTTCCATTGCTGAAAGAAAAATTAAAACTGTCAACCTAGAGTTCTAGATCTACCAAAATTATTCTTCTTCCAAATTGAGTTAAGTAAGACAGTCACATAAACAAACCTGAGACAACTTAGTGCTTGAAAACTGTAATTTGTTGCTACCGGCACGTGGTGAAAACAATCACGGTGTGAAAAAAGATCCGGGACTTTAGGGCCAATATGGCGCCCTCCAGTGGTGACAGTTGCTGAACTTAAGCCTCGAAATCTGCTTAGCAACCGAAGACTGCATTTTATTGGTTACAAGTCAGTATGGCTTGGAATCCTGGGAGGGACCATAAACTCCATTTCATAAAGCAACAGAGAGTCAAAAAATATATAGACATGCATGTTTTTAAAATGCCACTAGCTGGGGAGCCTGGGTGGCTCAGTCAGTTAAGCATCCGGCTTCAGCTAAGGTCATGTTCTCACGGCTCCTTGGTTCGAGCCCCGCGTCTGACTGTGCTGACAGCTAGCTCAGAGCCTGGAGCCTGCTTCAGATTCTGTATCTCCCTCTCTCTCTCTGACCCTCCCCTGCTCAGGCTGTCTCTGTCTCTCAAAAAACAAAAAAATTTAAAATACCACCGGTAAAAATCCAAAGAAAGCATTTAAATTGCATAACAAAAATTATTCAATAAATCCAAAAGGTGGGGCACCTTGGTATTAACCTCTGACCCTTTATTTCAGCTCTCTTCAGGATCTCTTGGTTTGTGAGTTCTAGCCCCACGTTGGGATTTTCCCTCTTTGCCCCTCCCCCATTCTCTCTCTCCTCAATAAATAAACTAAAAACTTAAAAATAAATAATCACAAATGGAGGAACAAAAAAATAAATAAATAAAAAGATGGGAAAATAGAAAATGAAGTACAAGGGGCGCCTGGGTGGCTCAGTCAGTTAAGTATCTGACTTCGGGCCAGGTCATGATCTCACAGTCCGTGGGTTCGAGTCCCAGATCAGTCTCTGTGCTGACAGCTCCGAGCCTGGAGCCTGCTTCAGATTCTGTGTCTCCCTCTCTCTCTGTCCCACCTCCCCCGCTAACACTCTGTGTCTCTCTCTCTCTCTCTCTCTCTCTCTCTCTCTCTATCTCTCTCTCTCTAAATAAAAATAAAGACATTAAGAAAAGTTTTTTTTAAAGAAAATGAAAGATGGACAACTATGAATCAGTCTATATTAACAGAAAGATTCATTTTTTAAAAGTTAAACATTTCAATTAAACTGTAAAAGTTTTCAGATTGGAAGCAAAGCAGGTCCCAAATATATGCTGTTTATAACTTAAGTTGAATGATACAGTAATGTTGAAAATAATAGTATAGGGGCACCTGGGTGGCTCAGTCGGTTAGGCATCTCACTCCGGCTCAGGTCATGATCTCACACTTTATTGGTTCAAGCCCCTTATCAGGCTGTGCTGACAGCTAGCTCAGAGGCTGGAGCCTGTCTTCGGATTTTGTGTGTGTGTGTGTGTGTGTGTGTGTGTGTGTGTGTGTGTGTCTGACTCTCCCCTGCTCATGCTCTCTCTCTCTCAAAAATAAATAAAACATTAAAAAAATTAAAAAATAAAATAATAGTATAGAAAATGATACCCCATGCAAAGTTAAGCATAAGAAACGTGAGATGGGTAAATTAATGCCAAACTAGACTTCCAGGAGAAAATGATAACTACAGATAAAGAAGGACATTTCATTATGATTAAAGGATTCGTTCTGTTGGAATGGAAAAAACACATTTTATTTTATTTAAAAACAAAATTTTTAATGTATGTTTATTTTTGAGCTGTCAGTACAGAGCCTGACAAGTGTCGAACCCAGAACTGCGAGATTTTGCCTTGAGCCTAAGTTGAATACTGAACCCACTTAGCCACCCAGGTGGCCCTGGAAGAAATACATTTAAATGAGAAATGTCATCATTATAGAATCTGGAAATAGACAAAATATTACGTGATTTTATGCTAAATAAAGTTTTATGCTAATAAATATGAAATGTAAAGCCCAACTTAAAAAATAAGACAGGAAATTTGCAAAGTCCTATGCTTATGAAATAAGTTGAACCTATAATGAAAAATCTGTAAGTCCTACATGAGGGTGATTGAATTAGTGCATTTTCTCCTACAATTGAGAAAGAAATAACACAAATGTTACACAAGACATTACAGAGAACAAAAAGGGTAGGCAACTCCTCTAGATGTTTCGAGAGTGCCAAAAAAACTTTACATCAAACTGAGAAGATCACCTAAAAAGGAAAATCAAAGGGTTTTATCTCTCATGACCAAATGCAAAAGAAAAAAAAATATATATATATATTTAACCAAGTGAATCCAAAGTTGAATCAAGTCTGATACACCATGAACATACTAGGTTTTATCCAAGAATAAATTCTTCTTGAATTCACAGTTTGAAATCAAATCACTTCAGTAAAACAAAGGAACAAAAGAGTGCAATTATTTTAACAGTTGCAAAAAAGAGACTTATCATCTATTTAGGATTATTAAAAATTCATAAACTGTAGCTAATATCATAATAAGTGCTGAAATATTTAAATCTTCCCTTGAGATCAGAAATGAGAGAAGGATTCTTAACATCATATCAATTCAATATTTATGTAGGGCAAGAAGACATGAAAAAGAAAAAAAAAGGTTGAATCACTTTATGTTGTACACCTGAAATTACTATAATGGTTAAATGTGAATTACAATGCAATAAAACATTAAAATAAAAGAGAAAAAGACACATAAGGATGGGAAAGGAAGAAATGGAACTGCCATTATTGATACCGGATGACTATATTTGTAGACTATCTAACATCTACATATTATATATTAGAAGTAATAAAGCAATCTAATAAGACTGCCAACACATGATTAACAAAAAAAATCAATTATAATTGTCATTACAAATGCCAGGAACAACTAATTAGAAGATTAGACTGACTACAAATATCATTTGTAACAACCCCAAAGATTGTCAAACTCCTAGGTAAAATTTCAATGAAATCCATGCAATCTCTTTACACAGAAAACTATGGGAAATTATATAGGAATTAAAGAAGATATGAACAACTTGAATGGTATCCAAAGTTTATTAATAGAAGATTCACTTTTTTCAGGAGATCAACTTTTCCCACTTTGAAGCACATACAGTCCCATTCAGTGTGAACCCAAGTCAAGTCCCAACATTCCCAATAATTCAGCATATTATGTAAAGGCATAAATAAAAAATCATACTAACGGAGAGAATGAATACAAACTTATTCCAGTTAAACAGAGAGAAGAGAAAACCTGCTGTTGAATGTTAAGAACAGTTCTGAAAATTATGGCTTCCTGCCACTAAAGTTCAAATAGAAGCTCTATAGTATCTTGGTGAAGATATTCTACTAGGAAATTAAAGATAGGTTCATGGCTTGTGACAGCTGCACTTTATATGCTAAAATCTGAGTTCCTATGATCCTATCATTTATAAGTATGTGGGTATATGATAACCCAACCATTGAATTTTCTGTAACCTAGTATTCTGCATGAATATTTCAAACCATGGAACCATGGTGAGACTTTGAACCTTAATGATTACATTAAAATGGAATGCTCATAGGACGCCTGGGTGGCTTAGCCAGTTGACTGTCTGACTCTTGATTTCAGCTCAGGTGATTATCTCACGATTCGTGGGATCCTGTGGGATCTAGCCCCATGTTGGGCATGGAGCCTGCTTGGTATTCTCTATCTCCTTCTTTCTCTGCCCCTCTTCTGCTTCTCTCTCCCTCAAAACAAATAAAATATTTTTTTTTTAAAAAGGCATGTTCATGTAGAAGGTGAGATGTGTAATTTGCTGAACATTTAAATGTTACCATCACTGTAGGATATTGTGGGTTATGCTCACATTTGTGCCACGAACTTGGGTATACGGATGCCGTAGATTTTAAGCACTGAAGGAAATGTGCTTCCCTTGTTTGAGGAAAAAAAAGACTCTAAGGTCAGAGTGATTTTCTCAAGTTCATGGAGAGACAATGGCACACCTGAATCGAGGCGTCCCCCTCTGGTAACCTTATCCTGAGTGTTACACAATGCTATTCTCGTAAGCTAAGTTTCTATAAAGGTGGCCATTTATTAACAAGTACACCTACCTTTAAATGGGAGGTTGGAGGCAGGCAAATTAAAAACCATAAGAATCATTTCCTCAAATTTGAATATATGCTACAACTGGACTTTATTTTGGAGCAAGTCACAATTAATTATTTTTTCAATTTCCATGATATTCAATCACATACAAACCAAGAACTTTAAGAAATTATTTCTTGGAGCTGGTTATTCTTACATATTATATTCTTCTCTTTCAAATTATATTGAACTGTCCAGTGATTTTGATAGCACCTAAGTGGGTCTCTACATTTGGCCATACTCCTATCATACAGTTAAAACATAAATGTAGTTTTTTGAGAATAACAATCTTTCATGAGATGTTTATACACATTGCAAAAAAAAAAAGAGGCACAACACCTCTATAAGACATTATACTTTTAATGTTTTTTTCTATATACTTATCATATAAAATTTGAGAGTCAACAGAACACCTTGGTCATTATTGTCATTATTTCTGCTGTCATGGGAACAGAAACCCTTAATATAAGATAAGCATTATAATGCAAATAACATTTAATCTTATCCTAGTGAAATAAAACATTATTCCAAGTGACAATTTTATTCATGACCCCTTACTTAATGATCTCCTGACTAAATAGAGATCAGGTTCTTTTAAGTGATTCACAAATTATTTTCTCCACATAGCTTATTTATGTATTTTCTTATTTCTTTTCCTTTGTATCTCTTTTTCTAATTGTACTGTTCTATTCTACTTATAAAAAGAAGAAAAAGCAGACAGTAGGTCTTTCAAAATAATAATTAATGATATTATATCCTATGACTATTTCTATGTTGTATTTTTTAAGTAAGCTCTATGCCCGACATGGGGCTTGAACTCACCACCCCATATTCAAGAGTCACATGCTCTACCAAGTGAGCCAGTCAGGCACCTCTATGTTTTTTTCTTTTGTTAGTTACAAATACGAAGGACACTCAGTGCAAGATTTTGAAAAACTGAGGATACTTGTTCCTTCTCAGAAATAACAAGGATTAGCAAAGTCTATATATGAACACATAATGATACATTAACATATGTATTTAAATATTTGTACATATAATTGAAATTAAAGTAAAGTACACCTCTTTTTCCTTAGCAATATATCTTGGAGATGTTTTATGTAAACATATGCAGACATACACGATTGACTGCAAAAACTGAACAGAATTCATAGTATGGATACAGCCTAATTTATTTAAAATTGGTCTCTTCCATTTTTTGTACCCATAATTATGTGTATATAACTGAGTAGTTATATGGTTCTAAAAGGAATTATTGTGTAAATGATATAGAATGCAAAATTTTGCTACATGTTAAATACCTTTTCCAAAAATCCAGTACCAATTTATATTCTTTAGAAAATCTAGCAGCAAAAATTTTAAAAAGGTACTATATTTTAAATGTCATGTTCTTTAATAAGGCTATACAATCATAGATATAAAATGTTTTCCAAGAACTGAACGTTACTGTATTTTACATAATTACTATAAAAATAAAATATTTTAATATAGAAAAACACAGGTGTTAACTTACTTTGTCAATAAAACTTACCAGTTCTCATCTAATTTTTTATCTTGGTGAGTATTAGATTAGGATCACCAACTATCAGGACACTGATAAAGTAAAGCTGAAATTACTTTAATTTGCATATAGTTTATTCAGATCTTTATGGTTATCTCAACACAAATTTTCTTAACTTGGAATTTTTTTGCCTTCTTGTTATTTAGTCTACCTTCTTTCCCTTTTATTTAATTTTGCTTCTATTGTCAGACAAACTTCGCATGCTTTACTTCCCATAAAGGAAATAATTTTAACTGGAAAAATCTTTAAAAAGCTTTGAAATATTTTCCTAAAAATTATATATTGGATATATAAGTGAAACATAAAGATTATTAATAAAGAAGACAAATTACATCCACTTGAAAGAAAATAGGTCCAATGACTTTGGAGCCCTATATATGCACTTCCCTGTTCTATCACTCTGCTTCCTCCTAGGAACACAAAAGTATGTGCACACCTACATATGCACACATATTAAAAATTTGGTGTTGATCATTTGCTTGCTTACTGAGGTTATATTTCTTGTATTTGCACGTCATTTGGAACATGATACAAATACAGAACAGTGCAATAACACCATCTGACCAGGGACATAAAATTGCCCCAAGAATATAGCTGTGTAAACCACCACTCAGTTGTAGAATAAAACACTGTCAAACTTCCAGAAGAATAAAGAAGACAAATCCTTTTTTCTGCCTCCCACCATTATACTCACCCCTTCCCCCAAGTAAGTACTTCCTTTACTCCTAGTATCTTAGACTCATGTTGCCTGCTGTGAAGGAAAGGAGTAAGAGCAGGCATGTAACTATTCCCGACATGGGTTATGTGATAAGAGTAAATAACCCCTCAGTAAATGTGGTAATGACATTGATAGTAACCCCTTCCAAACATGATTATAGATAGTACTGTTTTATCAGGTATACCTTTACCTGTCAGGCTGTTTATTATAGACTACCTTGTAAGTTAGGAATCTGGAGAATGGCAAGTAGTGTTATTAACAGGGGCTACGTAATTAACAGTGTAAAATGGAATGAGCCAGAAACCTAAATGACTCCCTCTGGTAAATAATAGTTTTACAAACATTACTCAACACCACAACTCACCTTTAACTGTGAAACCAAAGCATATCCTGATGTGGAAGAAAGGGAGCACTACTAGGGTCTCTGTTTGATACTTTCTTGCTCCTCCAAATATTTTGCATTTTGCTTGAAAGCTTGCCTCTATCCTTTGAATAATTAAAATCTGGTGTAAAGTCGACCATTCACATGTCTGATTTTACGATTCAACTCATGACAAAAGAGCTGTTTTGGAAATTCATAAATAGTTTTGAACAATATGCTTGGTGGGGGGGTCCAGATTCCTTTGCTCAACAATACGATCATGATACTTCTCCATGTGGTATGCAAAAGTTCGTTCATATTCATTGGTGTATATTACACTGTATGATAGACCACTTTTTACCCAGTTTTAGAGACGGTGGACTCTTAGATTGCTTCCAGTTATGGGCAGTTAGAAATTACGGTTTCTAAATGCCTTTAAGCACATATGTAATTATGAGGCTATAAGCCAGAGCAGAATTACTGTGTCATACTGTATGCATGGGCCAAATTTCCCTGTGGCAGGAAGTTTGACAGCAGGGAGAATGCAGAGGTGGTGCTGAGCTGATGAGGCAGAGACTGGCATCAGCGATGCTAATGTAACTAGGAATAGCTCTGTACATTAAGTCATACACAGGACCAGGGTGGAAGTCTCTGTGGGAGCCTACAACAGGTCTTTGGCCAAGGATTAGGCTGTGCATATGCAGAAGACATATCAAGATCTAGTAGAGAGTAGATGTGAGGCTAAGAGAAGAACAGAGATACCCGATATCTTACAGGGCATCAAGAATGGTGGCGGAGAGGGGTGGTGGATGGAGGGAGGACCCTGGCTTAGCTAAACTGACCTGTAGCAAGCTGTGAGATAGTATTCAATTGTCAATCATGTTTAATTGACAACGAATGTGAAGAGGAAATAGAATGGGTCAGAAAAAACAAGTGTTGCTATAGAAAAGTGGTCAAAAAGGTCAGAGTTTTTAAAAATATGTCAAATTAGAAATGCAAGATCAATGGAACCAAAATAGGTTAAACAGAAATATTCATGGGCATACATTATACTTAAACTGCTGTGATCCAAGCTTTTTTTTAAAATTAACATTACAGAAGAATATAGATGAATTTCCTACTTGAGATTGATGATTTCAATGATGTCTACCTTTTCAAAAGAATCCAGAGAGACCAGAGAATATGGAATAGTATCATTTCAAAATTGGAAGAAAAAATGAGGCAGTTAACCCAGAATCATATCCATTAAAATTATCCCTCCAAACTGATAGTGAAGCAAGATACATCCAGACATACTTGAGGCCATTTGTTGCTAGACCACCTGTAATACAAGTAATACTACAAGTTCTTTAGAGTGAAGGAAATGATACCTCATGGAAATTAAGAATGCCAAGAGGAGTGAAGACCAGAGAGGGAAAATATGTGCATAAATATAAAAGACTTTTTTTTTAATTTTTCAAAATACATCTTACTCCAAGAACCAAAAGTGGCAGATAGTACTGAATATGTAAAATGTATGACAAAAAGACACAAAGCAAAGGGCATTAAATGGAAATGCAGTGCTGTGAGAATATATTTTCATGGGGTGCTGCTATCATAATAATTTCACATGTCAATTCCCAATGCAATAATTAAATATAAGAAGACACAGGTAATAATTTGGTACTATGGCCGCATCATCAATACACTAATTTTATCTGTAATAATATACTATTTACTCACATTTTCCACACTAGGCATCCTACAATAAAGTATCGACATCACTTGGTCCAGTACTTGGCACATTTTGTGAACTGAAGAATTATTTATTGTAATCAATGAAATATTTAAGTAAAATAAATTCAGTAAAATGTAAAGAAAAAAAGATACACTTCTTAGGAAGATCATTTGCCTTAAATAAATTGATATATAGATTGGATTAACTGGCTACAGCAAAACAAAAAAAATCCACCTACAAAGTAAAATATATTTTTTAAAGTAATGTTTGTAATGTTTGTAGAAAAGTAAGTTTTCAGTAATAACAGTCCAGGCTTTAGAGCCCAACTATGCTGCTGCCAAAAATCAGGAAAGCTGGAGGCACATTAAAAGTATGCGTTTGAAAGTATCACAGACCCAAGGAAACAAGTACTTGAAGAAATAGTATCTCAATTAGAAGAGAATTCCAGGTGGCAAGATCTAAATTTTGTATCCCTTGTCCTTCTAGGCTTTTAGTGATTTACAGCAAGTGACTGAGAAGCAGAGATGCAAGCAGAAAGCTGGATCTGAGAAGCTAAGCCAGGGACTGAGGCTTCCAGCAGTCTCACCAACCCAGGAGGAGCACATTAGACCTCAGGATGCTCTACGAAACAAGCCAGGGATTCATTTGACATCCCTGAAGGGCTGTTACCTAATGTCAATATGAACTGGAGAGACCAACCTGACAAAACCTGTGACTCAGATTCTCAATCCCTGATGGTTATGAGATGAGCTGCTCCCATGCTAATGACAAAAAAGAAAAAAAAATTTTAATGCTCCATGACCTGCAATTATCTATCTCCACAGTATTTCATACTGGAAATTCAGCTTGCAATACAAAGGAACCATATAAGCAAAATATGAATGGAAATAAAAGGGTTACTATCAGGCTTGTGACCCATTAGCTCAATTTACTAGGATGCTTGAGGAGAAAAGAACAATGACTTAGCTATACCCATGCAATTTAGAGTGCCACTGAGGTATTTTTGCAAACCTATTAGAAGAACTACAATTAAAAATAGTGACTACTTCAATGAATCAATATTGTTAAAATAGACACACAGACCAATGGAATAGAATAGAGAACCCAAAATTGGACCCACAAATATATGGTCAACTAATCTTTGACAAAGGAGGAAAGGGTACCCAATGGAAAAAAGACAGTCTCTTTAGCAAATTGTCCTGGGAGAACTGGAAGCAACATGCAGAAGAAGGAAACTGGACCACTTTCTTACACCATACACAAAAATAAATTCAAAATGGATGAAAAACCTAAATGTCAGACAGGAAACCATCAAATTCCTACAGGAAAAAACAGGCAGCAACCTCTTGGACGTCAGCTGCAACAACTTCTTACTTGACATATCTCCAAAGGAAAGGGAAATAAAAGCAAAAATGAACTACTAGGACCTCATCAAGTTAAAAAGCTTCTGCACAGCGAAGGAAACAATAAACAAAAATAAAAGGCAACTGACAGAATGGGAGAAGATATTTGCAAATGACATATAGGATAAAAGATTAGTATCAAAAATCTATAAAGAACTTACCAAACTCAACACCTGAAAAGCAACACAGGAAACAACAAATGTTGGCAAGGATGTGAAGAAATGGGAACCCTCTTGCACTGTTGGTCAGAATGCAAACTGGTGCAGCCACTCTGGAAAACAGCGTGGACGTTCCTCAAAAAATTAAAAATAGAATTATTCAATGGCCCAGCAATTGCACTACTAGGAATTTATCCAAAGGATACAGGGGTACTGATTAGAAGGGGCACATGCACCCCAATGTTTATAGCAGCACTATCAACAATAGCCAAAGTATGAAAAGAGCCCAAATGTCCATCAACTGATGAACGGGTAAAGAAGATGTGGTGTATATACACGACGGAATACTACTTGGTGTTGAAAAAGAATGAAATCTTGCCATTTGTAACAACGTGGATGGAACTAGAGGATAATATGCTAAGCAAAATAAGTCAGTCAGGGAAAGACAGATATCACATGATTTCCCTTGTATGTGGAATATGACAAACTTAACAGATGATAATAGAGGAAGGGAAGGAAAAATAAGATAAAAACAGAGAGGGAGGCAAGCCACAAGAGACTCCTAAATACAGAGGAACTGAGGGTTCATGGCGGTGTTGGGGGGTGTGGAAAAAGGACAATAGGCATTGAGGAGGGCACCCGTTGGGATGAGCACTGGGTGTTGTATGTAAGTAATGAATCATGGAAATACCCTCTGGAAGCCAACACTACACTGCATGTTAGCTAAGTTGAGAATAAATAAAGTAATTAAATAAATAAATTAAAATTTCAAAAAAAGAAGTGGTATTAACATAAAAAAATAAAAACAAAAACAGAGAATTACCATATGATCCAGTAATTCTACTACTGAGAATACAAAAACACTAATTCAAAAAGGTATAGGCACCCATATATTTATTGCAGCATTATTTACAATAGCCAAGATATGGAAGTAACCCAAATGTCTATCCATAGATGAATGGATAAAGAAGATGTGTACAGACACAGACACACACACACACACACACACACACACACACACACACACACACAGAAATATAAGTCATCCATAAAAAAGATTGAAATCTTGCCATTTTCAACAACATGCATTGACCTAACAGGTATAATGCTAATTGAAACTAGTCAGTCAAAGCAAAATAAATACCATATGATTTTACTCCTACTGGAATTTAAGAAATACAATAAATGAAGGGAAAAAAGGACAGACAAACAAAAGTATGAAATACAGAGAACAAACTGGTAGTTGCCAGAGAGAAAGTGGTTGAAAGAAATAAAGGAGACTAAGAATAAGGGAAAGAATTGCTGAATAATTATAATTACACCTGAAATTAATATAATACTATATATTAATTATGCTTTAAATAAATAAAATTATTATATATCAAGAGCAGAAAGGTGTCATTAAGAAAATAGTGACCACTGCAAGTGTTGGCAAGGGTGTAGACCAACTGTTAAGTCTCACATACTGCTGGGAGGCTGTACAATGGTATAAACAAGTTGCAACACACTTTGGTGTTTTCTAAAATAACATAAAGACATATCAATCATATTATCCAGTCATTCAACTCTTTGCAGCTTATCCAAGAAAAATGAAATTATATGTCTCAACAAAGTCATTTATAAGAATATTTATTTCATGGCAAAGAGGAGAGGTCTTGAGCAGGACTAAAAAGGAGGAAATACAAAGATGCAGAAGGAAACATGGACACACTGGATTGACATTTAATTTTTATTTGTTCTGGTGATGATTTCACAAATGTATACCTATTTCAAACCATAAATTTTTAATTTTAATGTTGTACAGGTTATTTTAAGTCAATTCAATCTAAGTGAACCTGTTATAAAATTTGTAGGCTAGAGGGGCAGAGGGGAACAACATGGCAGGGAAGTACGGGGATCCATACTTGGAGCTCTCAAACAAAGAAGGGCTGAAGCCAAAGGACTCTGAACCCCAAGAATCTGGGAGGAAAGGAGACAGAGTCTACTAGGAAGAAAACTGGAAAAGTGGACAGCCTCACAGGTGCATGACTGCAAACTGTGATAGTTAAAACAGGCTGGGCCATGGAGGTAAGGAGGGGAGGGATTCCCTTCTGTGCAAAGACAAAGTGAGGAGAAAGAGTGGCATGGAAAATGTAGGGCTGTATCTGGACAAAAGAAAAACCTTGCACCGGGACAAATAGGGATCCTATTATACCATCTCAAACTGCAGGGCTTTCGTGACTGGGGCCGGCTGCCCTGTTCAAATTCCTGGGGAAGGAGGAGGTCCCTTCCGGGTATGGTGGTACCTCAGGTACGCAGTCATTATCAGGAGGAACCATTCTCCTGCCCTGAAGTACTTTGGCTTGTGGGATTACATTTCGGGTGGCATGATTAACACCCACGGAATGGGAATTTAAAACCCAGCTAGGCGTGGGACACAGGAGATGGTGGAGGAAGACAGCTGCCTCCTCTGCGTCCACGGCACAGTAAGAATGGATCCAAAGGAGTGATTTGGAACACCTTGTTCGTGAAGAAGGGACTGGGGAGGGGTCACCATTTTTCTCCCCACAACCACCAAGGTGGGGCCTCAGGGATCAGTCCACAGGGTCCACAATGGAGGCGGAACCCTCCTACACTAAACCACGCCCCACCCCCCAAGCTGGGGAGCCACTTATCTACTGGAGCTGGATAGACACTGTGGAACTAGCACTGTGGCACTGCCTGGATTAACTCTAGGTCAATTCTTGTTATTTAGATATGTTCTCCTTTTCCTTTTTCTTATCTCTTCCCTCCTCTAGGATGGTTACTCTGGTTATTGGTTTGTTTAAACACATACATTTACTCCATTCTCTTGATGCATGTTCTACACCTCCTTTCCTTTCTCTCTCTCTGGAAAGATCAGGCCATACAGTTTTTCTGGGTAACATGATCTTCGTTTCTTTCTCCTTGCCTCCTTCCTTATTGTCCTTTCTCTCTCCCTGGATTAAGCCTTTTAGTCTCTCTGCCTGGTCAATGTTCATTTCCTCTTTCTCCCCACCCCTGTCATTTCTCTATTTATATATGCTCTTCCATCAGCACTGCCTCCACCCTGCTCTTTACTTGTAGCTGGTTAATGGGGGATGAGAGAAAAGGGAAAATGGGTGATGTGCACTGAGAAGGCCACTTGTTGGGATGAGCACTGGGTGTTGTATGGAAACCAATTTGACAATAAACTATATTAAAAAATAATAAAGTTTATTGTAATAAACGATAATAAAAATTGTATATCATTTAAAAATATGTAGGATATATGAAAAGATGTGCCTAAAGGAAACTATATAGCATGAAATTCAAAAGTGGAAATCTATAAAATTTAAGAGCTGTTCATCTACCTCAAGAAAATAAAAAAGAAAAGTAATTTAAGCAAAAATAATAAGAATGAATTGGTAATATTAAGATCGGGGAAATAAGCTGAACGAAATTACAGAGAAGGTCAAAAAATTAAAAGTTGGTTTTCATTTTTTTGTAAAATGGTTAAAAAATGATAAGTTCATGAGAACACAGATGAAGAAAAAATACATTCATATTTCCAACACCAAGACTGCAGAGAGTATAATGCTACTGATCCTAAAGACATATGCATAATATCATAAAGGAATTCATTCTGATATACCTGAATTTACACAAAATGGCAAAAACTCAGAAAAGTACATTTATATGCAAAAATCTTTGGAAATAGCAATAATGCTATATCCATCATGTAAATTTTGTCTAACAACACTACCAACAAATGATTTCTCAGCCTGGTGTCTGGAGCCATAAACTTTCCCATATAATTGAGAAAATTAAAATTTTGTATGAACTCTTGCACAGAAGAATAAGGGCATTCTCCAAAAATCTTTTGTGGGATCTGTCTAAACTTTACATAAAACTATTAAGGATACTCTAAGGAAGGAGGATCATAGGTTTAGATTCCCCACAGCAAACAATAACAACAGTGTTTTTTTCTGACAAGCAGATTCCTAGGATACATCCAATATGTAATATGGCATGAACAGTTTAAGCCAAAAATGAATTCTTATAGATTTAACATTTCGATATTAAATCACTTTAACAAAACATAGGAGCAAAATCATGCCTTATCACGATAGAGGAGATGATCTGACAAAATTTACTATTCACTTATATTAAGAATAATAACTTAGAGAGCTAAAGAGTATCATGATTAGTGTTGAAATATTGAGAATTTTCCCCTTGAGATGAGGGCCGAGAAGAGGAGGCCTCCTATCACCAGTGCCAGTTAACATTCTACAGAGCTCTTAGCCAGAGCAATAAATTTTTTAAAAACTGTATAATGATATAAAAGAAAGAAATGAGAACAACTTTTTTCAAGAGCATAATTATGTTTACAGACTAAAAGCAACCTGTAGATAATATATTAGGATTGCTAGAGAATTTCTTAGATTTGCTAGATTCCTTTCAGTTAAACATAAACATGTTTTCTTAATAATATCAATTCTTTAAAAAAATTTTATACAGAGGAAATGGCACAAATACTCTATATGCTAAGGTTATATTTTAAGGCTTTTCTTCATATTTATCAGATAAAACTACAGACTTATAATCCTGAACACTTTTGTCATATTTTCCTGGTATCATGGTAACAGAGACTCCGGTAAGTAAGATAAAATTTGCAAAACACTTGACATTTAATCCAAGGGGAACAATAAAAAAGAGCATTCTTTGTGATAATTTTACTTATGACCCACAGTTTAATAATCTCATTAACCAGAGTTCACCTTTTAAGTGGTTCACAGTTAAATTAAATTATTTTCTCCACATACCTTTTTTCTGTATTTTCAGAGTATTTCTCCTTTTTAACTCTTCTGTCTATAAGCCTAACTTCTTATGCTACTGTGTAGTACTTAAAAAAAGAGATAGTGTATATCCTTCAAAATCAATTATTAGTAGTAGGTTGTGATGTGACTTTTTAAAAATTCATATCTTTTATTAAATACATATATAGCATGTGTTCAGTGTAAAATTTTCACAAAATGGTGATACATATCCCTATAGGAAATGATAATGCCTAACATGGACATGTGTGCATGTGTGTGTGTGTGTATACACACACACACACGCACACACACACACACACATGGATTGAAGTGAATCATGTATCTATATATTTGTACCCATCTCAAGTAAATTACAATTTGCTTTTTCTTATTAACAATAAATCTGGAAGAAGAATTCTGTCAATATATAATAATTAAATAAGTGACTATAAAAGCTGCATAGTAATTATAGTAGAGGAACAGCAAAAATTTTTAAAAAGCTCTTCTGCCTTTTATTCCCTTCTTTTCTTAAATTTATCAAATGGAGGTAAAATTCATATGACATAAAATAAGCTACTTGAAAGTAAATAATTCAATGGCATTTGTTTTGCTTTTTGGGATACTATATTCTAATGCATATGTATAGTTATCTTTTGTCAGATTAGTTCTAGAAGGAAAATTACTGTGCAAATTGTTATTTAGAAATAATTTTATCCTATTTTAGTGCTTTTCATGCAGCTTTTTAGCTTTTCGTTTTTTTGCTCTTGTCAAATAAGTTATTTTTGCACATAAATAGAATAATTTGCAATGATAAAATAACTAGTTAAGTCTGAAATATATTAATAAACTATATTAAGCTTCTATATGAAATATAAAATTAAGGAACTGGACAAATGTATATCTACAAAAAAATCTGAAGAATAAAGATACATTACCTACCAGGGAATGAGAATGTCAATAATGACTGCCTTTCTCAACAGAATTCAAGAAGAACCAAAGAAAATGGGGCAGCATCCCTATGACAATAGACAGAACAGAAATTTCAACCCATATTTTCTATCCAGCAACATTATCTTTCCAAACGGAGAGGGAAATTGGATATAGCCACGACCAAACCTGAGACAATTCGTCACTGGTTAACATGTAATAGAAATGATGCTAAAGGAAGTCCTTCAGGCTGAAGGGAAAGGACACCTGATGGAAACTAAAATGTACAGCTAGCGATGAAGAGCCGTGGAGAGAGGAAATGTGTGCATCACTATAAAAGGTTCACATTTTCTATTATTTCTTGGAAAGACAAGTAACTCTTCAAAGCAAAGTAATAAATTATAAATGCAAACGATGCAACAAGAACACAAAGGTAATAGGAGTAAATGGAAATGTCCTGTTGTAAGATTATATTTACAAGAAATGATACTGTGTAAAACTAAGTCAACCATGAAAAGTACCAAACCCTTGAGTAACTATCAAACATACCACAAAAATACATGGATAATATTCTGCTTACTGTAACTATATTACTTTCACACTAAATTTACAGCATATTTAAGAGGTCATTAACCATTTATATTTATCCTTTGATAGGTGTTGCTAATTCCCCTGTCAACTACCCTCCTGTCATTTCACAATTATTTGATTACCAAATTGTAATACATTAAGCATACACACACACACACACACACACACACACACTACACATTAAACTTATATGTATACACACACACACAAATACTGACAGCTAGGTGCATAATTACTTATTGCACATATGGTCTATATATTGCTTGGTATTCCATTGTTTCTGATATGTAATATGTTTATATAAATAATTTCATGTGTAAAATACATTTTGCCAAGGCACCATAATATTGCATATTACAGAAGGTGACAGAACTCTAGGTAGAACATTAAGAGTGAAAGAATTTAATAGCAATCCCATGATGAATTACTAAAAATAACAAAAAAGATGGAAGTGATTTTCTAGTTACTACTACTGCCTAAACAAATCAACACAAAAATTTTACACCTTTAAACTTCTACAATACATACATTTACTTTTTTCTGTTTTCTCACTAGGCTCTCCACCAATAATTTAACTCCAGTCCATGGTTCATATGGACACATGCTGAAAACTGAAGAAATATTTATGGGGTGAGTGAAATAACTGAGCTGAAAGAAATTAAGCACATAATGAAAACAATCCACTATTTGTGAAGATAATTTGGGCAAAGCAATTGTTGGAACTTGGCTTCCAGGAAAAAGGAATAGACATACTTTTCACTATTCCTACCCCTAAAAACAACTGAAAATACTGGACATTATATATAAAACAAACATAACAAGACTCAGTTGTGGAAAGAAGTGAGACTTATAAGGGACATTAGGACTCAAGAAACAGCATGATGGTGAATTCTCTTTTTTGTCGCTTTTGGGGGGTTTAGTGAGTTTTGTTTTGTTATCCTCATGCACACCAGACATGCGGGTGAAGAACCTCCATTTGCAAACAGTAAAGCGTTTAGATTAAAAAAAAAAAAGCCCCCAAACCAACCAACCAACCAACCAACTAACACCCACCTCCAATAAAGGCTTTAGAAAAAGAGTTGGATAAGAACAGCCTAACTAGACAGAAAACTTGAAAACAAAAGGCAATCTACTTGAGCCAGCATGACACACAAAACACCTTCACCCTGTCACTTCAAACTGTCCATGCCATGATGTTAGAAAAACACGACCCACATAAAGGTAAATTTGATAATTTGGACTCCATAATATTTGCAGATTGTGCTATTAAGAAAGTTTTATCCTCAGTTAAGAGTGAACAGACAAGCTACAGATTCAGAGAAAATATTTTCAAGCTATCCATTCATAAAGAAATGGTATCAAGAATACATAAACAACTTTCAAAACCCGACAATATAAAATAAACAAATCAGTTTGAAAGTGAGTGAAAGATATGATCAAAATTTTACCAGAAAGTATGTGTAGACATCAAGTAAGCACTTAAGCAGACGTTCAACATCACAGCCATCAGGTAAATGAAAATTAAAAGCACAGCAGGATATCTTAAATATATCAGAATGACTAAAACAAAAAAATAGCCACATAAACAAACGCTGGCAAGCTAGAAGCAAGCAGGATCACGCGTATATGGCTTATAAGAACGTAAAATGTTACACCCGTTCTAGAAAACAGGTAGGGTCTTAAAAAACTGAACTGGAAATAGTACATGATACAGCAATTGCACTCTTGGATAATAATACCAGAGAAATTCAGATTATGTTCACACGGAAATGTGTATGTAAATGTTTATGGCAGATTTTATCAGTATCAGCCGCAAACAAGAAACAACTAGATAGTGTTCAAAAAGAGAATGGCTGAACAAAATGTGGTACATCCACTATAAACTACTACTCAAAAAGAAAAAGGAATCAACTGCCGATACATACACGCCAATCAATAACTTTGAAGAATCTCTGGAGAATTACACGTTCTGAAGTAAGTCAATCCCAAATGTCACATACATTATGATTCTATCTATATAAAAAATCTCAAAATGAAAAAAGTTAGTGTTGAAGAGCAGATCAGTGGTTGCCAGAATTCAGGGAGAGGAAGGGAGGAGGGAAATGGGTGTGCCTCTAAGAGCAACACAATGGTCTTTGTGATGGTTGATATGTTAACTGTGTCTTGACCAAATCAAAGGGGATACTCTGGGATATTTCCCTCTAATTTTGAAACATATTAAATTGGTTGGAAATGGACAAAATGTACATGGAGTACCTCTATATTCTTTTTTACATCTGTAAGTCAATGTACAATTATCCCAAAGAAAAAAGTTTGATCAGTGTTTTATATTCTTAACATACAGATTGGGTTAACTGCAGGTTAACCCAATATACACAAATTAAAACATATATCAAAGACAGTGCTTTTGAGCATACCTTCTTCTAGTGGTGGCAGACCAAACATTTCAGGCCAAACATTCTGGAGAGAAAACTGAAATATGCTAAAATATAAGCCATCCTTTTAAAATACCACAAACCCAAACAAATAATCAAGCACTGAAAAGACTAGATCGCGGGGGTTGGGGTGGGGAGCAGCCCGTAAAGAGGGTGAGAACCAAATTTGGATCTTTTCCCCACATGATATTCTTCTACAAATCAGACTGAAAACCCAAGACGCTAACCAGAAAGGAGTAGCTAAAAATTAGGCAACCGAGTAATGTTTCCAGTAGACTCACCAGCCCATGGGACACAGAGCTTATTTCAGTAAAAGTGCTTCCTCAAAATGTTTTATGAGACTTCTATTCACTTGATACCAAATGGTAAGATTATAACAAAAATGCCAATGCCATCAGAAAGAGACAAGAAATCACTTACTATCACTAGTTCTATTCAACATTTTAAAGAGATCACAGCCAGGGCAATAAAAAAGGAAAGTAATTTTTTTTAAAGCATAACAATTGGAAAGGAAGATACTAAATCACCTTTACTCAGAGAGTTGATATTTTTATTTCCAGATTACATAAAAGCATTCTAGAGATAACACACTGAATTAAACAGAAAATTTAGGAAAACAGCTGGATTCTATACAGTTAAACATTAGCATTTTCTAATAGTAAACATTTTCTAACAGCAAATTATTACTAAGTTTTTCATACACATCATAATAAATGGCACAAAATCCTACGTGACAAGGTTGTTTTTAGACTTCTTCCAAATATGAATCAGACGAAATTTGAACGGGTTTTAACCCTGATCACTGTTGTCAATGTTTTTAAGCTCCTGGCAACAGAGGCCCTTTATCATACACATGACACTTAATTCTGATGGAATGACAACAACAGCATTGTCTATGATAATTTTACCTATGGTCTCTAGTTTAATGATCTCACTGACTAATTAGAGGTTAGCTTCTTATAAAGGGCTCATAAGTATATTATTTCTCCTCATAACGTGTTTTTATTTTTCCTTTCTCTCTTCTAAACTTGCTATCAGTAAGACTAACTTCTTATTCCATTCTGAACTTTAAAATAAAAAGCAAAGAGTATACCTAACCTCTGATTCCATTCTGTACTTGGAAATAAAAATGTCAACAGTATATATTTCAAAAATCATTAGAAATGTGCCATTATCATATGATTAAGTTTTGATATATATTCTAGGACACAGATATATTGCACGTACACAGTGTAAAAATTTCAAAACAGCTAATAAATATACCTCTTCAGAAGAATTGTGATGAGCAGTAAAGTGGGTATATAAATAGATGTAAACAGACATTTATCTACTGAATAACATATTTACATAATTATACACATATCTGTAAGTAACTTATACTTAGTCTCTTTTAATTAACAATATATCTTGGAGATGCCTTCTTCAAGTATTTAACATGTACATGATTACTTGTAAAAGCTAAGTGGCATCGTATTTTGGACACCACATAATTTACTTAAAAAGAGCTGTTTTGACTATTTTGTGTCCATACTTTAACGCAAATGTGTGAGTAGCTACGTCAGATACAGTTCTAAAAGGCCCACTGCTCTGTAAATCTGTATGTAAGGAAATTCACAACTTTGTCAAAAACATTATACTTTCTAAAATTCATTATCATTTTGCATTCCATCAATAACCTGGTATCAAAATTTTTAAGAGGTACCTTTTTATTTAATTATTTACACTAATATTAAGCATACTTAACACAGTAATTACCTGTATACATTTATTACTAATATATTCTTTGATAAACACTTTTAATCCCATTTTGCAGTTTATCATTTCATAATCATTAACAAAATTATATACCAAAAAATATATACACATGCACATACATAATTACACATAAATTCTTATTGCTGTCAATTATGTTCTATAGACTGCTTGACATCAAACTGATTCTGATGTATATTATATGTACTATATAAATATATGTTATATATAAGTATGGTAGATATAAAGTAAACAATTTCTATATTTAAGACAAGGGTCATTCCATTATTTGTTATCAAAACATTTTATCAGGTCTTATATACTGTCACATCCAGGTCAACACTAGCATCAGATCAGAAATAATAATTTAAGTGTCCTGGATATTGTATTTATATATGTACTAAAATTACTTTTATTTGTATACAAATAATACAGATATCTATTATACTAATAAAGAACTGATTCTTTTTTGATTATAGTACTTTTCTCCAGCTTTTTTTGCAATTGTTGATCAAAAGTTAACCTTTTCACATAAATGAAATAGTTTTTTGTAATTAGTGAAGTCTTAGAAATATTTCATTAGTAAACTATACATATATATTAAATTAAATTAAAGTTAGTTAATATACAGTGTAGTCTTGGCTTCAGGAGTAGAACCCAGTGATTCACCTGTTATATATGATATCCAGTGCTCATTCCACAAAGTGCCCTCCTTAATGTCTATCATCCATTTAGCCCATCCCCCCATCAGGTAATACAGACATATCATTCCCTGAAAATTTATGCATGAAAATAAAAATATACATACAAAGGTTTCTACAATAACATAATCATGGGGCACAATCAGGAAAGGGAAGTACAGAACTTCACAAAAAAATGTGAGTGCAGCCAAGGATATGTAATCTTGCTTTTGGTGATGGTTTCACATATATTATGTAAAATACCATACACACATGAAAAGATTGTTTAAAATTATAAAATGTATTTGTATTCCATTGTACTCTAATGAATCTGTTGCAGAGTGTAAGATATACCAATATATATCTTAAAAGGACATTTATAACAAATAATGCAACATATACTCCTGAAAATTTATGATTTCATAATATATCTCAAGATTTTATTTAAAAAGCAGTAATTTAATACCAAAAATGTATAGAAATAAAAGATTAAAGACTTCTGGTTTCTAGTTGACACGTTAAGGAGCTTAAAGGTCCTTACTCTCACTCTCACAATAAAAACGAAAAGCTGAACAAACTGAAAATCAGCAATTCGTAACCATGAGCGAATGGATTTTGCAGGACCCAATGCTGCCCCCCAACCCCCACCCCGCCCCAGAACTGGAGACACAGGCCAATGCGGAGAATCCCAGCTTACTGGAGCAGAAGCGCAGAAGCAGAAGCCCAGCACTGGGCCACGACCAAGGGTACTTCACAATGGAAAGAACTGCACATCCCAGACCTCATTAAAGAAGTCTCTAGGGAGACTCAAAGACAACAAGGGAGACAAAACAAGGACACCAAAGGGCACTTTAGTCTGTGACACCTACAGCTACAGCTAACAGTAAACCATCTAGCTCTTAACCAGAGAAACATAAAACCTTAGACTATAGGTCTATTTACCTCAGCTTTCTTTTTTAAACCCAATACACTGTGTCTGCCTTTCAACAGAAAAGTACAAGACATGCTGAAGGCAAAAAAAAAAAAAAAAAAAAAAATCATTTGAAGACACAGAACATCAGAAACCTCAAACCTAGATTCAGGTATGGCAGATATTTTAGAATTATCAGACCAGGAATGTTTAAGAACTATGATTAATAAGCTAAGAGCTCTAACGGAAAAAGGGGAACAACATGAAAAACTCAAAAGGAAGTAAAACAATAGAATTAAGTTCAGTGAGAGTTACAATTTAAATATTGCAGAGAAAATGGACAAATCTTAACTTGTTTATTTTCATAAACATTTAAAAAATAACTGATAAGCCAAACTGATTAAGGGGAAAAAAGATATAATCAATATAGTCATTGTAAAGGAAATCCTCACTCCATATCCTAGAGATACATACATAATTATATCAGAAAATTTATGCTAATAAGTTTGAGATTTTACAAAATAAGAATGTTCCAAGGAAACATGGCTTAACAAATTAAAAAAAAACTTAGGAAATGTCGACTGTCCTGTATCTACTAAATTAGCTTTGTCTTTATCAAAAGACTTTATTTTTCCAAAGAATTCCAGCCCTTGCGCCTGAAGTCATGCACCTTGCATAAAAAAAATAAAGACACCAGTCTTGCACAAGCTTTTCAAATAACAGAAACAGTACAAATGCTTCCCAAATTTTTCTTTCATGTGAACCTTATAAACTTTACACCATGATGTAAAGACAACACAAGAAAGTGAAAACAAATATTTATATTCCTCAGAAAACCACACCACTCATCCACAAGAAAGGAAAAACAAAAACAACTTATGACTGACAAACAGAACCCAAAGATACTGCCACTCTATAAGCTCATGAGCAAATCAGTAGAACCCAAGCATGAATTATTTTTGGTTTAACATTTTGGAATGAAATTATATACTTAAACAAATCAAGAGCCAGAATTATGTCACCGTCACCACTGATAGTGAGAAACCATATGACAAAATTTACCATGTACTCATGTCAAAAAAAAAAAACCCTGAAAAATGCAGCAAATATAATGAATAGTGAAATTTGAAAACCTTCACCCTGCAATCATAACAAGAGATAAGAATGCCTACTATCACCACACCATTCAATATTTTAGGACACTCATAGCCAGGAGGAAGAAGTGCAAGATACAGATAAAATATATAAAAAATTGTAAAGAATGACAAGAAACCACCTTCATTCACAGATCAGACAATCATGTTTCCAGGCTATCAAAAAACAATCTATAATATGTTAGAATTGATAAGTGAATTTAGCAAGATTGCAGAATTCCACAGTTAAACTAAATCCTTTTTTTCTGAGAATACCAATTCATACTAAACTTTGTTATTAGATGCCTCTTATGAAACAGCACAAAACCCCTACAAGAGACAAGGTCATATTTTCAAGATTTGTTCCTATGTAGAGAGACATTTTAAGAGTCATTGTAACTCTAATCATTGTTGTCCTTTTTTGTACTCTCATTGCAAGAGGCCCCCACATACATGATACACATCACAATATACTTGCTATTTAATCCTTACGAAACACCTTAAAGAACATTCATTATTCCAATTTTACTTATGGTGCCTAGGTTAGTGATCTCATCACGTAATTAGAGGTGAGCTACTTCTAAATGTCTCACTAAATTATATTATTTTCTTTACATAAATTATTTATGGATTTTCTTCTTTTCTAACTCTGCTCTATTTCTGGTTTTAAATATAACTTTTTAAGTATTTTTTACTTTTTTCTGAAAAGAAAAAGAAGAATGGATCTTTCCAAAACTCATTAGTGATATTTCACACACATATTTCTTTGATTTGCTTCTACTAAATATCAATTTGACATATGTTCAGTGTAAAATTCCCCAAAACTAGAAATATATATCCCTTCACAGAAGTTACCCTGATTAGCAGTGAAGTGTGTATATGAGCAAATAAATACAGAAATATTTACATAATTAATGTATTTATATACTTTTATGTACAAAGAACAATTTGCTTTCTTCATTAGCAATATGCGTCTGATGTATCTTTTGTAGTAATATAAGATCTGCTTGATTGGGTGTAAAAATTACACAGTATTAACATAGTGCAAGTTATTTTAAAAATAGTTTTGCCTTTTTGTATCATACTTTAATGCACATGCTTAACAAGCTCTGTCAGATACAGTCATAGAAAGACAATTACTGTATAAATGTAGACAAGTAGACAAGTATAAAAAAAACTTTGGTGAAAACTAGCAAATTAATTTTAAAAACCCAGGACTATTTTATACTCTTTCCACGATCGGGTGTCATTATAAAAAAAAGGTATCTTATTATTGATTTAGTTTCCACTAAGGATTAAGCATATTTAATATTAACTGTCAAGTCACGTTTATTGTGTATATCCTTGATGATTTTTGCTAATTCCATTTTTAATTGTAGCTATCAGGTCATTATGACTTGTATACTAAAATCATTGTATATAAGGCTTATGCACGAGCATAAACTGTTACTGTCATTTATGTTCTACATATTTCCTGTTAATGAACTGATTGTGATATGCACTATTTAGAAATCACTTCACCTATAAATTAGTTTTCCAAAAAAGAATTATATTTTATACTACGTAATTTGAATATATATAAAATATTTTACTAGAGGTACTACAAATGCCACTTCATTATCTTATATCAAAGGTTTTAATGTGCTCCTGTGCACTATTTCATGCATGTCAATATTAGCAATACATCAGCAATTATAACAATTATTTTGACATTTTGCTCATAATTGTGCTTTAATTCTTCTAGTTTGTATATAATATATGCTAATTTTTTGTTATCTTAATTTAAAAAATTGGGGGCTCCTGGGTGGCTCAGTCAGTTGAGCGTCCGGCTTCGGCTCAGGTCATGATCTCACAGTTGTGGGTTCAAGCCCCACATCAGGTTCTGTGCTGATATTTAGCTCAGAACCTGGAGCCTCCTTCAGATACTGTGTCTCCCTCTCTCTCTGACCCTCCCCTGCTCATGCCATCTCCCCTCTCTCTCTCTCTCTCTCTCTCTCTCTCCTTCTCCCTCTCTCTCAAAAATAAATAAAACTTAAAAAAAATTTTTTTAATCGGACTTTGGGGCTTTTCATTTACTCTTTTTTTTTTTTTTTTATCTTTGGGAGCTTTTATACTTTTAACATTAGCTATTCTTTATTTTGGCTTTGTTTTCTTTGTCTTATCAATCCAATCAGTTATCTTTGTATTTACTTAAATAGAAAAGTTTGGATTGACAAAATAGGTAATGAAGTTGTAAATTATACTAATAAGCTATATACTGGATACTGAGATGAAGTATAAAGAATATTAGTCAGGTGAACAAATAAATGTATACCAATTAACTTCCAAGAACTTCCAAAAACCTCCAAGAAATAAGGATACATTGCATACGTATCCAGACATAATGATTTAAATGATGGAGTCTTTCTCAACAAAAGCCATGGCAAATCAGACAAAATGCAACAGCATCTTTCCAGTGCTTAAAGAAGAAATACACATGCTAGAATTCTACATCACTCAAAATTAACCTTTCAAACTGAGTTAAATATGACAACACAACCACATAAACAAACTTGAGACCTGGTTCATCTGTAATTTAAATAACTACACTAACTTCCTCAGGCTGAGGGAAAATGACATCTGATACAAACAGAAAACTACAGGCAGGAGTAAAGAGGTCTTGAGAAGAAAACTATTCAGAGAAATAATAAAGGTACTATTTCAAATTATTTCAAAGCCAATGACTCTCGAAACAAAAATGTTATGTAGCACTGTAAATGAAATCATATGTAACATTCATCAAACCAGAAATTTAAGATTTATTTATTTATTTAACTGAATGTGTTTTAACCCCTTAACCAAAATTACAAGGCCAAGTATAAATTATAGCTAATAGTTTTAATAAAATACTTAATTAAAATATATGACAAAAAGAGAACAAACAAAAGGGAGAATAAATGGATTATACTGTTTTGAAATTACATTTACACAATGGGGTAGAATCCTAAATAGAAGTAAGCTAAAACAAGTAAAGAATTCTCACACCAGTCCCTAGAGCAAGTACTTAACATAATAAAAAGTGGCATTAAGTGATATTCTGATCGCTCCTGCTGCATAACAAAATACCAACAGCATATCTATACAAGACACTCTTGTTTACCTATTTGTTTTCCACTAGGCTAAACCTCAGTGATATACCTCCACCTCCTAATCTGTACCTGGCCCATGCTTGGAACTAGGGAAACATTTAGGCAATCAATGAAAACATTTAATTGGAATACATTAAACAAGCAAGGACAGAGAAGCTCCACTGCTCGCTTAGATAATGCCATAAAATCTGTTTTATCTTACTGATATAAAAATTGGATTAATTGGCTTTAGAAGGAAAAAGAGCTGAAAACAAAAACATGTTTCAAAAGCAGCACGTATGAAGCTGTCTCCCTCCATTAATGGGAAACCAGCCATTTCTGTCCAATTATCCTTGCTGAGAAAAACTAGGAAAGCTGGAAGATACTAAACATTTTCTTAGAGGCACCGCAAACCCAAGGAACCAAGCATTAGAAGAAGCCTCGGTGGTGAGGCCACAATTTGGTGCCCCTTTTTTTTCCTCAGAGCTTTTTTTTACTGATTCAAGGGAACTGAGAACCCCAAGCCCCAAGAAGGCCATTTTAACACCCAAAGTTAAGCAGCTGACCTCGGCTTCCAACAATCTCACCAACCCCGTGGACAAAAATTGGGTTCGTGCCCCAATGGCCATGAATGGCCCAATGGCTGATGGCAGAAAGGATCTGGAAAATAACCCTGATTTGGCATCCTTGATGGGCTAAGTTCTTAGTGTCAATATTAACCAGAAATAGAAAATTCCTTACAAAGTATTACATATAGCTTCAAAGGGACTCACTTACTGATTGAGATAAGATGAACTACCCCTCTCTGACTTCAAAACAAAAAGAAAATGCTTCCAGAACAAAAATACAATCATCCAGAGCCTCCAATTATCGCTAAAGTATATCATACTGAATATCTAGCACCCAATACAAAATAACTGTATGCACAAAATATAATATGAAGGAAAGAGTTAGTTATATTCAGAGTTTTAACCCATTTTCTCCATTTACTGGACACTTGGGACAAAAATAGCTAAGCCCTGGTCACACCCATGCAATTCAGAGTGACAGTGAGATTCTACTGTACAGTTATTTGAAGGACTTGTAATGCAAATCCTAGCCATAACAAGTGCAGTCAGTGCAGAATAATGAAACCCATCACTGCTGGCAACATGTAAAATAATACGATCGCACTGAACGACACAGGGACGCAATCTACAAAAAATTAAATATCGACCTATGAGTTCCAGCCATTCCTGTCTTTGATGTTTTCTTTCCAACAAACAAAAAGAAAAGTATATGTTCACACCAAGACTTCTTTAAGAGCGTTCATAGCATATGAGCGGCAGGGGGGGTAGGGGCGGTGGACAGCTCGAGCAGGAACAAGGAGGGAAAATACAATGGTGAACAGAAAGCTAGGTGAGAGGGGATGGATATTTACATTAGTTTAACTATGGTGATGGGTTCATAAATATATCTCAAAAGAGTGTATCTGTCTCAAAACATACACTCTTTATTTTAAAATTGCACATTTTAAATATTTTTTATTTTAATATTTTAAATCTATTATACCTTAGTGAAGCTATTAAAAGCTGTGTAGATCACTCAAAATATGTATCTAATGGAAAATTTATACCATTAATGAAAAAGAGGATATCTTGACAATTTAAAATTTGATAATATACTTCAAAAATTTTGAAAATAAAACAGGAATACAAACCAAAGCTTGGGGACCACCTGGGTGGCTCAGTCAGTTAAGCATCTGACTTCAGCTCAGGTCATGATCACATAGTTGGTGAGTCTGATCCCTGAGTTGGGCTCTGTGCTGACAGCTCAGAGCCTTGAGCCTGCTTCAGATTCTGTGTGTGTGTGTGTGTCTCTCTCTGCCCCTCCTGCACTCATGCTCTGTCTCTCTTTCTCTCTCTCACAAAAATAAACATTAAAAAAATGTAAACCAAACCCAGAAACATTAAAATTATGATCACTTAATCAAACTGAAAAAAAATTTAAATGGTCCACAATACTGAAGAGGTTTTTTTTTCTTTAAGGTTAAAACCTTCAAGGTTAACACCCTGGAAAGACCAATCGAAAATAAGAAGGAAGGAGGGGATATTAAGAAGAGGCAGATGGAGAGGAAGAAGAGGCAGAAGGAAAGAACTAGAGAAGGAAAAAGATAATGACCATGACAATGGTAATTACAACAAGAAGACACACATTATCAAGGGCAGGGATGTAGAGGTGACTATCACTTTAAATCCTAGGTATGCGTACATTCTATTATAACCAAATTCATGCCAATAAAGTTCATATTACATGAAATCACAAACAAGAAAACACTTAACAAATGGGTAAATGAGGGGACCTCAAAAATTCTGTATTTACTGCATCAAATGCATCCATATTGAGAACCTCCCTACAAATGAACTCGATGCCCTGATGTCTCAATTCCTGACCTTTTCCATGTATTTAACAAAGATAAACAGCAAAGCTGCACAAACTCTTCCATAGATTTCTAACAGTCATAACATTCTCAAATGTTTTAGGAGAACCTTATCAAGTTTCCACCAGTAAGGACATTATATATAAGGACTACCAAAAGTTAGAATGCCTCATGACAAAACACCAAAACCAAATAAATAAAATGTAAAAATTTGCCTTGCAAACAGAAGCCAAAGATACTTCAATTACGAGAACCTATGGACAAATGGGGTTTCATCCAAGAAAAGATTAGTGCATAATCATATTGAAATCAAACCACTTTGGCTGACAAAGGAATAAAAATGATGTCACTCTCACAATGGATGCAGAAAAACTAAATTGCATAAAATATCATTTGTTTATTGATTCAAAAAAATACTCTGAAAGCTACAGCAAATATCCTGCCTGCTGGTGAAATGCAGAAACCCTCTCCCTGAGAAAAAGATTCAGAAAAGAATGACTATTGTCACCAGTTCTATTCAAACTTTTAGGGAGGTCCTATCTAAAATAATAATGCAAGAAAACAATAAAAGAAAGAAATAATACTGGAAAGTAAGAAATTAATTTGTGGTTTTTTACAAATTGCATGTTTATGTTTCTATCCTAATTACCACAAAACTTCTCTTCAGTAACATACTCTAATCCATAGATTGCTATTGTTAAAAGCAATCTATAGGAAATGTATTACAATTAATAAGCAGATTTCTCAAGATTGATGGATACCATACAGTTAAACATCAACACAGTTTTCTGAGAACAGCAGTAGTTCCTCAATTTTCTATACATAAGAAATGGCGTGAAGCCCTACAGGACAAAGTCTATTTTTTTAAAGGTTTTTTCAACATAATTACCAAATAATCTTTAAAAGTCCTTATAACCCTGATTACTGCTTTCATTTTTTCCTAATTTCATGGTAATAGACAGCCCAGACTACAAAATAAAATTGATATTACACTTGACATTTAATCCAAAGAAAAAATGGAAAGAGTATTCTTTGTGACAAGTTTACTTATGGCCTCTAGTTCACTGATCTCACTGACAAGTTAGAGATCACCTTTCAGCTTTTGGTTTCCCAGGGATCACAAATTCTTCTTTCTACAAAACTTCTTTATATTTTTCTTACTGTATTTTCCCTTTCTCACCCTGCCAACAACCTTACTTGTTGTCCCTCCTTCCAATTTAGGATGAACAAGAAGCCAGCTATGAACCCCTGAGCAAATGTGTACAATACACCGCTTCTAGTTAGCCTGTCTCTGCCATCCCCATGCCAACAGCCTCCAGTCAGAACACACCTGAGGTCTTCCCATAATCCCCAATGGATGCTTCCACCCTACCCTGCCTGCCTCCGTCTCTGCCAAACGTACGTGAGGCTGACTGACCCCCTCGCCATGGCAAGCTGTGAATAAGTAGCATTTTCTTATCCACCTTGGGACAGTCTTCATTTATTTACAGAATTGCTTGATTATTTTACTATTCCATTCATGAAATAACCTATCATCTCATAAATATTTGAAATACCAAAATTATCCTATATTAATAGTTTAAGTACACATATAGCCTTGCTACTTTTACTTACACATATATTGCCTGGTATGAATTTATTCCAGTATGTATTTATATACATTATTTCAAATAAAGGTTATGTCTGCCAAACTGAATACTGTTGTATATTACGTAATTACTATAAGTGCAAAATATTTTGCCTTAAGTAGTATGTATGATTTCACTGTTTATCCAGAGTTTGATTTGTCCTCATACAACTTCTCATACATGTCAATATTAGCATCAAATTAGAAATGAAAATAATGCTTTTTTATATTTTGCATGGGAATTTACAGAACTTGTTTTAATCTATATCTAATATGTAAAGGCATTTTTATGTATTTTAATGAGAAATAAAAATTGTATACTTGGCTTTTGAAAATATTTTGTCACATGAGCTTTTTCTTTTTTGGCTTTTGTTTTCTTGTTATTGTCAATCTAATAGGTTATCTTTATTTACCTAAATGGAAAAATCTGGATTGATAAAATAGCTATTAAATTTTTAAAACATTTACCAGTATCTATTAGACTTCTATGTGAAATATACAGATACTGGTGATGTATACAAATGCATACCAGCAAAAATTTCTGAAAAATAAAGCACCTTACCTACCAACAACGATGATTTAGATGATGGCTGTGTTCTCAAAAGAATCCTTGGAAAAATGGCAAAAATGGAGCAGCATATTTCCAATGCTGAAAGAAAAAAAAATAAAAATATCAACCCAGAATTCTTTATCCACCAAACCATCCTTCCAGAGTGAAACAAGACATAGACATATAAACACACTTGAGTCAATTTGTCCCTGTCCAGAAAATAATCCATAATGCTAGAGAAAGTTCTTCAGGCCAAATGGGGAAAAAAAAAAACACAACACAAAAACCCTAATAAAAACTACAGAAAGGAGAGAAGAGCAGTGTATCAGAAAAATATGTGGATATGTGGAAAAGACTACTTTTTTCTCTTTTTTTAAAAAGCTGATTCCTTGAAGTAAAAATGATAAATAGTATTTTTGATATAGAGTACATAATTTACAAAATTAAACTGTAAGCCTAAGCTTTTTGCTTTTAACTAAATATATAATATAGATAAGAAAACTAAAGGGCAAAACTAAATTATATACAACCAATTTGAGTTTTCAAATAAGAGTATTTAAACAATAACAAAAGAGCAAAAGGGAGAATAAATGGATTCATACTGTTGTGATGTTACATTTACATAAATTGGTACTAACTCAACTCTAAGATCAAGATAATTGAAAGATTCATGTGACACTCTATTGCAGTAATCAGTAAATATGATAGAAACGGCTAGAGGGAACATTCTGGTTGTTATTACACATAAAGAATTTAGCACAAAACTGATCTTCTGTGATATACTCCATATTTATCTGTCTGTGTTCCATTAGACTATACTTCCAGAATGTAGCCACAGTATCTACACAGAGCTGGTACGTGTAGGAAACTAAAGAAACATTGTGGTAAAAGACTCCATAAAGGGCTAAAGGAGGAAGAATAAAACATATTTCAAAAAAGAGTATGTGCAGAGCTGTCTTCTTCCAGTAATGGTAACTAACCATTTCTGCCCACCCATCCTGGTGAGAAAAATTAAGAAAGCTGAAAGATATTGAACATTTTGTTCAAAGACACCACAAACCCAAAGAAGTAAGCTTTTTTTTTTCTTTAAGTTTATTAATTTTTTTGAAAGAAAGAATCCCAAGCAGGGTCTCCACACTTTTAGCACAGAACCCACTGGGAGACTCAAACTCACAAACCTTAAGATCATGATCTTAGCTGAAATCAAAAGTTGGAGCCTTAACTGACTGAGTCACCCAGTGCCCCAAGAAGCAAGCTTTTAAAGAAATTAGACCTCAGAGAAGAAGCCCAGGCAATGAGACACACATCCGCGATCTCTTTACCCACAAACCTTTTGCCGATTTAAAGAAGGTGACTGAGAACACCTGATGCGAAGAACACAGTTACAGATGCTAAACTAGGGAGCTCTTCAGGGCCTCCAGTGGTCTCACCAATGCAGAGGTCACAGATTGGGTTCAAGCCCACCGTGGCAGACAGGATCTGGAAAACCCAGAGATTAATTTAACATCCTTAAGGGTCTAGGCTGTAAATATCAGTATGAACTTGAAATAGAAAACTACTCAAAAAACCTGAGACCCAGCTTCAAAAGGCTCAATCATGGATTGTAATGAGATGAACTTCCCTACCTAACTGCCACCCAGAACCGAAAGAAAATGCTCCCTGGAGGAAGATACCATCAGCCAGAACCTCCAATTACCTCAATATGAGGTGCATAAATTCTTACGTGCAACAGAAAATAACTATACTGGCAAAATGTGAACAAGAATGAAAGGATCAGCAGCATCAGGCCTGCAAGCCATTTTTTCCATTTACTAGAGATAACTGGGACACAAAGAACAATGATTTAGTTACACCCACACAATTTAGAGTGGCCCTGAGACACCACTGCACATCTACCAGAAGTACTACCATTGGGGCACCTTGGTGGCTAAGTTGGTTGAGTGTCCCACTTTGGATCAGGTCATGATCTCAGGGTTCAAGAGTTTGAGCCCTGCATCAGGCTCTCTGCTATCAGCACAGAACCCACTTCAGATCCTCTGTCCCTCTCTCTGCCCCTCCCCTGTGCACACTCACTCCTACAGGCTCCTGGTCTCTCAAAAATAAATAAACATTAAAAAGAAGGGAAAGTACTACCCTTACAAACACTAACCAAAGGGTGCCTTGGTGGCTCAGTCTGTTAAGCGTCTGAGTTTGGGTCAGGTTATGATCTTGTGGTTAGTGGTTCGAGTCCCACTCAGGGCTCTGTGCTGAGCGCTCAGAGCCTGGAGGCTGCTTCGAGTTCTGTCTCCCTCTCTCTGTCATTCCCCTGCTTGTGCTCTCTCTCTCTTTCAAAAATAAACATTAAAAATTATTTTTAAAAATATTGTTACAAGTGCCAACAAGTAATATAGAGTGACAGTGCCACTCATACACGGCTGCTAGTAAGATGTAAAATCATTTAATCAGATTACAAATTGCTTTAGTATTTTCTAAAATATCTTTAAGATACACATATCATATGATTCAACCATTGCATTCCTTGATATTTATCCAAGAAAAGTGAGAGTATATATGCACACAATGAATTGCATAAAATGTCCATAATATGGAAGAGAGGGAAGGGCTCAGGAATGATCAGAAGGTGGGAAATCCAAAGGTGCAAATGGAAAACTGAGAGGGAGGATGAGTATGTTCATCATCATAATTGTGGTGATAGTTTCAAAAATATACACATCTTTCAAAACTTACATTATTTTAATGTTGTGCAGTTTACTTTAATCCAACCATACCTAAAAAAACAGAAGCTGTTAAAAATGTGTGGGATCTGGAAAATATGTGTCTCAAGAAACACTGTAGCATTAAAAGTGAAAGGTGAAATACTGAAAATTTAAGATCTGATAATCCACCTCAAAAATTGAGAACACAAGAGTTGATTTAAACCAAAAGAATAATAGAAATGAAAGAAAATTAAACTCAGTTAATGAAATTCAGAAAAAAATTCAAAGTTAAGATCGACAAATCCGAAAGTTAATTTTTTAGGAGGGGAGAGACTCAAAGATCATAAGTCCTGGCAAAACTGATCTCACACACACACAGTCACACACACAAAGACATATATCATCAATACCAGGAATATATAGATCAGCCCCGTAGATGCTGGAGATCCTTACAGAATATTTTAAGATCTATGATATGACAAAATTCCAGAAAAATACAGGGTAGCAAAATAAGAAATTAAGAAAATCCTGTGTGTGTTAATTAAATTATATCCATAATGAAAATCTTCCCTACAAATGATTTCTATGGCCTGATGACCAACTGTGTCAACTTTTCCATAAAATTCATAATTGAATAATACCAATCTTGCACAACCTCTTCTTCAGAAGAGAAACAGCGAAAACACTGACCAAAATACGGAATGAGATTCCTACAAATTTTACGCTAAACTGATAACAATGTTCTAAGAAAGAAAAATATCAGTGGTTGGTATACATCATGACAAATTAAGAAAAAAAAACCTTATTTTTGAAAAATAGAATTGAAACACCCTTCAATTATAAAACCCCATGAACAAACTGGGTTTAATCCAAGAATTAATTCTTTTTGGCTTAACTTTCTAAAATCAAATCTCTGTGACAAAAGACAAAATCATGCCATTATCACAACAGATACAGAGAAACAATTTGGCAGATTGTCTATCCAGTTAAACAGTTTTTAAAATATTCAGAGAACTATAACAAATATCATAATTAGTGACACAATAGAGAGAAACACGAGCTGAGATCAGGATGGAGGCAAGGACGCATACTATCACCAGGCCTAGTCAACATTTCAGGGAAGTCATAGGCCAATATGGAGGGGAAATTTTTAAAAGGCCCAGATGATTGTAAAGAAGTAAACAAACCCATCTTTATTCATGGATTGTACGTTTATGTTTCCAGAATATCTAAAAACAATATACGTGTAATGAATAAATAACTGCATTTAGCAATATTGCTGGATCCTGTATAGTTAAATCTAAACACATTTTTCTGAGAATAGCAATTCTCACTAAACATTTGTATACATCATAATCATATGAAAACCCTATACAGCAAGATTATAGTTTTAGGTCTTTTTTCATACATCGATGAGGTAAAAATTGAGAGGCTTTTAGCCCTAAATACCGTTGTCATTTTTTTCTGGTATCATGGCAACAAAGGCACCTGAACACTAAGCTCCATATTACACTTGAAATTTAATCCTAGTAGAACCCTAGAAAGAACAGTCTTTGCAACAATTTCACTTATGGCTTAATGATTTTAATGACTCATTACAGGTCACCTTCTTACAAATGGTCCACACTGAGTTAAACTATTTCTCCATGTAATTTTCTATATTTCTGATTATTTCTTTTTTATCCAGTAGCTCTGTTCTAATTCTTGCTTTAAGCATAACTTTGTACTGTCCTGTGCTATCTTTAAAAACAAAAGAAGTAGATGATTCAAAAGAATCATTAGTAATATGCTATCACTTGACAATTTATTTTATTCTATTGATTAAAAATAAGGTGTGCATTCAGTGTAAAATTCCCCAAAAATGCAGGTACATATTCTTCCACAGAAGTGAACGATGATAAATAGTGAAGAGTATAGTTTAACAAATATACATACAATTATGTATTTACATAACCAATCTACCTATATACATATGAACACATGTGAAATAAATTATAATTTTCTTGCTTGTTAATTAAAAACGTATCCTGGAAATCTCTCCTGCAATTATTTACAATCTCTCTGTCTGGATGTAAAATCTGCAGTGCCTTTATAGTATGAACACAACACAGTCTTGAAAATCGCTGTTTTGCCTTTTATATTTATATTTTTATGCATGTTTGACAAGTTCTGTCACAGTAAGGCAATTACTGTAAAAAAGAGGGGGCAAATTTAAGATATCAGTAGAAAATAGTAAATTAACTTCCAAACCTAAGTACTTCCAAATTCTGGTATCAATGTACAGAAAAGTTCATATCTTGGTATTTCTTGAATTTCCACTAAGTATTAAGCTTATTGTATACTAATTGCCAATTAATACTTATTTTATACATAGCACATACTCAGCTTATTAATACAATTTTAGAGTACACACTTGCATAATTATTTGAATACCAAAATTATTATATACTAAGTAGGTGCATGTAGGTGTATGCATAAACATGTTACTTTCACTCACATTCTCTATATCCCCTGCTACTGAATTGGTTCTGATATATTGTCTATATAAATCATTTCACCAACAGAGTGTGTTTTCCAAAGCAGGATTTTATTACACATTACATAATTATAGTAGATAAAAATATTCTGCTCTAGGTAATATTTGCCATTTCCTCATTTTTTATTAAGAGCCTCACAGTTTCTGATTCAGTTCAGTGTTACTATCAGAATAATTATAGCGACAAACCATTTTGATCTTTTGCTGATAAATGTGCTTAAAATGTTTTAGTTTGCATATAATCAAGCAGGTATTTGTATGTGTTTTAATAACAAAAAGACGTTTTGGCTTTCGCTATTTTTCATACGTACTTTTTAAAAATGTTTTATTTTTTATACAGAGAGAGACAGAGCATGAGAGGGGGAGGGGCAGAGAGAGAAGGAGACACAGAATCAGAAGCAGGCTCCAGGCTCTGAGCTAGCTGTCAGCACAGAACCCGACAAAGGGCTCGAACCCACGAACTGTGAGATCTGACCTGAGCCTAAGCCGGAGGGTTAACCGACTGAGCTACCCAGGCGCCCTGACATACGTACTTTTTTACTTTATTTCTTTGCTATCGTCAACCAATAAATCATCTTTTTATTTATACAAATGAGGAATTTTAGATTGACAAAATAGAAACTTAAATTTTAAAATATCTTAGTAGTAAGCTATATATTAGGCAGTTATATGAAATATAAAGAATATTAAGGAAGCGTAGAAGGTCAAAACCTCTAAGAAGATACATTACCTAAGCAGGAACCACGAGCCTTCTCAACACAATCCATAGAGAACCGGAGATAACAGAGCAGAATCTTTTCAATTCTGAAGTAAACAATTAAATTATCAATAACATCCTATATCCAACAAAATTATCTTTCGAAACTGAAAGTGAATTAAGGCGCGACCACACAAACAAACCTAAGTCCTTTGTGGACAATCTCATTTCGCATTGCTAAAGTTCCAGGGGTTGATGGGTACCGGCACTTGGCGGAAACTGAGTAACGGAAATGCGTGAAGAGCGGTGGAGGACCAAGATAGCGCCCTCTGCTGGTTGGAATTAGTAATGTCATTTGGCTGCAGTTTCAGTCCAGGAATTTAACTTAGCATCACAACTGCTGCCTTGCATTGGTTACAAAGTTTCCCCGAGGTTGGCCCAGAATCCTGGGAGGACCCATAAAACCCATCTCTTGAAGGAAAAAGCCTTAAAAATGTGTGGGCATGTTTTTAAACTGCAACAGATAAAATTCACAAGAGGAATTTAAATTGAATAAAAATTCAATAAAAAAGTTGGCACAGAGGAACAGAGAAATAAAAGAAATGAGAAAATAGAAAATGAAGGGCAAGTTGGTCAACTTTAAAACAAACTGGATGAATATTAAATTTAGAAAGACCTAATCACTGCAATAAAATGGTGTTTTTCAGACTAGAAGAAAAGCAAGTCCCAATTACGAGTTTACATATGAAGTAATTTGAATTGCAATCACAATTAGCATGAAAGTCATAATATAAAAAATAATATTCCATGTATAACTGCATAAGAAAGCTTGATTTGGTACATGAATGCAAACAAAGCTGACTTCAAGAAACAGTGTAACTGGAGATGTGGGCAGACATTATACCTTAAAGTACATGAAACAAAATATTATCTTTTAATAATTTTCAGTTCTTTGCTAAAATTCTTAATTTTTTCTTCTATTTATTTGAACATGTTGGGCATTTTAATGCATAGCTGACAGAGGTTTTAGCTGGTTACCTTGTGTTTCTGTTTCCATGATCTGCTGTCACAATTGCATTTTGGTCCCATATTCCTTTCTCTTTATCCCCCCTATTTTTAGCTTTATGCCAGAAACTATATATTAAAATCAGAGAGATCATTCAAATTTAATTTCAGTCTCTGAGCAACTACCAGCACTATCATTTTCAGACATAATTAATCCAAAGATTCAAAGGATTTAAAGTTGTCAATTTCAGACAGGTGGTAAGAGTTTGTCAATTTCAGATTCACTGTTGCTCTCAAACCATAGTCTTCAGTATCCTATCCAAATCCAGCAGAATTTACAGCCTCCTGTTCTGCCTTCTACCAGACATAGATGCTGATTAGCAAATCCTGAAATCTGGTTTACCCTGGGGACTGCTGAGGTTTTTGGAAGCTCTGTATATTGTTTTGCCTCTAAGTAAGGTACCTGAACCTTAAAGAAAAAGGGCCACAAATGCTTCGCTGAGTTCTAGGGGTGTTCACTTTGTAAAATTTCTGGCACACCATTGCCCTTTGTTAGTTCTTCAATCTTTTTCTCCTGTTGTACCCAAGTTTGTAAAATCACCCCAAATCGCCCCAAATTGTCCCAAAACAAGCACCAGAGACTGCTAGGGAGACTGAGTCACGCCTGCAAAAGCAAAGGGCCTTTATTACAACCTTAAGCTCGGGCTCACAGTCTCCAGCCAACCCGCTGGCCACGTGGAGAGCCCCGAACAAAGGCAGGGCAGGGCCTTTTATGCCTTTGGGAGGGGGAGTTATAGGAAGTGATGACAGGTATACAGTGATCCAATCCCTGCCCCTCCATCAACACTGGCAGTTGTGGGAGCCAATCACACCATCTGGAGCACTGACCAATCAGAATGGGGCCAGGATGCCCCACGTGGAGCATGACTAGGCCCGCCTCTAGAAAGGTCAAAGGTATCGGCCGGCCTCGCCTGATTGGGCACCACAGGAGTTGTCCCTCCTTAAGGGGCGCCCTTTCAGGAGAAGCCGGCGCCTTCCCCTTTAAGTACAGAGGCAGGATCGGACCTGCCGGGGCGGGGGATCGCCCCCCTCTCCCCCGCAGGCGACTGGCTACCACAGGGCGCATTTCCACCTGCAGTGGTGCACCCCCGACCAGCTCCAGGACCCCGGATTGGACCTGCGTCCTTACACTCCCTCTTTCTCTCTCTTCCAGCATTTCAAGTTTACAGTAGGTCTGATTTGCCTAGTCAGCCTTGATTGGTCAAGCAGCTAGAATACATAAATGAGTACATATTTTGCTGCTGACAATGGTTTTTCTTTTTTTTGGCTCAGTGTTTGTGAGATTCATCCACGTTAATGTGTGCAATCCTGGTCATTTCTTTTCTTTTCTTTTTTTAATTTATTATTTGAGAGAGCCCAAGCAGGGGAGAGGTCAGAGGGAAGCAAGACAGAATATCTTAACCAGGCTCCATACTCAGTGCAAAGCCAGACATGGGGCTTGATCCCTGGGATCCTGACCTAGGCTGAAATCAAGACTTGGATGCTCAAACTGAGTTACCCAGGTGCCCCTGGTTCATTTATTTTCAAACAATGGATATTTAGATAGTTTCTATCAGATAGATAAATAGATAAACAGACTGACTTGGTCAGAGATGATAATTTTATTGGTAAAACTTTTTGAATTCCTTAATATGTATTTTGAGACTAAATATATGATAAGGTGTCATTAATTTATGCGAGTATAAGAACATGTACATACTTGCTGTTTCAGCCCATGTCTTCTCTAATATAGCTCCTGCTTTACCTGTTTGCACATTAGGAGATAACCCAATAATGTTCCTCCAACAGACTGACCATAGTTGGCACACGCTGGGAACTGAGAAAACATTTATGGATTTAGCAAAAACTTTAGAAAGAGGGAAATTAAGCAAAGGATGTGAAAAGTGATTGATCATCAAAAAAAAAAAAAAAAGAAAGAAAACCATTTGCCTTGAAGGAATTTGTTTACCTTAATATGCTTAATATGTAGTTTGCATTAATTGGCTTTAGGGAGCAAAACTATTACAAACTAATATATTTCTTTTTTAGGAAAAGAGTATTCGTAGAGAATGTCTGCTTGCAGTAATGGCAGAACAGCCATTTCAGCCCAATTACACTGTTGAGAAAAACTAGAAAAGCTAGATCTTATAGATATTGCCAAAGAACCAAGGAATAGATGGGATTTCAGAGAGAGAAGCCCAAGCGGGGAGACCAAAAGTGCTACCACTTTTCCTCCTTAAGTCGTTAACTGATCCAAAAGAAATCGTTAAGGATGAAAATGCAAAGCACAAAATTGTAGCTGCAAAGCTATGCAGCTGATCAAGGCTTCCAGCTGGCTCACTGGCCCAGGGAACACAAATTGGACCTGACTATACACCAGGGAGGAAAGGCCCTGCAAAACAACCCAACAAATCATTTGACATCTCTGAGAAGATACGCCCTAAATGTAACACGAACCAGAAATACAAAACTCACAGAACCTTATGCCCAGCTTCAAAAGGACTCAATCCTTCATTGCTAGGAGATGATTTGCCCCTGCTCTAACTGCTCCCATGACATTTCATACAAAAAACCTAGTTTGCCATAAAAAAATAACTATACATGCAAAAATGAATGGAAAAGAAAGGATTAATATCGGCTCTATATTACCTTTTCTCCATTAATGGCAGATGTCTGGAACAAAAAGATCAAGGACTTAGTTACATCTAGGAAGATTGGTATAGAAAAAAAGAAGACACACATAATCTATATTAAGAACATAAGGGTGGCCATCACTACAGATTCTACAGGCACGAACACAGAATTATAAGCAGTTGTACCCAATAAATTTGACATGAGATGAAATGACAAAATGACAAAATTCCAAGAAATTTCTTTACAATGAAAATTTAGGAAAGGAAATCTTGTTAATCATAAATTTATTTAAAAAATTGACTCTGGGGCACTTGGGTGGCTCAGTCAGTTAAGTGTCTGACTTCGGCTCAGGTCATGATCTCACAGTTCGTGGGTTCGAGCCCCGCATCGGGCTCTGTGCTGACAGCTAGCTCAAAGCCTGGAAGCTTTCTTCAGATTCTGTGTCTCCCTCTCTCTCTAACCCTCCCCTGCTCATGCTGTCTTTCTCTCTCTCTCAAAAATAAATAAAACATTAAAAAATTTTTTAATTGACTCTGTAAAGACTAATCTTCCTGTAAATGAACTCCATTTCCTGATACTGGTACCTGAATTTATGAACTTTCCCACATAAATGAGAAAGAAATAACACCAATCTTGCACCACCTCTTGAGTCAAAGATATATCAACTGCAATAAGCATGAGCAAATAATGTTTAATCTAAGAATAAAATCATGTTTTGTATCATTTAGAAATCAAACAAGGTTAACAGAACAAAGGAATAAAGTCATATGATTATAACAAAGTACGCAGAAATGCCATTGGACAAAATTTACCAGACATGATTAAAAAATCCAAAATCAGAAAACTGAAGCAAATATTATAACTACTAGTGAAATACTGAAAAAAAGTACCTCCTTTAGGTGAGGAACAAGACAAGTCTGCTTATTATCACCGGTTTTACTCAACATTTTAGAGAGGCCTTAGCCAAGGCAATAATGCTTGAAAAAGATAAAAACAAAGGCATAATGGTTGGAAAGGAAGAAAGACAATTGCCTTATTCAGAGATTGCATGTTTATGTAGTTATATGATTTAAAAGTAATCTATAGGGGCGCCTGGGTGGCTCAGTCGGCTAACCGTACGGCTTCAGCTCAGGTCAGGATCTCACAGTTCGTGGGTTCGAGCCCTGCATCGGACTCTGTGCTGACAACTAGTGCAAAGCCTGGAGCCTATCTTCCGAATCTGTGCCTCCCTCTCGCTCTGACCCTCCCCTGCTCATGCTCTCTCTCTCTCTCTCTCTCTCTCTCTCTCAAAAACAAATAAAACATACAAAAAAAATTTTTAAATAATCTATAGTGTGTTAGAAGAAAGCAGTCAATTTAACAAGATTACTAGGCACAACAAGAAAAACAAACCCATGTGTAATCCTAAATGCCCCAAACAAGTAATTAAAAAATTACATTACTATAAAAATAGCATTTAAAATGGCATCAAAGAACACCATACTCCAAAATATAAGTTTAATGAAAGATGTGCAAGATCTATACACTGTAAACTGTGGGAAATTGTTGAGAGAGATAATGAAGTCATGAACAATTGGAATGGAATAATACTTTTATGGATTAGAAGATTCAATATTTTTAATTTCCCACACGGAGTCACAAATTCAATATAATCCCAATTAAAATCCCATCATTTCTAATGATGTTAAATTCCTTCCTCTGCATGCTAGTCACATGGGTATTATTTGTGAAAATCAATCAATCTATAACTTATGACTTGTATACTTCCTTGCATGCTTGTTAAACTTTGATGAAAACTTTTATGTGCTAAAGCAAAATGTTGCCATTGTCATTTTTCTAAAAAAAAAAAACCTACTCTTTTTTTTCTCATGATCAAATTAAAACTAGTTTAAGAAGCTTCAGAAACAATTCAAACTTAACAGATTTAACAAAAGAAACGGGTGTCTGGGTGGCTTAGTTGTTGAGTGTCCCCATCTTGATTTCAGTTCACGTCATGGTCTCAGGCTACTGAGAGCAAACCCTGTGATGGGTCCCAGGCTGGGTGTGGAGCCTGGTTAAGATTCTCTCTTACCTTCTTCCTCTCCCCCTTCCCCTCCTCTCTCTCTCTCTCCCTCTCTCTCTCTCTCTCTCTCTCTCTCTCAAAAAAAAAGAAAGAAAGAAGAAGAAAAAGAATAAAGAAAAAAGAAACATTGCACAGTTGATGTTTCAGATAGCAGCCAAGGATGAACTAGATCTCAATTGGAAAGAGTATTATGAAGTGTAGTAGAAGATGAAGAGAAATATGAGGAAAACAGTGATGACGACAAAGAAGGAAAATTGGAAGGGGAAGAATAAAGAAAATAAGATTTAACATTATTGAGTGCAAAACCATGACCAAATAAGTTTACGAAAACTTGTGAACATTAATAATAATGGGGGTGGGGGAATAAGCTTTCAAATGATTTATTTTAATATGTGGAGATGCTGAGAGAGGAAAAGGGCAACACATCTATCTCATCTGCATCGACATTACTCATCTATAAAGCTAGAAGTATGGAATTGAGTAACATGGAAATCCCTTCAAGCACTTCAAAGTTAGTTCTGTAAGGAAAGAGCATTTTTCGTATTTCCGTGCCTGTTCTGTAACCCGAGGCAAGTTACATAACCTTTCACAACTTCAGTGAGTTCACATTAAAACTTTGGTAATATTTGCTTACATACCCATAAGCATTGCTGTGAGAATCATATTTGACAATGGGGAGCCGGACAATCTATAAATGAGTCTTAAACCGTGTAAGTCATTATAAAAAATATTCACATTATATTACAGACCATGTAGAGGTTTTCATTATAACAGGCAAATGTGCTTTAAGTTTGCATTTTCTATAAAATGATATTTGCAATATAAATATCAGTGAAAGAGGTCAATTTGGAAGAGAAGCACGGTTATTAGATATTGGAATTTTAACTGGAGACTGCAAAGCCATGGAATATGAAAGCCCTAATAAGGCTCAGATTTATTCAGGATGTAATTTTTATAATTAGAAAGAATATGTCATCAACATGTGAATGTTTAACATTACTTAGGCGAGAATTTTTTTAAAGAAATAATATTTAACAATAAAAAAAACTGTAACTATATATTATAAAAAGCCCTCTGGTATCATGTATACTGCATAGTCTCAGGAAATAATCAAAAATAATTTCAGTGATTCAAGAAAACTATTATTTATAGTTCTTTCAAATATTAATATTGTCTAGTGGGAAGACTGTAGTGTTAGTAAGTAAAGGGACTTTGTTCTATAATCCTTAAGACCTGCATTTCCTCTTCCCAAAATAGGAAATGATATCAATCCTATCCACTTATCCTAACTATAGATCCTACTAATAGCATAAATATTGTGAGTGATTATTATTACCGTGAATAGAAAAAAATCTTGGCATCTAGGAGAAATAATTTTGCTCTTTTCACTATTTCTCAATAGTTAAATGGTAGTAAAGCTTATGAATTGCTTAAAGAAAGGCAGGTATCTTCTGGTTGCTCTTATAAATTCATTAAAGGGTTTTTGGCCAATGCTGGATTTAGCGTGAGCTTTAAGTAGATGATAAGAATCTGCGATTACTTTGGGCAACCTGACTGGTTTGGGAGAAATGAGATGCTTGCAGGTTGGAGCTGGAATGTATAGAGGAGGAACTAGAAATAAATAAGGGACCTGACAATTTGGAAAAAGAAATAAAAAAACTTAATGGTGATATGTGGTATTATAAGGTAATCACAGAAAAGCAAATGACAATGTTCCATTAAAAAGAACTATTAAAGCCAGTAATCAGTCACAACAGCATCTAATCAAGAAGATGAAAATGAGTGCCTTTAGCAGCTGATTGAGAAAAATGAAAATTATGAGACAAATTTTGTCGAGACTTGATAAGAAATGCATGGATTTCTTGCTTTTTGGTTTCCTTCAGATCATAGCTAGAAACCTCGGCAGACTTCCAAACACTGGTTGACTTCAAATTATGAATATTCCATATAAGTTAATATTTCAGCCTTTTTGCTAACTTTTTAAAAATGCATACTTGCGGAAGAGATATTTTGGAAGACAGGCGAATGAATCTATGCCACTACTCCTTAAATCTTGTACAAACCAGTCAGCCATGAAAACAATTCAGACAGTAGATCTAAATACATTTTAAAATCAACATACAGTTTGCTTTATTTCCTTTGTAGAAATGCTATCAATTGGCCATTGTGTTTGGGCTTTTCTGTATATGGGCCTGTAGTACAGGTTATTCTTTCCAGCCTCATCAACTTAAAATGATGTTAGTCATGATAGTGACTTTAGTAATATGTTCTCCTTTATCATGCTGAAATATTCTGTTAGGATCAGTTAGCAGTCACCTTACTGTCTCCCACATCAGGACCACCCAATCTTTATATGAAAGTCCTTTAAAATGCCTTTTCCTTTTAGAATTTCCAATTCTGAAAATTATCTCATGTTTTGTCAAATATGTGAAGAAATTCAGTTTGCTTAAATATTAGGGAAGCATCACTTTCCTACATTGTTTTTAACTGTCTCAAATGACACGGTGATTTTTTCTTCATGATGAAGGAACCAAAGTTAGCATTTTTGTGGCTTTCTGTACCATTTGGTTAGCAATTTATTCAATAATGTTACCAGGCTCTGTCCTAAAAAAATAGGGATTAAATAGTAATAAACTGAAAAAGTGCATAGTTCTTGGGGCACCTAGATTCTCTCTCTCTCTCTCTCTCTCTCTCTCTCTGCCCTTTTTCCTCTGCTCCTGCTTGCTTGCTCAAAAAAAAAAAAGGTACATAGTTCCTGCCCTGAGAGAGTCTACCTTCCTTGGGAGAACAGAAATTAAATAAATATATACCAATAAAATATCAAATATTAGCAAATGCTATGAATAAAAAGTGATTAAATGTCAGAAGCTACAGAAGGTTTGAATGAGATGAGAACTTCTACTTTGACTTCGGTAATGTGTAAGTCATTGGGTAGTTTAAAGTGCTTTCGTTCGCATAGTGGCCATCCAAGTCTGTTAGGAATGTGTTCTAGAATGAATGGAAGCAAGGAAATGAAGAGAGCAAGCACAGATAACTAGTTAGAGATGTTTTCTCTAAAGGAGGATGGAGGAAAGGTACACAACTGAAGAGGATTCAAAGTCAAGGAAGGTTTTCTTCCTTCCCCACTAAATGAAAACTATCCCAGACACTTTAATAGTAATAATAATATAGGGAATTACAAATAATGGTGCATAAAGAGTAGGAGATAATTCCAAGAGCAAAGTCCTTAAACAGACAAGAGAAAATGCGTTTCAGTGGTTAAACAGGGGACCTGTCACTAGATAGAAGAGAGATTCCATCTCTCATAAAGGCAAAAAGACAGAGTGCATGATTTAAAAAGTGGGAAAGGTGGTGTATGTGTATATTACTAGCGTTATTACCCTGATCACTTTACTTTTTGCTGTGAAATTAACTGAGATCATCAGCAGGTTCTTGGCCAGAGGGGATGTTCGAGAGACGAAGAATGACAAGACAGCACCTGTGGGTTTCCTCAAAATCAGATTCTGAGGCAAGGCCTTGGCTGCAGGTACTTTATTTGGGAGTTGCTCCCAAAAAGTACAAACAATAAAGTGGGACAAAACATGTGAGAGACAAATGTGTATCACTATTCCTTGAATCTTCTGGAAGTCAGAGCTATCCACACCTTGGTATCCTGTTTGTCGTTGCTTTATTTAAGCAGTCATAATTTCCCAGAGTTACAGTAATACTTTTCCTAACTGTTCACTGTCGCCTGTTCTGCCACTTAGCAATCCTCATCCACAGAGCCACAGAGTAATAAGAGGCAGCTTCTCTTCTGTCTCTTAAAATCCTTCAGAAGAAATCTCTTGGTTTTGTGACACAAGGCCTCTCATGATTTGCCCCTTACATCTGCATCTTTATCTCCCTCCATGTGACCAAAACACTCCTTTATCCAGCCGCATTATATTAAAGTTTTCTGGCTTTTTACACCTTATAAAAAATGACCCTTAATCAGAATTCTTTCAACCACAGTTTCCAACTGGATAATTGCTGTACATTCTAACCAAAATTTTATCTGTCCCTGACACATTTTCTTAAACTCTTGATTTGATTTAATGGTTAATTTAGTGGATTGCTAACCCACTGATAACACCTTTTTATCATAGGAAGATTTATTGTATACATACGTGTATACATATACACATATATATACATATAATGTTTTGAATACTTCTATACTTTATGTACACTTGTGAAATCTTGTGACAAGTATCTCTTCTCTGTAACCCCAAACTATAAAACATTAGCAAGATCTTGATAATTTCAGTTGCTTAATGAATGAATAAAGTCCAAACTGTGATCCAAATATTGATCAGAGAAAATAGCCACGGCCAAAGTTTGTAGATCTCTGTGTAAACAGAAGCCTCATTATGGGTAAAATAATGATTTTTTTAAGAATTAGGTCATAGTGATACCATACCCAGAGCTCATAGAAGGCAGAACCTTTATCATCCATTTTTAAAACATTGAGTTTTTTTATTTATGCAAATGTTCATTATCTACTGAATAAATAGATGAATGAATGAACTTTCATTGTCTGTCATGAGGTTGACTAACATTATTGACCAAGTTATTAAGAAAAATCTTTAAAAATATCTTCTTTGACCTGGAGCTGAGATTTTGGAAATATAACAGGACATTTCTCTTCCACTGGCTCTGTGAGTGTGAAGAATTGCCAGCCTATTATTCAGAGAGCAGGATTAAGCGATACCAGTGTACAGGATAATTTATGAAAGTTATAACAAGGAAATGCAAAGCAGCAAGGGATGATTCTGTGTGTTCAGTGGTGTGTCTTCAGAATCTCTTCTGACTTGCTACTTTGAAATATCGTTTCGGTCAGTAGTAGAAACTTCCAGACCAGTATCCAAAATGAGAAAGAAAAAAAGATAAAATTATATGTCAACATTGTCAGGCGTTTGGGGGTGAAAAGAAGACAGTCCAGTTCGAGGGAGAGAGGTGGTCACTAGTTAATTTTCACGGTCCTTGACCCTGGGCAAACCTCCTAACAACTGCCCTAACAGGTAGGAGAGGGAAGTCACCGAGCATACATGTTTTGGAGCCTTGCTTGGATCATTGAGCTAGCACAATAGTTAAGAAGGGCTGGAAACCAGAGTTCGTAATACCTGATTGTCATGTGAAATTATTTAGAAAATTTTTAAAACCTTTTTGACTGAGATCTTGGCTCTCAGAAATTTGAACCTTTCATGCACTGATTTATAAATGGTACATACTTACTGCTTTAGAGATCTGGACGGAAAAAGTAATGCTTCTTGATTATTGGTCAAAAACCCCCCAAATACTTTGCATTACAATAGCCTTCTAAGGTCACTTCTACAACTATAAATATGTGGTATACTCAGATCAAATAATTAAGATACAATAATTTTTGTTTAATCCTATGTTGCAAGAATGACAATTGAAGTCATAAACCACAATGAAAAAGTATTCTGTGTACATATACCATGACAGCCAGAGCATCAAATTCTATCACATCAATTTTCACATGCGGAGACAATAGCACCATACCTGGCCCTACCTTGTAAGAAGAAAACAGTCACCGCCTCATGTCGCGACAAGATGGTGAGTCAATTCCACTGGTAAGAGAACCACCTGGGTCTACAACACACAAGCATGCAAAGTCTCAAAAAAACATTCTTTGATTGAAATCACTGTAGTCTACTAAAGAGGTTTTGATAGGTTCATTTAAAAAATTTATTTTAAAATCATACAAAGTGCTAATACATATAATAGTTACTACAGAAACACTGCATACATGATTGACTAGATAAAGGCATTAAGTAATTTGGGTTTTGCATGGACTATCAATATACAAACCACTATGGCCGTAGAAATCTGTTGGAGAAAGGCTTTAGCTTTCAGTAGGCAGGAAATCAGCAAACCTGGTTTATGCACTGACTAATAAAAGGCACCATGTTCTCTATCTTGCTCAGCTATACTATTTTATACTCTTACTGCCTTGATGCATTTATCCAATTTTTATCATCCGAAAAATACTCACATTTTCATATTTTTCATTTAATATTACCATATATAAGGAAGGGTTGAACATTCCCATGGGGAAAGAAAAAGGAGGGGAAGAAGGAAATTACATTCATTTGCTTGCACATCGCTGCTTTGGACTTCACCAGGGTATTTATTACAAGTAAAAAACGGTGCGCTCATATTCTACAAACCTCTGGAATATCTGTACTGTAAGATTTCTTTTAAGCTGTCTCCCAAGTAGTCTTAATAGCCTCTGGGGAGCAAAAAAAAGACCAAAAATATCTGTGGAAATTAATTACAACTTTTATTTAAATAGTTGAGCCACATATTCCGGTCATAAAAGAAAAATCATGCATTTTATTAAAGAAGAATATGGGCAAAAAGGCAAAAAGTTCTAGTTGTTTAATCTTAAGATTTTAACTTGATTCACATTTCTTTTTTTTAATTTTTTAATGTATTGTTTATTCGAGAGAGAGAGAGAGAGAAAGAGAATGAGCAGAGGAGGGTCAGAGAGAGAGGGAGACACAGAATCTGAAGGCACCTCCAGGCTCTGAGCTGTCAGCACAGAACCTGATGCGGGGCTTGAACCCACAAACCGTGAGATCATGACCTGAGCCGAAGTCAGACGCCCAACCGACTGAGCCACCCAGGCACCCCTTCATTCACATTTCTATCTACACATATGTATATGTGTATATCTGTATCTATCATTTGCATCATTGAATTGACCATTATATTATCTATTAATACAAATGTGAGGGCATATTTTCTATTGTATTAGCAAATAACATACATTAAACTATGACCTTTCCCCAAAAGGAGATAAATGGTATATACAGACATTATACAGACAGCATATAAATATGAAAATAGAATACAGTTTTCTTATGCTTTTCATAAATCCAATATCCCATCTTTATGTGTGATGAAAAATTTTATAAATACTTGAAAGCACCATGATCTCTCTTCTTTCTCTTCAAATATGATTTTTCTCTGCCTTGAGCACTATCTTTCTCACATTTCAAGTTCAGTATTGATGTCAATTTCCTCTGGAAAGACTTCCCTGTACCCTCCAAGTCAAGATGAGTGTTCTTAGGTTCTCTTGAAACAGCCAAACTTCTCTGCCTTAATATTTATCAAATGTTGCTTTTTAAAAGTTGTTTCTCTTCTGCTACTGAAATTTTTCCTTGTAAAAGCAATAATTAAGCTTATTCTTTCTTATTCACCATTTTAACCTCTGACCCTATGATAATGTCTGGTACCTAATGTGCTTCAAATAACATATTTTTGAAGGAAGGAGAGTACTAAAATCAGTATCTAGGAGAATACCTAGAACATAGTATTTGCTCAATAAATATTTGTTTAAATATGCATTGTTATTTTTCAAAGAACTGCCATCTCCTGCTATAACCATAAGTTCACTTATGAAGTAGTAAATCAAGTGTTTTATTTTATTTCAGTTCCCAGAAATTTTTATTCCTAAGTCACCAATGTGGATAAAAAAAAATGGAAGAATGTATATGAATCTGGGTTTTGTAACTGAATCATGGATCTAAGCATGATACTAACCAAGGGCCATTTCTTGCAATAAGAAATGTACAAAAGCATCCTGGGAAAAGAGCAGAGAAAGTCTCACATGGTGGCACAGTATAAAATACCTTCATTTGAGCTCATACAAAGATTTCAGGGATGGTTTTCCAAAGCAGTTTGCAGGATCAGGCTCAGTGACATTATAGGTTATTTTTACCTGGAGTTATTCTAGTTTGTGAATTGTGCTTTTGGATAAATCCCAGAGCTAAGATCCATAAGTAAACTTGTAACAGGATTGAAGTCTCAGTTGAATTGCTAGAAGCTGACCCATTGCCAACCCACTATTCAGTCTGGAAGAATGCTCAGTCAAGCAACCTAGATTACAGTATGCATTATACGTTATACCTTCTTCAAATTACACTCAGGTGATATATTTCATTCTTCAAAATTCTTATGAACTTCTCAGTCTCAGTTATGGCACTTGTTCTTACATGGTCTTGAATGTAAGGTATTTGAGATTTAGAATTTCAAATCTTTTTTATAGCCAATTACTTACAGAAAGTATAAAAAGACTAGTAGCTTTTCAAAGGAGGATATTTGAATGTGAAAATAGGACACCAATTTTTAACTGTTTATAAACTGTTTATAGAATTTCAATTTTAAATATTAAGTTATACATATTTATGGGTACATTTTTGGAAGCTATAAATTGTTTGAATTAATCTATCATGTAAAAAATAACTTTTATCAAATATAATGGGTAAAATCAATATAAGTATTCGTGTTTTACTTTGATTGTACTTACAATTGCTTCAAACAATGGATATTTACCCAGTACTTACTGTGCTATAGTAACTTCCTCATAGCAGCTTTTATGGATTTCAATCTTAAATTCACTTTGTTGTTCTGCAATTTCAATTAATTCTATATGATCAAGGACTCTAGCAATAAAACAAATTCTCAATTATACATTAAACATATTATGTTTCTCAATTTGAGTCTCTGTCATTCCGGGCATATTCAGCAGTTCAACATAATATTAAAAACCTTATGAAGTCATTAGCTATATAACGATACAGTTAAATGAAGACAAGTAAAATATAGAGTGATTAAGAACACATCTTTTATAGATGTACTGCATAGTATGGCTCTATGTGTGATTTCCCACAGTATAAGATCTGTTCATATTAATCTACATCAGAATCCAAAACTAAAAATAAAGCAAATCTTTGTGGCCTCTTGATGCACAATATGCCAAAATTGCTATTTCAAAATAAGTTACATTTGAACTTTAATCCTGAAAAACAGATACCCATTTTATTACACTAACAAAAATAAAGCTGCTTAATTAAAAAACACATTCAATATCACTTATCCAAGTCCTTAGAGCGAGTTGCTTTACACTTTCTGTTGTGGATATCCACTAAAATACCACGTTTTCCTAATTTTATATTTCACATATGAGAATAACTGTGTATAAAATCTTCTGAAAGGATTCTATTCTTCTGATTGTGACTGGATTCCAAAATCAAGCCATTGGCTCAACAAATTAATCATGTATAATTTTAAAAGTGTCTATCTGCATACTATTTTCAAGGTCTAGTTTTAATAGAAATAGAGTTAGCTTCCTGTTCCTTATCAGTTGTTTTTTGTTTACATTCATGGCTGGCTACACAAGCAAAACTCTATAACATGATCTGTGATCTGAGAAGCCAAATAATTTATTGTTATAAACCAGTCTCTATCCCCTCACTCCACCCTCACCCTTGGTGTTCATTGACTAGATTAAAGTCAATCTTTCTGTTATATAAATAGTTCCCTTGCTGAAGCTACTGTATAATCCTCATTTTCATTAACAATGACTGTTCATCATTATAAGAATTTCATTGCCACAGCCTGTGGGATTAGTACTAGCAGGTACTTGAAGAGCTCACTGTGTTTATCATTGGTTATACTGGCAAATAGCAAGCAATTCTTTTCTTAGCTACAACTATTTCCTCAGATACCTATGAAAACCTTTTTATGTTCATTATTAATTTTACTACTTAAACCGCAATGACTTAAAAATAGGACAAAATGATCCTGTCAGATCTTACAATAGGAATCCTGGTGATACATTTCTAAATTATCAGACTATTTTATTTTTTCCTATTTCTTATATAAGAATACCCAAAGCAAAAATGACTTAGGGGATTGTTTTTCTTAGTGGGTTCAATATTTTGTTGGCTGAATTTGACTAGGGAATGGAAAGTAAATTGAAATTAATATTTCAATACATTTATATTGCCCTGGCATTACAGAATGAGTGTACAATTGTTAGCACTACATACAGTACCAAAAAAAAATCCTCAATAGTAAATCCAAGCAAAAAAAAATCAGGCTGGATTGAATAAAGGATAAAAAAAAGACCATAAACTGTTTCCCTCATTTTCTTATTTCTCCCAAGCGTCCCAAATTATCTCTCCATGGGCATTGAGAAGATAATGGAGAATATTTTCAAAGTCATGCTATAGAATAGAATGTCAGTGAAGCAATACTTCAAGAAAAATGGAGTTACCCCAACCTTTTTAGATGAGCTGGGAGAAAGATAAGAGAATTCCCTCTGCTTACAGGAAAGCATTATTTTCCATGATAGTGGAGATTATTCCAACTATGTCTGTTTCCTGGAAAGATCTGTTTAAATTGGTTTGATTATTTTCCTCAAATGTTTGTTATTAATCTCCAGTGAAGCCAACTGGGAGAGAATTTTTCTTTGGAAAATAATTTTAATAATTTATTCAAATTATTTAATCGTTTTATAACTATTCAGTAAGGTTTTTTTTGTTTTTGTTTTGTAATTCGACAACTTCATAATAGTTTCCTAGTTTCGTGGTATAGAGTTTGAGGGTCACCTAAATTCATATTGAAACCTAGTTCCCAATGTTAGGAGATGGGGCCTTTGGAAGGTGATTGATTAGGTCTGAAAGTACAGACCTCATGAATGGGATTAGAGTCCTTATAAGAAAAGGCCAGAGAGCTCCCCTATCTCTTTCAATCCTGTGAGGATACGGGGAAAAGAAAACTATCTGTGAACCAGGAAACAGACTCACCAGACACTGAACACCCCAGCACCTTGATCTTGGACTTCCCAGTCTTCAGAATTGTAAGAAATAAATTTCTGTTGTTTTTAAGTCACTCAGTCTATTGTGTCCTCTTATAGCATTGCTGATAAGCCATCCAGTCTATAGTATTCTGTATAGCAGCTCAAATGGACCAAAATAGAGTTGTTCATATTATCATTTCATGATCTCATTTGACATCTACTGAATTAGTAAAGATGCTTCTATCTTTACGGCTTATAGTTATTCTGTCTTATCTCTTCATTTTTCTGATTAGCTGTCTGAGATAGTCAACCAATTCTGGCATAAAGGATTATCTCCCATTATATATTATTATTTACTTTGTTGTTCTGCTTTTGAGTTTACTGTTCTTGGCACTGATCTATTTTCCCTATAATTTCATTACGATCATCACTAGCAGTATAATTCATTATCATTGAAATGGTAATATCCATTGTAATCCTGCTTTTGACCTAATGAGTAATTTTAATTCTTTTTTTTTACTTTTTTATGTTTTATTTATTTTTTGAGAGAGGGCACAGCTGGGAAGGGGCCAAGAGAGAAGGGGACAGAGGATCCAAAGTGGGCTCTGCTCTGACAGGCTGACAGCAGTGAGTCTGATGCGGGGCTGGAACTCACAAACTGTGAGATCATGACCTGAGCCGAAGTCAGACCCTCAACCGACTAAGTCACCCAGGTACCCCTCTTATATAATTTATAATTAAATTTTATCTCAAATGTTGCAAGGATTACTTATCTTTTTATATTGATTTCTAAGACAGCTATATAGAAAAAAGAGAGAGAAAGAAGCTCTGAATCTTTTCAGTTCCTTGAGATTCCTTGAGATTTGCTTCACAATCCACAATATGGCCATCTTTGATAAGTTTTCAATGCATGCTTGAGAAGACTGTGTATTCTGCAATTCCTCCTCAAATCAATAAGTATATGAAAGAAAACCTAACTTTAAAACTGAACAAAAGACTTGAAAAGGCACTTCACAGAAGAAGAGGCTGAAAAAGCTGGTAAGTATATAAAGCTTTTGAATATCATTATTCTTTGGAGAAATACAAAGTGAAATCTTAGTAGGATATTTTTATAAACCTATCTAAATGTGTCACTTCACTGTGTTCAAGTTTCCATTGTTTCTGTTAACATCCTGCCTAATCAATGTATATATGGTACTTAGACTTTGTAGGAATTTTTTTTATCAATTTTTAATACTGTCTGCCATTATTTCTTCAAATATTTCTTTTGGTCTAACATTTATTCTCCTACTTCTGGAACTCTAATTAAAGTAATGTTGGAAGTTCTTACTATGTCCTATTTATCTTACCCTTACCCTTTCTTCTGTGCTTTTTTCTCTCTCCAAGGTTCTTGGAGTCTGATTTGGTTTTAGAATTTATATTTGGTTTATTTGAAAATCTACTGCTACTTTTATGTGGTTCCTAGTTCTTTGCCAGAGAATAGAATCTATTCTAGCTCTTTTGGAAGAGAAGGTTAATTGCACTGTACTAAATGTATCACTGAATAATTGGCCAGGCTGAAAAATATAAAATGGTTGAACCTCAGAGCCATAAACAAAAATGGACCCCAACAAAGAGGCCTCTGAACCTGTCGAGATCAGTCATTCAGAATTAAGGATTTGCCTCTCAAAGAGTGAATCTACAAATCTAGATGTCTGTCAGGTCTCAAACCACACTGCCTCTGCTATAATTTGAAAACCATTGCTGCAGCTGTTGGTTCCAGAACCCTGCCATCTCTGCCATAGCCTGAACCAACAGTTCTTAACCATTTTGTTCTCAGGACCTCTTTACATTCATAATTACAAGATACCTACAAAATAGTTGGTTTGTAGGTTTTATCTATCATCACTGATATAAAAATAAAAACTGAGAAACTGTGTAACTACTTATTTAATAAAAATGGCAAATAATAGATTTACATGTTGGATAAAATATGTTCACTGATAGTAACTATATTTTTCAGTAAAGATGCCAAGATCATTCAATGGAGAAAGAACAACCTTTTCAACAAATGTTGCCGGGAAACTGGATAGGAAAACAGAAAAGAATGAAGTTATACTCTTTCCTCAAATGATGTACAAAAAAATTAAAAATAAATCAACAACCTAAATGCAAAAGTCAAAACTATAAAACTCATAAAAGAAAACATACAGGCAAATCTTAATAATCTTGAATTTGGCAATAGATAGTTAGATTATCATACCAAAAGGAAAGGCATCAACACAAAAAATAGACAAATTGGATTTCCTAAAAATTTAAAATATTAAAATTACAAAGAACACAAAAAGACAACCTACGCATGGAAGAAAACATTTGGATATCCTATATTTGATAAGGGACTTGTGCCTAGGATCTAAACTACCATTTGTGCCAGCGGGGAGTTACCTAGATCTTTTGAGTTCCTGGACCCAATTCCACCATGCCTGTGTGGAGGCCTCCCCACCCCAACAAACAATTCTCAGAGAGCAGCAGGGTTTCCAAGAATTCAGTTCAATTCTAACATTAATTTCACAAAGGTAGCATCAAATTCCACAGGTAAAGGGCTCTGTCCCACAAGACTACACACACACACACACACACACACTCATCAGACGCCAGTTATAGGCCTCAGGTTTTCCCCTGTGCTCCTAACCAGCTGGGTATAAATCAGAATTTCCCAGGGGTGCCTGGGTGGCTCAGTTGGTTAAACGTCCAACTTCGACTCAGGTCATGATCTCACACTTAGTGGGTTCTAGCCCTGCATCGGGCTCTGTGCTGACAGCTCAGAGCCTGGAGCCTGTCTTTGGATTCTGTGTCTCCCTCTCTCTGTGCCCCTCCCCTACTCGCTCCCTCGCGCGCTCTCTCTCCCTCTCTCTCTCTCAAAAATAAGTAAAACATTAAAAAAAATTTAAATCAGAGTTTCCCATGACCCCCTCCTTGCTTGGGTTTGGTTAATTTGCTAGAGTGAATGAACTCAGGCAATATTTTACTTACTAGATGACCAGTGTGTAGAAAAGGCTAGAAATGTCTACGGCCATACCACCCTGAACGGGCCCGATCTCTGATCTCGGAAGCTAAGCAGGGTCAGGCCTGGTTAGTACTTGGATGGGAGAAAAGGCTAGAACTCAAGAACAGCCAGATGGAAGAGACGCACAGGGTAAGGCATGGAGAAAGGGTGTGGGCCTTCCATGCTCTGTGCAGGCACCACTCTTGCCAGCACCTCCATGTGTGCACCAATCCAGAAGCTTCCAAACCCTACCCTTTTGGGTTTTTTCAGACTTATCATATACACACAATTGACTAAATTATTGACCATTGGTGTTTAAAATCAATCTCAAATTCTCTTCCCTCCAACCCTTTAAAGACAAATTTGGCTCCAGGGGCAACCAGCCCCCATCCTTAAGTGCTTTCCAATTGTCACCTCATTAACAAAACAAAAGACACTTCTAAAGTTCTCCTCACTTAAGAAATTCCAAGAGTTTTACAAGTTCTGTGCCAGAAAGGGGATAAAGACTAAATAAATATACTTCTTAATATAAAACACAATATCACCCTAGAGGACATTATGCTAAGTGAAATAAGCCAGACACAGAATGACAAATACTGTATAATCTCACTTATGTGAAGAAACTAAAAATCTCAAAGAGAAGAAGACAGTCGAATGAAGGTTGCCAAGACCGAGGCTGGGGGAAATGTGGAAATGTTGGTAAAGGCTACAAACTTTCTGTTATAAAACAAATATATGCCGGGAATCTAATGTACAGTGTGGTGATCATACTTAGTACTGTAGTGTATACCATAAACTCGCTAGAAGAGTAAATCTTAAATGCTCTCACCACACACACACACACACACACACACACACACACAAGATAACTGTGAGGTGATGGATCTGTTAATCATCTTGATTGTGGTAATCATTTCACAATGTATATGTATTTCAAGCCTGAAGAAAACATCATATTAATTCAAATGAACGAAGTTGAGGTATATCACTCTTTTTGGGCCCTGGGCTTTTTAAAGATTAGTTTTTTCTAATAGCTTTCTTCAAATATAATTCACATATTAAACAGTTCACCCATTGAATGGGTGTATACATGTGTGTGTATATACACACACACACACATATATATGTATACATGTATATTTATATTAAATCATCACATTGTATATTTTTAAAATAATGTACAATCTAAATATATACAGGTTTTATTGATCATTTCTCAACAAAGCTGGAAAATTATAAAGATAACATTTGTTTAGCAAAAAAACAAAGTTTAAGTAAAAATTTTTAAATAATTCTTAGGATTCAATAATAAAAGGACAATGACCCAAATAAAATAAAAGACAAAGAATCTGAAGACACTTTTCCAAAGAAGTTATAGAAATGGTCAATAAACCATGAAAAGATACTCAATATCATTAGTCCTCAGAAACCAGTGAGATCCTTCACACCCAGTAAGATGACTATAAAGAAAAAGTCAGATAATAACAAAGATTAGTGAGGATGTAGAGAAAGTGACATCCTCATTCACTACTAGGGGTAATGCAAAGTGATGTGGCCACTTTGGAAAACAATGTCCTCAAAAACACAGACATAGAGCTACAGGCATTTTCATTCCTAGGTTTATATTGTAGAAAAATGAAAATACATATTCACACAAAAACTTGCGCATAATTGGTCAAGCATCATTGTGCATAACAGCCAAAAGGTAAAAACAAAAACCCAGTATTCATCAGCTGATGAACAGGAAACAAAAATGTGGTATATTCATACAATGGAATAATATTTGGATATGGGAAGGAATGAAGTACTGGCAGATGCTACAACTTGGATAAATGTTGCAAACAGTAGGCTAAGTGAAGAAAGCCAGTCACAAAAGACCACATGCTGTATGATTTCTTTCATGTGAAAGATCTAGACTAGCAAATATATAGAGATAGAACTAGAATGAGGGCTGCTTATGGTTGGGGCACTAAGGGATGATAGGTAAATAGTATAGGTTTTCTTTTTGAGGTGATGAAAATACCTTGAAATTTATTGTGATGAGTATACAATTCTGTGAATATACCAAACACCATTGAATTGTACACATTAAATATGTAAAAAAGTTTTAATGTTTATTCATTTTTGAGAGACAGAAAAAAACAGTGCGAACAGGGGAGAAGCAGAGAGATAGGGAGACACAGAATCAGAAGCGGGCTCCAGGCTTTGAGCTCTCAGGACAGAGCCTGACGTGTGGCTCGAACTCACTGACCGTGAGATCATGACCTGAGCTGAAGTCCGACGCCCAACCGAATGAACCACCCAGGCACCTCTACACATTAAATTTTTTTAATGTTTATTTTATTTGAGAGAGAGACACACACAGAGACAGAGCACGAGTTGGGGAGCGGCAGAGAGAGAGGGAAACACAGAATCCAAAGCAGGCTCCAAGCTCTGAGCTGTTAGCATAGAGCCCATCACAGGGCTCAAACCCATGAACTAAGAGATGATGATAGGCCAAAGTCTTATACTCAACCTACTGAACCACCCAGGCATCCCAAACTGTACACATTAAATATGAGTTGTTTAATATGTGAATTGTATTTCAGTAACGTTATTAGGGAAAAAATAATCCTTAACAAAAACTTGAGAGCCCAAAGGGAGGGATATAAATCAACTTCATTAATTCGAATTTAGTATGATGATTTCTCAGGACTCTATGTTAACTCGCACTTTGATTAGTAAATGCTTGGTGATATTTAATCCAAAAGGCAAAAAAGCATACATTACAGAGATAGAGGCAAGCTGACTTACCCTTTATAGACAGGTTCATCTCAGTTTATGTAAACCCAGACCATAAAGCAGTACACAGTTTCACACTGATGGTGCTTACACATTCTCCTTCTGTTTAAGTATGTGTTACTTGCAATAACAATCAATATTGCATGGTATAACCATTATGTTTGCTCATTCAATCATTGTGACCATGGTTTTCAATAAAGAAAACTTTAGGAGATACCACTAACCTTGTTAAAGTTAAATATGACTTAATTTCTATAAATTGATAATTACAAAAATTTTATTTAACCTTTCCTTAGGAAGAGCTACTTCTAGACTTGTAATTGTATAATATGTCAATATAGAGATGCACTAAGATATTCATATTTTGGTACTCAATAAAACCAAGATCAACTCAGTAAGCACCAACATGGTAACAAAAAAAGCCCCTTTACAGCTGTTATTAAAGAAAGATCATTGCTGGCTTTGATCACAGCATTTACATTTGTGAAAGAAGCAGTAGAACAGTTTATGTTCCTCAAGGTAACGCTTTCTGTAATGCATTTTCAAGCTCTACAGCTCATGTATTATAAACAGGCAATCCTTGTGTAGTTCGAAAATAAAAGAAAACATTGAACTTGTCTTTCAAAACATTGAACTTGTGTTTGTGTTACAGTACATTATATATGTATATATGTATATATGTATATATACATATATACACACACACACATATAAAGCACTGGAATAAAACCATCTATCAGTTTAAATGTACACCACAATGATATTAGGATACAGCAAAAATGTTTTAAGGGAGTAAGTAGTGTACATGAGTGAGAGACAGAGAATTATCTGCTCTAAACTTGCTGATACTTAAAAATAATTTTAAACATAATAAGAGTTGTATCAAGATAAAATAATAGCTAATGACTCGGTAAGAAAAGTATATAAATTTCTTTTTTCCTAAAAATATTTTAACATTTATTTATTTTTGAGAGACAGAGGTAAAGCGCAAGTGGCAAAGAGGCAGAGAGAGAGGGGACACAGAATCCGAAGCAGGCTCCAGGCTCCGAGCTGTCAGCACAGAGCCCAAAGCAGGGCTTGAAGTCACGAACCATGAGATCATGACCTGAGTCGAAGTGGGACACTTAACTGACTAAGTCACCCAGGCGCCCCAAAAAGTATTCAAATTTCTGAAGAAAAAATTGAAGAGATTAAATTTTATTGTCATCTTATAATTCAATATAGTTATTTTCTAAAATACTAACAGATCAGAAAGAGAACACACAACTTCAGAAGCGATCATCTTTCTTTTTGTAATTTTAGTAGCAATGCTCATGTGATATTTTCTTCTATAGTTGTCAGTATAACTGCTGTAGAAGAAAAATTAAATTTATAGAAATGAATTAAAAATCACCTATGACTTTGTATGAATTCACCAGAAGTAATGGTTGTACAAACTCTACCATATATCAGTTATTCCTACCTTCAATGTTTGAAGTGACGGAAGGAATAAGTCACCTAAGGACTACTTGAGACTAGAGATGTACAAGTATTACACGGGGTATTTTCATACCTCATTACTCTAGGTTTCTTATACATTGATAAGATACAATTGATACAAATGGAAAACACCTTTTAAGTAAAGAAGAGCTAGAATCTTTTACTAAGTATGAAAGTAACATCAAATATACAGAGGCTTTAATTCTGGCAAGTTTGTGGCCTAAAACTGCCTTTCAATGTTCCTATGGGAGCTTCATTTGACATAGGATTCACCAAGAGCCCATATTGGCTAATATAAAAAGTAAATAAGTAAAATAAGGGTCTGTCTAAAGTTTCACGTCCAAGGCCATAGCATCAGGCAGCACCCTTTCATTGAATGGAACACTTGTATCTGTCATGTCTGAGGTGCAGGCATACTGTAGGACGATAATTCTTCAGATAAAAAAGGTTTTCACTGTTAAAGGCTCCACATTGCTTTTGTTTTATGAATTTTACTGCATCTTCATATTTCATTTCACCTTCATTTAATGCTCGGGCAACAAGCACGGGAGTTCTCTCCAGACCCGTGGCACAGTGAACTGCAATACAAGATTCAGGATTTTCAGGAAATTTCTTTTTTATAAGTTCAACTACTTATCAAAAATCTGGCTGCAAAGTGGTACACCACCATCAAAAGGCCGGTCCTGAACCTGGATGCCCTCTTTCTCCAAACTGGCAGTGTGGAAAGCTGCTTCGCACACGCTCATGATGGTGATAACTCCTTCTTCTTTTTTTTTTTTTTTGAAAGTTTATTTATTTATTTTGAGAGACAGAGAGAGAGAGAGTCAGGGAGGGGCAGAGAGAGATGGAGAGAGAATCCCAAGCAAGCTCTGTACTGTCAGCGCATAGCCTGCTGTGGGGCTCAAACTCACAAACCCTGAGCCAAAGTCAGAAGCTTAACAGACTGAGCCACCCCAGTAACTCTGCTCTTAAATTTTTGTAAGAATTTATTTAAGGAGGCACTAGTTGGCCTGTGCACAATAAGAAACCTCATATTCCTGTATGCAGTCTCTACAGGAGCAGGGCACTTCATCCCAGTTATGTTGGCAAAATTAAATTTTAAAAAAATATAGAAAGGAGCTGAAGTCTACTTCAAAGTACATCATTTGAACATTTCAGCGAGTTAAATATAAAGTTGGAAGAAATAGCAGATGAAATCAACCTTCAAACAAAAATGTCAGTGTTTTAGTGCAGTATATACCGAGTGCCTAGGAAACAAGAATGCTCAGCTTTACCCAATTCAGGTCAGAACTCTTGTAAAACGTTCTGCCATTCAGTTCAGCTCTTAAATGATCCAGTTGTTCATTCTTATGGAAACTTCTCAGGGAGTAACAACTTTCTAGAATTCACTAGTCTATGTAGAGGTTGGACTACCCCTTACTAAGTCCATAAATGTGTGACCAAGAACACCAGACAACTGAGAGATATGTTTGCTCATTGATGACTGTGATCTTATCAGACAATGGTCCTGAGGCAGAAGTGACAGTGCTCAGAGCACAGCTCAGGGGAAAGTGCATCTCTGAGCAGATATATTGCTATTGGAGTCCAAAACGTGCCATAAGTGGTCTCTACCCCAAGTCTTCCTTTCCTCCTTTCTCTGCACAAAGGACAAAGGGAGACTTGGGTCACTAGTCACAATCAGGGATCAGGGGATTTCAGCCTAGTACTGATTAGGAGGGGCGAGGCTGGGGTAAAGATACATCTGGAGCATCTCAAAAGGGAAGTGGCAGTTCACATGCCAGAGCTGTTTATTTCTATGGAAATGTTTCACAAATTAGTCTACAGGTCTTCCCACGCATCACTCTAAGCACAGATCATGTTTCATATTAGATGACCAGTAAGTATCAGTTCCCCTTCTTCATATAAACAACAAACAAAAACTGATATTAGAGGTTGTCCTGTATTAACATGACAATGTAATAATCATTTAACAACAGAATAATTGGCTATGATGCTGATTATTCTTTTGGTGCAGCTATTAGGTGGCATCATGATCGAGGCTGACCTAGAAATCATTCATTTTTTTCTTCCATTTGCTATAGAACTGATAAGTTCTAGATCCAGGCTCTACAGGAGTTTCAAATCCATTTGCCCACATATAAGAATGATCTGGTTTCTAAGACTTAAAAAGTTTTAAAAAGACAGAAGAAATAACAGAATAAAAATAAGGCAACCAGTCCAAACGGGAATTTAAACCTCATCTTTAATATGAGATAAGGGACTGGAAAAGGGATTGTGGAGTGAATAAGAACAACTCACTTCTGTTCTGGAGCAGAAGTTGGGACGAGAGAATACACATGACCCCTGTGTCTTCTGAAAAAATGCAAAGCCTCAAAGGAATTCTTTTCACCATCCAAACAACAGTATGTGAGAAGGATGTTTGTGTAGAAAAAGAGATTGTGGAAAGATAGTATATATTGCATGTATGTGTAAAATGATATCTTACTATCTTCTCAGGGTGGATAAGAAGAAAAGTAATGTATGTCTGTATGGCTCTATTCAAATTTTTATTCAAGCACAGGAAAAGGAAATGGTAATTCAAAATCATACTATACTTGCCATATCACAGTACGATTAAATTCTGTAATTCACTGAGTCACTGGAAAATTTTGGATCACATGATATATATGCTTAGGTATGACTATATGCATATATACACACACACACATACCCATGCATACATTACTTTCATTATATTATGTGTATCATAAGTTAGTCCTGCATCTGCAAACACGTGTACTACGTATTTCCTTCTCTGAGATGACATATCCAAGTTATCATTAATTAAGAGCAGACTACTAAGAAGCACTTTGTCATATTTACTTATATTTTCTCTAGAAACATATTCCTTTTCCTTTTCTCTACATTTTAAATAAAAATCTGGAAAAAAATCTTATTTTTAAGACCCATTTTGGATGTTTCGAGTCTGCTGATGTGGCGCTTTGGGGAAAGAAGTTGGTGTTTCTTCGGGCCCTGGTTCTGAAGACTCCGTCCGGAGGACCCCTGGCCGCTTTCTGCCCACCCCTCCTTCTGCTTTTTTTCTTTCCTACTCTGGCAGGATGAGCCGTGCTGGTCTGGGTGAAGGAGTACCTCCAGGCAGCTATGGGAACCATGGCTGTGCTAACAGTGGGTACAGTGCCTGTGAAGAAGAGAAAGAGAGACTCACAGAGAGCCTGAGAAGCAAAGTAACTGCTATAAAATCTCTTTCTATTGAAAGAGACCACGAGGTTAAACATCAAAACAAATTATTAGCTGAAATGGACTCACAGTTTGATTCTACGACTGGATTTCTAGGGAAAACTATGGGAAAACTGAAGACTTTATCTAGAGGGAGCCAGACAAAGCTGCTGGGCTATATGATGCTGTTTTCATTGTTTGTCTTCTTTGTCATTTATTGGATTATTAAACTGAGGTGATGCAAAAAAAAAAAAAAGACCCATTTTGTTACTGTATTTTGTAAACTTACATTTACTATCAGAGCACATGCATCTCCCCAACCCCTGATTAGAAGTCCATGAAATGAGAGGAAATATATGCATTTAAATATAATGTATGTATAACATCTAATAAAAAATTAAAATGTGTTATTAATGGATATATATAAAGGGAGACCCTGGGGGGTATTTCTGCATTAATTCAATAAACATTTATTAAAGCATGTAAATATTGGTACAATCTGGACCTAGACCATTAGAAGCTTGTTATCTACAGGAGGAGTTCTATATCCACATATATAAAACTAAATTTAAAAAAATGAAAGTGGCATTTGGGTGGCTCAGTCAGTTAAGCATCCAACTTGTAGGATCGAGCCCTGCAGCAGGATCTGCGCTGAACATGGAGCCTGCTTGAGACTCTCTCTCCCTCTCTTTCCCTTCCTTGCTCTCTCTCTCTTTTTCTCTCTCTCTAAAATAAATAAACCTTAAAACTTTTTAAGGCGTTATACCCAAAATAAGAATAAACTGAGTTCACTGGGGTCCTGGGTAAATCTTCTCAGACAAAGTGGCATTTACTTATTCATACGTTGGTCTTTCACCATTTTAACTGCCACTGGTCTCTGCGGTAGATGTATACGGTATATGCTCTTCTGAAGCTAAAAAGCCCTCGGAAAAACTGACAGCATATGATCAATGAGGAAAAGAGGCAAGATTAGTAAAGAAGGAAATAGCATGCAAGTTGGATTGAAATACAACTAGTAAGAAATAAGAAAATTAGCTCAGTAACTGCTCTTTGATGCTCTAGAAAAAAGAAAACTGGAAGAGTTCCAAAATTAAAGAGAACCTGCTGCATATGAAACCAAAATACTTATTGCTGAATAAAAAAATCAGTTACACTTAAAAAAATTCTAACACCTATTCAAGGGATTCGTAGAAGGAAAATTGGATTATTTATATAAGATATATTAAGTATGAGAGATACTTTAAGATATCCTTGGCAAAGAGAACTATAAACCCAGTAGAAATCACATTTTTGAATCTTTGAGTTATTTTTATATTTTATTTTAGTTTTGGTTGGTGAAAAATAAAAGGTTATACTATCTTACCAAATAAAAAGTGAAGAAAAGCATAAGGCTGGATAAGGAGTTTTTACCCCTTCTTCCATATATTTAACATATTTTAGAAATTGCTGGATATTTTAGATATCAGAAAATGATTTATTTCTCACATAAATTATTAAGCCCTAATCTACTGACATTATCATTAAGTTTGTTTAATTTGTAAAGTATGTCACTATACAAATAGTATTCACTAGATATGATCTAAAATTTTTATTCTCTCTTCTAAACTCTGCACACTGAAATAAGAATAAACAATTGTACCTGGATCATGGAAAGGGAAAGAAGGATAGGTATTTTGAGAAGATGTGGATGTAACCATTTTAGGCCATCTTGCCAGATATTTTTTAAAAGAAAACAAAACCCCTAAGTTTTCCTGATATTTAATTTTCTTGTCATTTTACTAAATTTGGGGAAATAAACTTTTTTTAAAAGAGGAAGGAGATTCAATAGAATAAAAGAAAGAAATATCAGGAAGGGGATAATAATCAGGGAAAAATAGGTAAAGAGAAGAAACAGAAAGAGCATGAGAGAGGTTTGGAGAAATTTCCTTTTTTCCTTTTTGTCCTGAGTCTTAAAGATAAAGGGAAGTAGAAAGAGCAATCTCATTGCCACATAGCACTCTATGTTAAAACAACAGGATTTAATGTTCTCTGGGTTTGTGTTATGAATGGATTCTTTTCCTGCTACTATGGTCAAACAGTTCACACAATAGATGGCCTGTTAACTGACTGTTGCATTAATGTTGTCATGCAATATTCATATACGCAATGAAGAGTGCAAGAAGAATTAATTTCGAGATCAGGACTACCATTAATATTCACACAATAAAATCTGCTCCATTCTTTGAGAGGCAAAAACAATTAAAGTGCCTGGCTGCTGGCATTCATTTGAATTTAATGAGAAGAGAGTTGATTTAAACTTTTCCTGGGGACATGCGTTAGTGGTATCATCAGTCCAGGCATATCATATACATTTTGACCATTACAGTATGACTAAAAACAGCATTACATACTACTTAGAGTGATGGATAAAATAATACATACTTCCCCTCCAATAGCAAATGTGTTTGCCTGGGGCAAAACATAAAGAAAATTGTGAGTCAAGACATCATGATGCCTCTTTTCTTTATATCATAGTTTCAAAGGATACATAAAATTAAGAAACCTGAAGTGCATAATGCTTCATACTTTTCTTAGGAATATGAAAATTTGCACCTATTTTGACGTAAATATTTAGGTATAATTGTCATTTAATAAACTGCACATATTAAAAGTACATTATTTAATAAACTTTGACATATGTATATACCTATGAAACCGTCAAGATGATTTAACACATGCATCATCTCAAAAGTTTCCTTGTGGCCCTTTATAACCTCTTCTTTTAACCCTTAACACTGCCCCCTCCACCCATAGGCAACCTCTCTATGCTATTATACATTCATTTTTAATTTCCTGGGATTTTATTTAAATAGGATCATGCAGTATATACTCTTCTTGTCAGGCTTCTTTCACTCAGATTACATTTTTGAGATTCATCCACATTGTTAGAGGTTGGCTTCTGGCTCCCAAAAAGATATGTTGAAGTTCTAACACCCAGTACCTCAAAATGTGACTTTATTTGGAAATAGAGTCACTGCAGATGTAACTATTTAAGTTAAGATGAGGTCATACTAGAGTAGGGTAAGCTCTTTTCTACTATGACTGGTATCCTTATAAGATGAAGATACGAGAGGGGTTCCTGGGTGGCTCAGTCAGTTAATCGTCCAACTCTTGACTGCCACTCAGGTCATGATCTCACAGTCTTGAGATTGAGTCCCATTTTGGGCTTCATGCTGAGTGTGTAACCTGCTTAAGATTCTCTCTTTGCCCATACTCTCTCTCTTTCTCTCTCTCTCTCAAAAAAAAAAGACACCAGAGAGACACAGAGACATGCTACAGGAAGATATCATGTGATGATGGAGGCAAAAAGTTAGTTGCTACAGCTGTAAAGTGGGACCAAATGCAATATGACTGGTGTCCTTTGAAAATGGAGCAATTTGGACATAGACAAAGACTTTGCAGAAAGAAGACTATGTGAATATACATACAGGAAGAATGCCATTTGATGATGGACCATTAGACTGATGCATTTATAAGCCAATGAACACCCAAGATTGCTGGAAACCACCAGCGGCTGGGAAAAGGCAAGGAAAGTTTCCCTACATGTTTCAGAGGGTGGTTGGCCCTGCTGATACCTTGATTTCAGACTCCTAGTCTCCAGAATCAGACTGGAATAAGATAATATATTGCTGTTTTTTAAGTCACACAGTTTGTGGTACATTGTTGGCAGTAAGTTTGCTCTTCATACTTCCCTTTACCTGTAAGACTCAGTACAAATGGGAAAAAAAGAATTTCTCCAAACCTCTCCCATGCAACTTTAGGGAACTAATACAGTATATATCCAAATATCCTTCCATTTGATGAATATATCACAATTGTTTCTCCATTCACTTATTGAAGACAGTTAGTTTGTTTCCAGATACCTACTGAGTGGTATCACTAAGTCATAGGGGACATTCAAATGTAATTTGACTAAGTACTGACAAATTAATACCCAGATTTGGAATAGTCAAGATATCAAACAGCAGAATGCAAGTGTTCCTATTTCCCACAACCTCACCAACACTTGCAGTGTGCAATTCTTTTTATTTACCAATGTAAAATGGGATCTCCTTGTTATTATAATTTCAGTTTTTAATATGAATGAGTTTGATTATCTTTTCATGTATTCCATCACCTATTGAGTGTCCTCTTTACTGAATTTTCCATTCATATCCTCTGGTTATGTTACTATTGGTTTTAGATGTTGCACATGTCATTTTTTCAACTTTTCTGTCTCTTACATTTATTCTCAGTGTCTCTCGTTGGGAAAAAGCCAACAATAGCTTTTATTTTGATGTAATAAAATCAATCCTTTTGTAGGCCTCATGACTGATGCTTTTGAGGTTTATTTAAGAAGTTCTTACCCAAACTTACTTGACAATTATATTTTCCTAAATTGTTCTATACTGACTTTATAATTTTGTCTTCCATATGTAGCTTTCTAAACCATCTGGAATTCATCTTTTTATATTTGATAAAGCAGGAATCAGGTTTTATTTTTTATTTTTTCTATAAATACCAAACAGATTTTCCCAACATCATATTAGATAGTGTAAAACTGGCCATGTTATAGTCAAATGCTATTTATTGACTTCTGTGTCTTCATTTATCTTTTTCTATGTGGTCACATATCACCCAACTTTAGGAAACCTAAAGTTATAGCACCTAGCTTTTAATAAGGTTGTTTTCAAATGCTTGTGACTACTGAACACTTTCCATCATATTTGAGAGAATGAAAGAAATATATGGTTTTCTCCAATTGATATAAAAAGCTAACTTTTCATATATTAAGAATTTCTAGTGATTTGTCTATTCCCAAGCCAAAAATACATTCCATTGTAGACATTATAAACAATTAAATATCTGGAGAGGAATTCCCTCTTCAGTCCTAGGTTTGTAATTTTTCCCCTAGAAATTCTTCTGTCTTAATTTTTCTGTAACTTTTTCACTATTTTAATTGATAATAGTAAAATCATTTTGAATTGTACTGGAGTCATAGATTGATGTTGAAGAAAATGATAACCAATATTGAGCTTTCCCTTATAAGAAAATGGGCTCAATTTTTTGCAAGACCTCTATTATGTGCCTCAGCAAAGATTATAGTTTATTCATATAGACCCTGCATGTTTTCTGTAAAATTGACATTGCTATTTGGAACTTGGCTATGAATTAATTCCAAATCTTAGTATATAACCAACCTCCCCTCTTTTGAACAATGGAATTTTATTCATATACTAGTTTGTTATAAGCAAAATTGCAATTTCAAATATGAACAGTAGTTCCCCCTTACTTGTGGGGAATACATTCCAAGACCCCCAGTGGATGCCTAAAATTGCAGATACTACCAAACCCTATATATACTTTGTTTCTCCCTATCCATACATCCCTATGATAAAGTTTAATTTATAAATTAGGCACAGGAAGAGATTAACCACAATAACTAATAATAGAACAATTATAACAATAGAGTGTGATAAAAGTTATGTGCATATGGTCTCTCTTTCTCAAGACATTTTATTATAATGTACTCACCCTCTTCTTGTGATGGTATGAGAGGCCTACATGATAAAATGCCTACATGATGAGACAAAGTGATGTGGATGTTGCACGCATTGTGATGTAGTGCTAGACTATTGACTTTCTGACAACTCATAAGAAGGAGTATAGTTTGCTTCCAGATTGTGGTTAACCAGAGGAAACTGAAACCATGGAAGTGAAACTGTGGAAAGAGAAACCAGAAGTAAGGAGAGACTATAGTATCTCATAAACAGTTATTGTTCTGTGTTTTGAAATTTGGGGTTACCTCAAACATTGTGCCATTTTCCTCAGATCCTACTAGGAACCCTTTCCAGGAAAACTATCCACTTCTTAAAGAAGTACAATACTGAAGGAGAACCTAAATCTATCAGCCATGTTTCTCTGAGTTAGGGTACAAGTCATCAGTTACCCCAGGTCATTCTAGAGTAATTCTTAACAAACCATGATGATTGCTCTAAATTTGAGGCAGGGGTGAGGCAGTATTTTCTATAAAGGTCCAGACAGTAAATATTTCAGATTTTACAGGCCATATGGTCTCTATTACAGCTACTCAACCATGCCATTGTAACATGCAAGTAGCCATCGACAATACATAAACAAATTGGTATGGCTATGTTTCAATAAAACTACATGTACAAAACCAGGCAGTGGGCCAGATTTGGCCCATGTAAAGTACTTTGCTACCCTCTTTCATTCTAGAGTTTTCACTAAAATATCTGAATTACATTAAAAAATGATGTCTCTACAGATGGCAAATAAGCATATGAAAAGATGATCCCCATCATATGTCATCAGGGAAATGCCAATTAAAACAACAATGAGATACCACCACACAGCTATTAGAATAGCCAAGATCCAGAACACTGACAACATCACATGTGGGGCAACAGGAACTCTGATTCACTGCTGCTGGGAATGCAAGATAGTACAACCACTTTGGAAGACAAGCAGTTTCTTAGAAAACTAAACATACTCTTAACAAAAGATCCACCTATCATGCTCTTTGGTATTTACCCAAAGGAAGTGAAAACTTCAAAACTTATATCCACACCAAAATCTGCACATGGATGTTATAGTAACTTTATTCATAATATATAAAAGTTGGAAGTGACGAAGATGCTGGTGAGCAAATCAATGGATAAATAAACTGTGGTACATCCAGACAATAGAATAATATTTTTAAGTGCCAAAAAGAGATGGACTATCAAGCCATGAACCCTAAATGCATATTACAATCTGAAAGGGCTACATGCTATATGATTCCAACTGTATGGCATTATGGAAAAGGTAAACCTCTGAAGACAGTAAAGAGGTGTCTGTTTGCCAAAGTCTGGGGAGGTGAGGGAAGGGGGTGAACAGGTGGAACACATAGGAATTTTAGGGCAGTGAAAATACCCCTTATGATACCATAATGATGGATACATGTCATTATACATCTGTCTAAACGCATAGAATATACAACATCTAGAGTGAACCCTAAGTAAAGTATGAACTTTGTGTGATTATAACGTGTCAGTGTAGGTTCATCACTTGTAACAAATGTACCACTCTGGTCTGGGAAGTTGACAATAGGGAAATTATGCATGTGTATGAGAGGGTTAGGGAGTATAAAGGTTATCTCTGTACAGTCCCCTCAATTTTACTGAGAACATAAAACTGCACCGAACAATAAAGTCTCAATAAAAAGTATCTATGCTCTACAACCTAGAAAGTCTTATTTAATTGAAGTAAGCCAGGCAACTGCTATTTTGCTTGTGTATTGTTGTGTTTTTAAGCATTCCTTGATCAGTAATTGAGAAGCCAGATTTGCAAACCACATCCTTGAGGCAATTTTCTCAAAGTGTAAGTAGATTTGGATGTTGCAAATAATCACCTCACCATGTCTTAAAACTAGAGAATGCAGGATAGCACTCCAGACCTACTCAATCAGAATTTTCATGGAAGGGCAGTAGATTCACAAAGTTTATCAAGAACATCAGGGAATTCTTTTTTTTCTTTCTCTTTTGAGAGAGACAGAGAGAGTGCGGGTTGGGGAGAAGGGCAGAGGGAGGGAGAGAGAGAGAGAGAGAGAGAGAGAGAGAGAGAGAGAGAGAGACAGAAAGAGAGGGGGAGAGAAAGGGAATCTTAAGCAGGCTCCACACTCAGCACAGAGCCCTCCTCCAAGGGCTCCATCCCATGACCCTGGGATAATAACCTGAGCTAAAGAGGTGGCTGCTCAACCAACAGAGTCACCCAGGCACCTGAGAGGTATCATATCATCAGAAAAATTTAGTAAATGCTGCACATTTTTGCATTCTGTATTTCTTTGCTCTGAAGCACACTTAATGCCTTAGACGAACAGTCTTCTATCTGGAGATCATCCAACTTTGGAGGTTAGCCAAACTTTTCGTGGGTGCATGGAACTGCGAATAAATAATTTTAAAGACATAAAATCCCTAACAGTCACCTTCCATTGGTACATTTCCCTGAAACTGATTTGACTGAGGAAGCTGAGTTCACAGTAGAATTCCTCTGTCTTTACATAGGAATTACATTTTGAGTCATCTTTGCAATTCTCACCCAACCCAAGGCCCACTAAGGAGAATTACCTAAGGAATAAACTTCTCTAGGGCACCAGCCAAGAGAAAGCATGTTTTAAACTTGAATCAAGAAAGCCTAAACACGTAAAGTTTACTGTATTTTCCTATTTTCTACATATTTCAGTTATGAGCCATCTGTTTGAGTTTGTATTTTGCCCCCTGATGCGATCTTCTGAATTCAGATATGCGGTACAGTGTGATGATATATATAATGGTAATTTTTATTTCATGACTCTTTCCTCCATCAGACTATTGTTAGGGAACACATCTCCTTTGAAGGAGAGTCTCATGAGAGAAAAGTAAGGCAAGATTTAGGAAGACATACTGAATGCTCAAAATGATGTTTTTACACATATATAAATGTAAGCAAACTCTTTTCAACTTTTTCTCAATATTCATCCCTAAGGGCAGGTGATCAGCCAGAAAGAAAATTACCTTCTAGTAGCCAAAGTAATACTGGTTAGTGACCTTAATACTGTCATTGGAAGTGGAACTTCCATATACAGCATTTGTAAGATGTACTGGATAAAATTCAAGAATAGAACTTTTATGTGATTTCTTTCACACTTTGTGTAACCTTTTGATAATGATGTTAAACCTATTTTGTCATACTATGAAATATTTATTCTTTTTACATTCAATTCTCATTTCATCCTGTAAAATGTTTAATACTTTCTACTTACTACCCATTAACAAAAAATAAAATGTTAGCTTCCAGATATTGAATACTGAGGCTAATTTCTATCCTATTTTATTTTATGAGGAAGTACAGTTTCCATAAAACTTTACTTTGTAATAATTATAAAAATGTATAATTTACTTATACTATTCTGACCAATTATATACTAACCATCATATAACAAAAATAAAACCCCAAGACCTAGTTTAATGCTTAAATTCTTATGCCCAGGGGCATAAAACATGTTAAAATTACAATCCATGTACATGTAGTTTTTTCATTTTCTCACTTAGGGTACAATACTATATCAGAATACCTTTCAACAGTTAAAGTTATAAAGTGAACACATGTGAATATTTATTTAACTCAATGATGAGGGAAATAATGAGGAAAATGGGATGTGGAAAAGTCAGTTCAAAGGAGAATCCAAACAGTAGTTATGTGGTCAGTTTAAGAAAGGCACACTGAAAGACATTTGCTAAATTTGAGACAAAGCTATTTAATACCTTACTGGAAAAACAAGTTAGAATTACTTTCTCTATCTGAGAGAAACAGGGCATTTCTACTGAATACTATCTCTGTAAGTTAAGATGTAACGTCATAGAGCTTAGAGTCTAATAAATAATAAATAGTAAAACAAAAGAAGTTACAATCCCCTAGTGAATCAAATAATGTCAAGTGAACCTTTTGGACAGTGCTCCAGTATAAAAAAGGAAAGCGTGATCTCTTTAGCTACCTACAACTTGAACTCCTTTAGAGTCTCAGGTGTCTTATTTTTGAGTTTTTGTTAATTTTCCATTAACAGTGATCAACAAAATATGTGCAAACATAAAAGAGATTATGCCAATTTTCAAGAAGTAAAAGGAAAATATAGAATCTCTATGTAAGGATATTTTCATATATTTTTTCCAATGGATGATAATGAGTAAAAACTCATGATATTTAAGTGACATTGACTACAAGTTTGAAAAGGATGTTATGGTTTTATTTTAAATTATAATTTTTACAGCATATCAGAAATTACATCCTTCACAATAATTTCTAATTATGCTGAAACTTCAAATGCCACTTAAATAAGTGTGTTGGGATGGTACAAAGTTTTTCAAAATTCCTATAAGGATGTTAACAAATACATTTCATGGCCTAATCTTAGGAAATATTTCTCTTTGCTCAAATTTCTCCCTCAGTGTGATTCCATCTATGTTCATCTTCCTGCAGGACCTCAAATTATGAAGGAGACACAGGTGCTTGTTGTCTAATGCTGTAACAAATAGCCATAGCTGCTAGGGAGAGAGTAGTGGGCAAAAAAGACCTAAGCACATGTCCTCACAGCACTTGCAGTCTAGGAAGGGAAATGTCAATTAACCAAATGATTATTTAATAAAAATAAAATTATGGGGCACCTGGGTGGCTCAGTCAGTTAAGTGTCTGACGTTGACTCAGGTCATGATCTCACTGTTGGTGGGCTCAAGGCCCACGTCAGGCTCTGGGCTGACAACTCAGAGCCTGGACCCTGTTTTAGATTCTGCGTCTCCCTGTATCTCTCTGCCTCTCCCCTGCTCACACGCTGTCTCTCTCTCTCTCTCTCAAAAAATAAATAAACAGTAAAAAATTAAAAAATAAAATTATAACCGAGTCATATACTATGTGAATTATGGGTATAGGGAGCCGTTAAAGTGAGAGATGAGGGAAATGAATCTTGAAAGAGTGAGCTGAGATCTGAAGGAAGAGTTAACTAGGCGAACACAAGGAACTCAGACTTTCAGAGAGGTTTTTTTTTCCTGTCATTTCAAATGCCTCTTGGGTGAGAAGGAAGATACATGTGTTTGATTTGACTTCCTTTTACGTTTTGTTCAGAATATCATTGTGTTTTTTTCCACGGCAATTTTACTTGAAAGACCTTGGAGGCACCATTGTGATCAATGTAGAAAAATGGGGACTGGATTCATCTTCTCACTTGGAACAACAAAAAACAAACAGCACTTTCAAGACACTGAATGTCAGGCAACAAAGAACAGTAATTTTTGAGAGATGGGAAATAAACAAGGTGAGCCCTAGAATTGCCTGAGCTCACTCCTTAGAGATAGTTTCCTGGCCATCCAGTTTCTAGGCCCCGTAAGATCTCTGGGATGGAGATGAGAGTCAAGTGAAACCATGGTGGCTATTATTCTTAGCAAGGAGTGCTGGAGAGAGCTAGCTGTATAGAGAGAAAACTCCAGAGATCTACAGAGGGTGCCCCTCAAGTATTTGGCTGATAACCTATCAGCAGATGGATGTGAAAACACACTACCCAAAGCTGAGGAAAGAACGACTGCTAAGGACTAGAGGGAATAGTGCTTGGTTCAGTCCATGTGGGTTTGAACAAACCCTTCATTCTTATTCGCCAGGCTGTTTTTTTAAATTTTTTTTAATGTGTTTTATTTATTTTTGAGAGACAGACAGTACAAGCAGGGAGGGGTCAGAGAGAGAGGGAGACAGAATCCAAAGCAGGCTCCAGGCCCTAAGCTAGTTGTCAGCACAGAGCCTGTCATGGGGCTCGAACTCACGAACCATGAGATCATGACCTGAGCCAAAGCTGGACGCTTAACCAACTGAGACACCCAGGTGCCCCTTGGCCAGGCTCTTAAAGGCAAAGCAGTAAAGCTGGTCCTGAGGGAGGGAGTGAGAATTGGGGGGCAGGGGGCCCAGAGAATGGAGGCAAGACATTGACCGACCTGCCAGATGGGTCAGCCCTGTATTTGAATGCTGAGGATATCTTCCTTCCCAATATGATAAGCATCTAAGTTACCTACATCAATCACTATTGATAAAGATTATGCATGAGTCTTCTACCAATCTATGTTCTGGGAGATTTTTACATACCAAAGAATTTGTCATCAGAAATCATTGTCTAAGGCAATTGCCACTTCTGTTTTGTGCCCCATACATTTATTTTCAGTAAATAAAGCTGACTCCCGGTCAGAGCAGAGATGCCTGCCTGGTGAGCAGAAAGAAACTCGAGGTCTCTCACTCCCTTTCACCGACACCATCCATCCTTCAGAGAGCCCTGGACCTGCTGGAGTTGGACTCTGGCAATGTAATATTATTATTCATATTCTTCTATATCCATTTTATATTCTATTACTTAAAATGCATCTTTAGTATATTTTCCTGGGTGTATATATTTTGATTAGCTTTACTCTGTAATTTTCTCAACAGTCTTATTGAAGAGGTGCAGGTTGATTAGGTGCAAGAATTCCCATAGTGCCTTCCTACCTACTTTGTGGACCCTCTTCAAAACTTTCCATTTACTTTCAGATAGTAATAGCAAAAGTCCTCTGATACCTTTTAGATGCTATGTCCATTTCATTGGCATAATAAATTCTTCCATGTGAAGAAACTCCCCAGAGGAAGCCCTAAAGGGCTCACCTTGATTCAGCCTGATTAGGTTTCAGGGGAGAAATCTGCAGAGTATCAGTTCGCTCGTTCGTTCTCTCTCTCTCTCTCTCTCTCTCTCTCTCTCTCTCTCTCTCTCTCTCTCCCTTCACCAACGCCTATTTGTTCCCAAACTAACTATATTAATTTCTGACCATTTGAGGAAGGGGGTTGTTAAGAGTTACAGACATATTCAGCCAGCAATCTCTGGGTTTGGCAGTTGTTCAAAAATAGCTGACTCTCTCAAGAAGGATTTTTAAAGATTTTTGAGAAATTCATTTCCAGACTGGAGCCCCAGCTCTCTGCTTCAAGCCAAGTCCCTGCTAAGATGGTTTCAAGCCATTGTCTCTCCATCTCTCTCTCGCTCTCACTCTCTCATCACATATCAACATACCAATTTGTGGAAAATATACTCCTAGCCTTGCTTGTTCTGTGGGTGGAAGTACAACTTATCCCGAGTATGACCCTTTTTCTCTCTGGATAACCCCATCACCTCTTTAGAATTCTCAGGCATGAGTCATACACCAGAACTGTGTTCCCCAAACTTCAGTGGGCACTTTTCAAAATCTTCAGCTGCTTCCCTTAAATAAAGCCCCTCTCACTATACTAGCAATGAAACGTGACTTCATGTTCTTCCAAGAACTAAGTGTAATGGTGAAATAAGAGAGAGTATGAGTCCTACTGCAAACATTTCCAAAAAGATTCTCTCCTTACCTAACTTTAGTTTAAACTTCTTTATTAGTCTCAGGTTTGGCTTTAGGATCACAAACCCTTTTTTTCACATAACTTCTTTATATGAATTGCATAAATGGATTAGTGCCTCATTTTGACAACTTTTGTTTTGTTGTTCAATGTTAGGGCCTCAGCTGAAACTGAGACAAAAGAGTCTCATTTAAATAATCTTACATATGTATATGCTATGCTTAATGTGTACTTCTAGCTACTGGAGGGACACATGCTACTTACAGAATTTTCTACTCTAAACAAAGCTGCAACAAATACCAAGGTACATTTGTCTCTTCACAACTTTTGAATATGTTATTAGAAAAAATTCCACGAAGATAATGTATGAATCAAGGGTTGTACTTATTTCTGTGCATATTTTGAAAATGCAGTGGAACAGAAGAAAAGTCCCCCCTTTTCTTCCATCCCCTCATTTCATCAAGGTTTTCAATCTTTGCCTGTGAGATTAGCACAGAATAACATGTTGTTGCTTTTTAATTTATATTTTTAATTGGTAGAGCATGGATTAGTTTACTGTGGTGGCTCTAACAAGTTACCACAAACTATGTACCTTAAAGCTACAACAACAGTTGTTCTCTCACAGTTCTAGACGCCAAAAGTTCAAAACTTAGTATCACTAGGTATCAGCTGGGCCACAGGCCCTCCAGGGGCTCTAGGAGAGAATCTGTTTCTGGGGTCTTTCAGCCTCACGTGACTGCTGGCATTCCATGGTTTATGGCCACAACATTCCAGTCTTTGAGGCTAAGATTTCAAATCTCTCTCTGCTCATTCTTTACACTGTTTTTTGCTCTGTACGTGGGTGTGTCAATGCTCTCTCCACCTTCTTCTTCTAAGGACACAAGTCCTTAAAGCATTTAGGGGTAAGCTGCATAAGCTGGGATAATCTTGCCATCACAAGATCCTTAATTCAATCACATCTGCAAAGACTTTGCTATATAAAGTAACATTCACAGGTTCCAGGATGTGACTCTCTCTGGGAGTGATATCTTTTCATCATGATACAGAGTACATGATATGTTTACTGATTTGGGGGTATTTCATTTTCTGTGAACTGGTAATTTCTGTGTTTTCCTACAATTAAATTTAATTATTTGCATTTTTATATTTTCATTGTAATAAAGAAGGCATAATCCACAGAAAAAGGCATATATATTTGTTTCCCCCCTCCCCAATAGAAAACATTTTTGAGTCATCAGATGTGTCAGTCTTTCCTGTTATCCCCACTTGGACTTCCTGTCATTATAGAAAGAAAGAGAGGGGCACCTGGGTGGCTCAGTTGATTAAGTGTGCAACTCTTGGTTTTGGCTCAGGTCATGATCTCATGGTTTGTAAGTTCAAGTCCCAAACCAGGCTCTGCACTGTCAGCAAGGAGTCTACTTGGAATTCTCTCTCTACCCCTCTCTTTCTGCCCCTCCCCCACTTTCTCTCTCAAAATAAATAAGTAAACTTGAAAAAAATTCTAATAAAAAAATAAAAAGAAGAGGCCAATTCTATCTACAGTTAATAAAATCTTTACCAAATATACTTCTAGTAGATTTATAGTTTCTTTTCTTGAAGCATTGGATTTTGATAAAATTTATTTTAATAAAAAAAGTAATATGAGGGGCGGCACCCAAGTGGCTCAGTCAGTTAAGCGTCTGACTTCAGCTCAGGTCATGATCTCACGGTTCGTGGGTTCGAGCCCCGCATCAGGCTCTATGCTGACAGCTAGCTCAAAGCCTGGAGCCTGTCTTCAGATTGTGTTTCCCTCTCTCTCTGACCCTCCCCTATTCATGCTCTCTCTCAAATAAATAAAAACAGTAAATAAAATTTAAAAAACGTAATATGAATTGAAGCTGAATTTTTATCCTAGTTTCTTGATTGTTGAACCAACACCAATTTTGCATAACATACCTTACCCCCTATTTAGCATATGAGATACACCATACACATATCTCTCCATTTTCTTTTCACTGAAATGTTTCTTGCTGTATCCATGCAGTAAGGTTTCTATCAAACTAGACTCACTATTTTGATATGTGGTAGAACTAATCCTGTAACATTATTATTTTTCATAAAAGTCCATGCTACTTCCTGCTAATAACATTTCCAGATTAATTTCACAATCCTTTCGTATTTTCAAAAACAAAGAAAAGACAATTCTCATAGTGCTTTTCCACAGATTGCATTAAATTAATGAATTTATGTTTGGAAATGGAATTCTGCAGAATAATGATTTCCTATCCAAATCAAGGCATGTTATTATTAAGAGATTTTTATTAAAAATCTTATTAAAGGATTTTATATAGCTTAAGAAACTTTAATGCTTCCTTCATATAGATTTTACACATTTCTTATCATATTTATTTAATTCTAAGCAGCTACCATGCTTATTACTGGATAAAGAAAAGTTAATGGTTGTCATATATACTAATTGTCATCAATATTCTTACTGAATTTTCTTTTTTTTCACATTCTTTTGGATTTTCACAGCATTATAATAATATCTGAAAAAGAAAATATGCCCTCCTTTCTCCCAATTTTTATAGCTCTCATTTCCTACTCTTTATCTAATTTCATAGGCTAGGATCAACAGTTCAATGTAAAATAATGGTTGCTAATTGACCTCTTGTTTTCTATGATAATAGAGAGTCCTCTGGATTCATCATTAAATATGATGCTCATTTTCATATATGCATATAGAACATAGTTTAATTAACACACACACACATACACACACCAGTACATATAATGGAATGATATTCAAAACACTGCAGCATCCATCCAACAGGCTCTGACCTCTATCATGAGCCCTGAGCAACCAGTCCATTTTAACACCACCTAATGTGCTGTATCAGTGTGTATTGGCTATGGATCTATGCTATGAATACATGCTACACACAGTTAAGGGAGTATTACTTTTTATATGCCAGATACAGGCATTGAATTTCATAATTTTTTTGCCTTCTGTGAGAGGAATATTTTTTTATAATATAAATATAAAAATTTGTCCTTACTCTATGGAAAAAATGATCATCATGTACTGATAAGCTAAAATTGGTGATATTCTATGGAGGAATTTGCTTCCATACACATTAATTTTTTTTTTTGCAACAGTGTTCTCCTTGTCTGCTTTCTTTCTAGTAAAAGTATCATCCAATTTTTAAAGTGTTTGGAAGCTTCTTTCTCTCTGTGTGTCTTGACACAGCTAAAATATCACTGGAGTTAATTTTTTATTTGAATATTAAACAGAATTCACCTGTTATAGTTTCAGAGTATTTCAACTAACAGAAAACCTAAACCTTAAATTACAAAGGAAACATTTTTCTTGCTATCCAATAATCCAAAAGTAAAGTTTCAGGTGCTGCTTGATCTAGGGATTAAATACTATAAATGCATTTCTCTCAATATGTTATCTGCCTTGCTTCTCTGATACTTGTTTCTTCTGCAGTAAGTTTCTTCCTTTGTTCTCAAAGTAAGGCTGTCATCAGTTCCAAAAGTCATACATTTCTCATTTGCATCCAGCAGCAAAGTGAATCTCTTCAAGTAGCTCACATGAAAGAAGAGATTATAATTCCTAGAAACTTATGCATTTCATTTGTTTTAGCTTTGTTGTATGTCTATCTGTGTATTGGTGACAAATGTCAAGGAATACACTCATACATCCTGGGGGCTGCTGATGGGATAGGGTCAATCTCACTCAAACTGCTTGACTAAGAATTGAGAATTGAATTTCTACTGGAAATTTAGAATACTTCTCAGGGAAAGGCAAGGAGAATGGAAAAGACAAAGAGTAAATATCTATTAATGTATCATAGTGAAGTATATATTTTATGTACATACACCCATAGCTATAATAGAAAGTTTTTATGACTATATTTATATAAAACTGATGAAACACCAAATTCATGTTCATTAAACTTGTAATGTTGAGCTCCTGAGAAAAATGTAGGAAAGATATGCCAGAGTGCAACTCCAGCAGGTCCAGGTCTCCCTGAAGGATGGATGGTGTTGGCAAAAAGGAGGGAGAGAGCTTCGGCTTCTTTCTGATCCCCAGGCAGGCATCTCTGCACTGACCCCAGTGTCAGCTTTATTTATTGAAAAAATGTATGGGGCACAAAACAGAAGTGGCAATTGCCTTAGACAATAATTTCTGATAACAAATTCTTTGGTATGTAAAAATTTCCCAGAACATAGATTAGTAGAAGACTCATGCATAATCTTTACCAATAGAGATTGAAGTGACTAGATGTTTATCTTATGGGGAGGGAAGGGATCTTTAGCATTCAAGTACAAGGCAAAGATTTTAGCATAACAAAGGCAAGAGTTAGATCTTTTGTGAGCAGGGGTCAATAGGCTATTTTCAAGGGGAAGAAAACAGGTTTTCTCAGGAAATGTAACATTTGCTCCTATAATCACAAAAGAAAAAACTTCTATAACAAGTTTTTTTCACAAAGTACAATTTACATATTTTTAGCATAAGAAGGCAAGTCAGTCAGGTGCCTGGGGGGTAGATGCCCATGGCCATCTGAAGGTGGGAGGCCTTGCAAACCTGCCTTACTTCAGAAATGGCTCCCAGCAAAGATAGATCTTAGATTTCAGGCAATGGTAAAAGGAGTTTTTAATCTTACTATTTGGCATTTTTATAAGAATACTATATTCATGTATTAAGTATCATTTTATAAACTTCAAACAGATATAGGAAGAAAAAAGAAAAGAAAATTGTGCCAATTTCCTTACATCTAAGTTGAATACCTTAAAAAGAACAATATATTGAAGTTACTGTAAATAATTGCTTGTAGTGCACTTTCAGCGTATTGTATGAGGTGTTATATCTGTATACCCTGATATAATATTTTATTTGAGAAATAATAATGAAATCACATTAGCTGCCAGGTATAAAAGAAAAATTGTTACAATATCATATTAACTAAGTAGAAAATATTTACTGACATTATTGTGGTCTTTAACATTTATAATTTTACCTATATTGTTGTTTATAGCAGAAGCATCATTTTATAGTTAAGTACCTGGAGATTTAAAGAGGTTGTGCAAATAGTCAGATAGCTAGGAAGTACTTCAATTATGACACAAACCCAGGCATTCTAGACTCATATCCCATATAATACACTTTTTATCTATGTATGAAATATTAGTGAAGAAAAATAAAGCCATCATGCATAATACTATTATTAAAAACATATTTATCTAATGGAATTTTTGACTATGTGAGCTAACTGATATTACCTAAACTTGTGGTGATCATTTCACAATAGACACATACATCAAATCATTATGTTGTATACCTTGAACTAATGCAATGCAATATGTCAATTACATCTTAATGGATCTGGAAAAAATAATTAATAAAAATGTGTTCATATAAAGAATACTGATGTAGTTGTAAACTATAACATAGTGTGATTCTCCCCTACTACGTAATCTATTCTAACATTGAAAAGGATGTTCATATTTAAGATCAACAGAAATCATCCAAAATTTTATTACATTTCAGGAGGTATACTCAAATGTGAGAAAAACACAAATAGCTTTCCAGAGAATATCTACTGTTCTTTGAAATTTTGCAATATTTGGAAATACATCAAAAATGCTGTATGTTTTCCACTGCCGAATGTGATAAAGTACTCCTCAGATTTTGTAGGATATCTTTGAAAATGTGTACAGCAGAAACCTCCCAATATTATTGGGTGGCTTATCAGGCTCCTCAGTCCATTCATATACCCTTCTTTTCTAAAGGGTTGCCTTAGTAACTCTCCAACAAAAGTAGTTTTCTGCAGCTTTCTCCAAATACTACCCACGTAATTGCTCAATTTAGTCATTGCAGTGGGGGCAGGAAATAATGTATCTCAAGTTTTGTTTGCTTTTGATTCCAACAGTTTGGAGACCAAAAACCTAGTAAAAACAACTATAAGTGTCAATTCTGTTAAAACAGCAATCATATGCAATACTATAGAGAGTTGATGGGTAGAAAACAATTTCTTTTATTATTCCAGGGAAGAATAGTCTGATTAAATTTAGTCTTTGTAAAATGAAGTGTGCATGTTACAGTTTAAAGGTAACTAAATACTAGATTAGAATCAAAAGAATACCTTTCAAAGCAATAAACGGTAAGGGGAAACAAACAAACAAACAAAAATTCAATAGAAAGGTAGAAAAGGAACAGGAGTTGATCTAAGTCTAATAGCTAGGAAACTCAGTGTCAGATGTATGACATATTTAATTTCAAGTTGACATGATTTCTATTTCAAGCCCCATTCTTCAATGGGACTGAAACTTTATCTCAGTAAATTAACTAGGCTTCTATTCCCAACACTTTTCTCACATTAGCAATGAACTACAGCATAGGGGAATGCATGAGGAGAATTGGCGATACGGATCTCCATTGTTCATGACAAAGTATCCTGTGACACATAGAAAGTACTTAGCATGGTGCTTGGCACATAGTGAAAGTTAGCTATTTGATCTCTCTTCATTTCTGAGGCAAGAGTAAAAATTTCACTAGCTACCTCTTTAGCAACTCCTGTGGTGAGTATGGTGACAGTGGTTTGCAGAGTACTGGGTTTTTATGGAGAATTGAAGCAGTGTTAACTTAACATGACCTTTGGAAGCGTGGGTAAAGCAGAAAGAGGGACATTGTGTGCATAGATTGCTCATAGATCCAACATACTGATATATTTATACTTTATTATTAATAAATATATATGATATGCATATAACGGTTCTAATGTTTAAAGTACTTTCACAATACATTTTAAGACACATTATACATAGCAGAAAGAACTCAGTCTATGGAGTCAGACACATCAGAACACACTCTTACTAGTATTGGTTATGTACTTCTATGTGCCTCTGTTTCTTCTGTAAAACAGTCAAAATCCATACTGTGTTAGTCCGTATTCTCCAAGAAGGAGCCATCATGAGAGAGGTTAGCCTGCAAGGATTTTGTTAGGGAAAATGCCAGCGAGAGGCAACAGAGAGCAGGCCAGGAGAATGTGGAGAAGGCATCAGATCATGACACACTCTGACCTCAAAGGAAAAAGAAAGGGAATGAAGAAAGTATCTTAGATCACCATTGAGTCTAAAGATTGTTCAGGAGTGCCTTCAGAAAGTCCTCAAGTCAAACTCTTTAGTCAGAGGAGTCTCTTACTTGCCCAAGAACAAGTCTGCTTTAGTACCCCTGCCACACAAATCACTGACTGGGAGCCATTCTCATGGCCACCACATCTATCTTGCAGATTTATTGTGAAATTAGAAATGACGTAGGTAAGTGGGGACCCTGGGTGGCCCGGTTGGTTGAGCGTCCGACTCTTGATTTTGGCTCAGGTCATGATGCCAGGGTCTTGGGATGGAGCCCTGTGTCCGGCTCTGTGCTGTGCTGAGCATGGAGACTGTTTAAGATTCTCTCTCTCTCTGTCTCTCTCTCTCTCTCTCTCTCTTTCCCTCCCTCCCACTCTCTCTCCTCTCTCCCTCTGCCCCTCTCCCTCACTTGCACTCTCTCTCTCAAATAAAAAAGAAAGAAAGAATGTAGGGAAATTGCCTAGGAAAGTGTGCTTGATTATATAATATATGCTCAATAAAAGAATGACCATTTTCACATGTCATTTGTGAACTGTTTAGCATAATAACTGTGATATTCATAAGAGACATATCATTTAATCCTCATCAAACTTCTTCCCATTAGGTGTTTGTGTTAGTTTGCTAAGGCTGCCATAACAAAGTACCACAGACTGGGGGGTTAAACAACAGAAATCTGTTTTTTTCACAGTTTCAGAGGCTAGAAGTCCCAGATCGAGGTATTAGCAGAATTGGTTTCTTCTGAGGCCTCTCTCTCTTTGGCTTGTGGATGGCCAGCTTCCCTCTGTGTCTTCATGTAGTCATCCCTCTGTGTGTATGTCTGTGTCTAAATTTGTTCTTTAAGGATGCCAGTTATATTGGAGTTGGGTCCATCCTAATGACTTCATTTTAACTTAATTATCTCTTTTAAGACCCTATCTCCAAATACAGTTCCATTCTGAAGTCCTGGGTGTTCGAACTTCAACATATGAACTTTGGGGGACATAATTGAGCCATAACAGTGTTGTCAGCCATACATTAAAAATAAGGACCTGAGGGGCACCTGGGTGGCTCAGTCGGTTAAGCGTCTGACTTTGGCTCAGGCCATGATCTCATGGTTCATGGGTTCGAGCCCCGCATCGGCCTCTGTGCTGACAGCTAGCTCAGAGTCTGGAGCCTGTCTTTGGATTCTGTGTGTCCCTCTCCCTCTGACCCATCCCTGCTCGTGCTGTCTGTCTCTGTCTCTCAAAAATAAATAAAAAACAGAAAAAGATTTTTTTAATTAAAAAAAATAAAAAAGAACCCTGAGAATTAGAGGGTTCTTAATAAGATACCACGGTTACACAGGTAATAAAAAGCAGAATCAGGATCTCAGTAATGCCAAGTGAACTCTATTCTCTTTTCATTCAAGTGCCTTATACACCTAACTCTTGTATGTACTTTATACACCTAACCCTTGTAGTACTTTGCACCTTCAGGTAGAGGATAAAAGTAAAAGGTAACTCAACCTAGAGGATGTGAACTCAATAACCATAAAGTAAGAGAACATCCTGAATGAATCTCTACATAGCTTTAGACTAGTGGTTCACAATTAAGGGTGAGTTTGCCCTTTGAGGAATATTTAGCATTTTCTGGACACATTTTTACTTGCCAGAACTGGGGGTGTGCTGCTGGCATCTAGTGGGTAGATGTCAAGAATGCTGCAAAATTTCCTATTTTGCACAAGAAAGCCTTCTAAAACAATGAAATATCTGGCTTAGAATGTCAAACTTGGTGAGACTGAGAAGCCCTACATCAGAGAAAGGTAATTTGGTCATTAAATCAGGATTAAAGGGATAGGAAATTATCTACAACAGTTTTGAAAATTTAGGATTCTGTCTTGACCATTCTTGAGTATGATGCATCTCTCTTTCCCTAGGCCATCTGGTTGGCATAGCCTCTGGGCGGCAGCCTGGCAAAAATGGGAACTGTGTGATTCAACCTTAATTCTGGTTTTATAAAAATGCCTTTGTTCCTCTCATACCTGATCCTTCCAGATGAAAAGTTTGGGTGAGGGTAAGAAATAATTTTAAAAAGGGGAGGTAAATTTATGGTTACTAGAAAGAGACATTCAGGTATTACAGAAGTGGAAGAAGAGCAATGACCTAGAACCTTGGGTCGGGTTGCACAGGAGCATGAAGGACTTCTTTCAAAACTGCCTCTGAAGACTGCCTCCCCAAGGAGAACGTTCCAGTGCAGCTCTCCCACACGTTAGAAGCATCTTCAGTTTACGTGATGGCAGGGTCTGCCATCCCCAAGGAGAGAGCTCTGACCACCTTCCTTTCCCCTCACTGAGAGATTAGATGTAAAGGACGCTACCAGTTCGTGCAACACACACACACACACACACACACACACACACACACACACCCCCTCTGGATGTCATCCTCACTTCTAATCTTCGTCATTCTCATGTGGGCTGATGTCACACCACCATGCTGGTAGCATGGACAAATAAGATTGGATTGACTTTGTTTAGCAGACTTTCCAAAACAAGGAGTAGGCTGTTACTTGCACTGAACTGGGAACCTTAACGCTTAACCACATCATTTCCAGCCTGTGTTCCCTGACAGACCTGCCGATTATAAAGCTTTTCTTTCCAGGGGTGTCATTTGTCCTCTTTTTGTTTGTTTGTGTTAACATCTATTTACTTATTTTGAGAGAGAGAGAGAGAGAGAGAGAGAGAGCGAGCGAGAGAGAGAGAGAGACGTGTGACTGGAGGAGGGGCAGAGAAATAGGGAGAGAGAATCCCAAGCAGGCTCCAAGCTGCCAGCTCAGAGGCCCAGTCGGGGCTTGATTTCACCAACCGGAGGATCATCACCTGAGCCAAAAACAAGAGTTGGTTGCTTAACACTGAACCACCCAGGCGCCCCACGTCCTCTTGAGATTGTACTTCTTGGGTGAGAGCTGGACATTAGCCCATCTCACCATGAAAACATCGTGACTTGTACCTTAGGGCGGGAAACCTGCGGCATCCTGGGTCTTCCAACATCCTCATGAGAAGAGTGTAACTCTGAGGCAACAACATCCATACTGTGGCCCTCAGCTTTGCCCATTATTTCAATTGCTTTAAGGAAAAGAACACGAGCTGTTATCTAGGGATACACTCTAGCTGCTTGCTCTGCTTGCCGGGGTGGGACACGGGAGGAGAAGAGAGCTTAGTGGCTCTCTTCACCTTCACCAATCTCGGTTGCCCTCCTCACCTTTCCTGCTACTCTTCTCATTTCAATTTTCTCTGCGCTCCTTCGATAACGCCTGAGACACCACTCCATCCAAGTGTCTTTATTGCTATGCAAGCTTATTTTTCTTTCGACTTTAATGCTTTTTATATCAGTTGTGTTTCAGCAAGGCATGATGCATCCGCAAAGGCTTGTCTGCTAGCCAGAAGTGAACTCATTAATTTTTAATTTATCATGTTGCTATCATTTGATCAAGAATATGAGATTATTGATTTAGGAGCATAACTTGTGATATAAGTGTTTATCTGACTCTACCCCTAGTCTTCTTGCAAGTGATTATGCTACTATTGTTGACAATAAAGTTTCAAAAGCTATTTATTGAGTGCTGAAAATGGTCTGGGAAATGTACATACAGTTTCTGATTTTTAAGAAAAGATGAAGAAACTGTGGTTAGAGTAGTAAAGAAGTAAATTGTCTAAGGTCACTGACCTGGTAAGTATCAGAGCTTGCATTGTCAGCAAGGGCTGTCTGAATAGGAAGCTTTTGCTTTACCTGTTATCACCTTTCCTTTGTTGGTGTATTTAGAAAGTCATTACACTGTACAAATTCCTGGAAGCCATGCATTTACAGCCCTAATCTTGATGAACCTAGGGTGCCTACCCAAAAATGCCTGCCTATATTTTATCTTACATACAGAGCCAGTTCAAAATGTTTCCACTTTGCATAAATAACCTACATAAGGGGTCTGTTAAAATTACTTCTAAACATCTTAAAGATGGAATTAAACATTTTTGACACACTACCTCCTCATATACAGTATCTAGAGAGACTGATTGATCATTTTGGTCCATTTTCCACTCAGTGTGCAGACAAGTAAGGCTTGCTCTTCCGTGTTCTGTTACCCTCTTCAATGTTCCCATAACAGTAGGTTATGCCATTTGATGGGCAATTTGCCTTTGCACCACTTAGCCTGTCATGTTGTTTCCCTAACATTAAGTAGCTGAGACTAGAAAAGGGCTCGTAGAGGTTATACAGCTGAACAGAATGCCTGTCCTTTTTTTCTTTTGTTTTTTTTCCGCCTTTCTTTTCTTAACTTCACATTATACTTACTCTCTCCTCCATCCTTCTTTACAAATTTACTGGAAACAGTACAGCAAGAAATGAAAATATTCATTTTTTTCTCCAACAATGTCCACTTATTAATGGCTGATTAAAACTAGATGAAGACACTAAGCAGAAAGAGCATAGAAAAATTGTTCTTCTTGGTGTAGCTTAAATAGCTGCTCTTTTAAGGAATTGGGGCTACTCCCACCAAAACAAAGAGTTAAGGATATTTTTCTTCAAAACAACACTCTGTGTATGTATGTAAATGTGTCGACTATGGATAACATTCCCCGTGACAGTCTATCTAGAAGGGAAACACGAGATGCTTTTGGGACAAACTGCCTTTTTTGACATACACTCACAACACGAATAATTCCATTACAACATTTAATTTAACCAGCAGGGTTTGAGAGATGTAAAAGTGCAGTTTTCTTGCTGTATCATGTCCTCAGCAATGTGTGGTTGTATCTCCTGAGGTCATGTCCACACTTTAGCAGACTTTACATCTGATAAAATGATTATTTCTTGCTTTAGGAATACACTCTCATATGCAACTCTTTCTTTCCTCTGCATGTCTTTCCTATTGGCACAATAGTACATTTAAAATGATCCCTTTTATTTTTGGAATTACATGGTGACTTTTTCACTCCTAAATTTTATAGTTGAGCATGAATATCATCAAATGGTGCAAAACTACCACAGTGATATTTTGAATATAAAATAAAAACCTGTCTTATGGAAAACTATACTCCATATCTACACAGACAGCTTGGGGTACCTGGGTGGCTCAGTCGATTGAGTGTCTGGCTTCGGCTTAGGTCATGCTTCACGGTTGGTTCATGGGTTGAAGCCCCACGTCGGGCTCTGTGCTGAGATCATGACCTGAGCCGAAGCCGGACGCTTAACCGACTGAGCCACCCAGGCGCCCCTGATGCAACTTTATTAATACATCAGGAAATAACTTCAAAAGTACCTCCCACCATCTGGCAATTGAAAGCATTCTGTTCGACCCACCACCAAGGTAACGGAGAATACCTTTCTAGGATACTACTGGATTGATTCTTAGCATCTTTGATCTAAAAAAAAAAAGTCAAATTAACAACTGCACATTTTGAATCCAGCTTTCTTTTTTATTCATGAAAAATACACACTGCAAGTTACTTCCCTCCAATTATTCAGAGGCTGAATTGGTGTTAAATCTTTGCAGAAATGTGAATAGCTTAATGTTTTTTATTACAGTTGTCTTTGTTTGCATATAAACATAAGCTCTTATTTCTAAAAAGGCAATTGAGACAAAGAAAACCATAGTCAGAACCATTGAACCAGTCATGTTATAAGCTTTGCAACTTCAGTGTTAATAATTGCTATTAAAACATACCCATGAAACAAAACTACATTAATATTATATCATCAACCTATTTCCTCCCCCCGCCAAACCAAGATTTTTCTTGCAAAGAAGTTATCTTCAGATTCTGGCTAGTTTTTTAGTGTTTTCAAATTCTGTGAAGTTTGGTTTTTATAGAACTAAACCCTCCTAGATAAAACTGAGCATCTTTGCTTCTTACTGTATATTAAGTTCAAATGAGAAAGCTTTTGGATTCACACTTTGCACTAATGGATATTCAGAAAATTTTTGTATTAGTAAAGCAGAACTTAGTAATATTAGTAAAGTAGAGTTTAGTAACATTGAAAGTTTTACGAGCTAAGATGTGGTTTCTTCTTGGGTGATGATCCGTCTTCTTCACTTTTCTCTTCATCATCTAGACCCTTTAAGGCAAACGTGCTGCTACTGTTGAGACTACTTGTTTCATTAGCACCACCAGCAGAGTAGGATGAAGGGATTTGGTAGCTCCCAGAAGATGTTCTTTGAGGAAGATCTACCTTGTCTTCATTTTCTTTTGGGTTTTCAGGCTTGATAGGTTCATTACAAGGATCTGGAAAATCATCTTCCAGTGGTGGCATAACTGCTTCTTCTTCCTCTGAATTTTGTTCACACATTTCTTCCTTCTCCAAGACTTGGACGCGCCTGCGGTATCTTTCAGTGTACAGTATGGGCCGTAAATGCTTCCATACTTGACTTTGTTGGTCTTTTTCTTTCTCATATTTAATCTTCAACCCTTTGAATGTCTGAACATATTCTATTGATTCAAATACTTTATAAAACTTTTCAACTATATGTTTAATAAGAGACTTGATATTTTCCACTCTTATGTATTCAAACAGCTCAAGAATAGCTGAATTCAACATATTGTACCGAGTCCCATTTTCCAGAAGAGCATTTACAACTGGCTCAAAAAGATTTCCCTTGATGATGTAATAATTATAAAGTTCGTCTCGAAGGCCAATCATCCTTCTCATTAAGCGGAGAGCACACAGGGTCAGGAAAGTGTGCTTTGACTTCATCAACATCAAGACTTTTCTTAGCAAATCTTTCCTTAAAATATAGTTTTTTATGTAATACGTGTGATGTTGCACACAAAACATGAGCAGCTCTAAAATTAAAGAAAGCAGCTGTGCTGTTTGATAATTATCGGGGCAATTTGCGTTGTTTTTGTCAGCTCCAACTACAGTATTCCCTTCACATATATTTTCTGAAGTGATGGCAAAAAGTGGTGCTACTAAGTTATCCATACAACACTTATAAAAGAAATGTAGAAAGTGACTTCTTTTGCATTTACTAGGTGTTGACAGCATACTTTCAGGATCAAGTAGAGTACGAAGAAGTCCCATGAAATGAAAAGCACCTGCTAGCTCAGGATCAGTATCACAGATCATTTGCTCAATTACTAAATTAATGAAAAGTTTACCATCTCCACTCTGCTGGGCTTCTTGTATTATAAATTCTTGGATCATGCATGGATTATACTCTACAAGATAAGTAAATATATCAGTAGCAGCTGATCTGACCTGCAAATTATTCCTGCCCATCACAATTTTAAGAACAGGAAGAATTCCCAAATCTATCAATGTTGTCAACAGGGCATCCTTGTCTGAAGGCTCTAATGTCTGTGAAAATTCAAAGAATTCCTTGAAGAAGAATAGCAACTCACACTGTTTATCATAATCTAGAGTCTCATTCCTTAGCTGCACAAAAACTTCAGACAAAAAGTTTTCATCTTTGTGCAGCATGCGGACTATCTCCATCTTGTTAAGGAAAATAAAAGTTGTAAGACCATAAAGAGGATGCTCTTCAAATACGGATGGTATCGGCGAAAGGATATTGTAAATGTGCTGTACCCTATAGGTCTGATGTATCTTTTGCCTAAGTTCACAGTCTGTTATTGGTACAACTTCCTTGAACTTCGCATTTTGAGTCAAGAATTCCCTATGCCTTTTCGGCTGAGCCAGAGCAGGGTCATATTCGAGGCATCCCACTACATCCATGATACACTCTTCAGAAAACATGACCTTAAACACAGATGTCTTGTTAAGGAGTAAGATGCCTTTAATAATTTCATGCAAATGGCGTAAGCCCGCAGTGTCCCCTTGGTTTTCGCAAGTGTGGAAAAGCTGCAGCAAATTTTTAATATAGTCTCCATTTTCTAAGATCAGAGCTAGTCTTTCCTTAAAAGTAGGTTCATGGAGAACCGAGGTAACAAAGTCAGAAATCTCTTCAAGTTTACTCAGTTCACAGTTCGGCAAGTCAAACACGTAACTACTTCCCAGTAAGTCATCAAATTCCAATTCATCTAAGATATTTTCTGTCAAATCGACAGATGGATCTTTACCTTGAGCTTGGCAGATGTCTTCCCATATCTTCTGACAGCCTTCGGCATCTTGAAAATATAAAGCCAGACCGTGGTTCTCGGCTTCGGACCAGATAATCAGCGTCTCCTGTTGCCTCTGGTATGGCGTACTTGAATTTATCTTTGACTCCAGGATTAGCGCTTCACTGGAGTCTGACTGAACCCGCAGACACACGCCCTGGAGCTCCTCCACGTATGTGGAAGAGACCTGGCCGGTGCCCAGGTTGTCCCATTGTTGATCTCCGTTCAGAGAGTAGACTTTCACGGTGTATTTGTCGGCCATGGTGCCTTCTAGCGTCTTCGCGGCAGCGCCTACCCGGACGCGTGAGGTGGCTGGTTTGCGCCTGCTCAGACTGGACGGATATAGCCGGCTACGAGCGGCAGCGACGGTAGCCGAGTTGGCAAGTCTGGCGGAGAAAAACCGGTCGCGGTCGCAAAGAGCATGGCGCCTGGGAAGACCGGCGCGGCTGCCAAGACCCTGGCGGTTGCGGAGGTGCGTACCATTCTCCGGGATCCTGCCTGCTCTCGCTTGCATGTTTGTCTTTCTACATTTTGTCCTTGCCTATTGCTTCTTAACGTGGGTTTAAACCGTGAGTTTTGGGGGCTGCTCACGGTCGTCTGGTTCGAAAGCCTCGATTATGACGGGATTCTCAACGAGTCTCCCAGGATTCTGTGCCAAAGGAACGTTCTGTACGTGTCGACACAGTTGCCACCAACCTTACGTGGAGGCTTAGTGATTCGAGCAAAGCACTTTTCTAGCATAAAGGCTTTCGTCCCCGCGAAACATTTTTACTCATTAGGTGTGCGGGGATTTAGGACTTTAAACCAAAGAAAGTGAATCACTTATGTCCTGACCATTTCAACACCTCACATCCCCGTAGAGGCTCCCTGCGACCCCAAAACAGAAGCAGGAGCCAAGTGAAGTGTAGGCTATTAACAATAATCAGAGATCTGTACGTAGGTGGGTCCTCTCCATAACACTCGGCTTATGTATCTGTCACCCACTTACTCACCCTTGGGGGAGCATCTTGTTCCCTGATGGAGCTGGTTGGCAACCCTTTTACCCTTTGTGCTATCGTTTGGCACAATGGGAAAAACTTTTTCCAGTCTATAACTGCACTCCTGGTTCTTAGAGGAGTGGGCCAAAGGGAAACTGGGTTGAAATTAGCTGAGTGAGTAATGAACATCACAGGTAAATTGTTTCACTTCTTTTCTTGATCATTACAGTGATAATAACCACAACTATGTAATAATACTTGAGTGCTTATTGTTATTACAAAGAAAGGTAATAACATAATTGATCACGTTGTACTTATGTTCAATACACTGTGACAAGAACTTTAATATCTTTTGGTATTTAATATTCATAATCACCTAATGATATAGGAGTATTAAGGGTACTTCTAAGATCAGGAAACAAACTTAGAGAAGTTAAGTAAATCGCCAAAGGTCACTCACACTCCTAATAAGTTGAGGAATTCTGATTTGAACACAGGCTTTCTGATTCCAAAATTGGTTTTCTCAGCCATGGAACTATGCTAGCCCCTTCTTTTCTTGCCCTGCATTACATTTTATTTCACATTCCTTCCATCTATATAATTTGTAATCAACATAAAATTATCGAGAAGATGAAAGTCACGCACTTCCTTCTTTAGATCCACATCTGTGTATAGCCAACCGAAAAATAGAAGCTTGTATATGCCAACTTTGTTAAATATAATTTTAATGGTAACCAAGTTGATTTTTGATGTAGCAGCAACTTCTGCAGTTTTCTTTAATTTTTTTTTCCAAACATTAACCCTTTTATTGCAAGGGAAAAACAGAATTGGGCCACATCAAGCACATTAGGACTTGATGAGTACTGTTTGAAATGATCACTTCATTTTCCAGAGCATGGGAAACGCATGGCAGTTGTCCAGGCGAGCACAGAAAGAAGTCGCCTCTAGGAGATTATAGTACAGCAATATTTCCTGGGACAGGACAGCAGGGGCACTTGGAAAATTGAATGGCAATGACAATCATTTCATGAGAAAATTCAAAGCAATGCCAGCCAGGATACTGCTGGGTTAGAAACCTTTACAAATCATTAATAATACTTAAACGTAAGAATTAATAAATGCCTAACACTGATATATGTACTTACTAGTTTAAAATTCCTGTCTTATTTCAAGGAGAGAATATTCAAATCATAATAACAATAATGACATGCATGCTAATGGTCCAGTTTTTTTTCTCTGCTGTGGTTATATTAAAGTTTCTATCAGAATCAATTATAATACTGTCAGTTGTCTGAATATGCCCCCAGGTTTCATTCTCTGAGAGGCATTCTGCACAAATCTATGTGTTCTCACAGTTTTATCACAGGGAGTTTCCCTTAGGCCAATTAAGGTCCCTTTATCTTAATTAGGTTAACGAGAATCTCTTTACAGTTTAAAACAGCCTCAAGTTCAAATTTCTTATTGCTATCTCTGCACTAGATTCTTTCAGTTCCTGTCTTACATGGTTGGGGATGTAGAACAAAGTCTTTTTGGCTCCAATAGTTCTAGCTCCCTAAGATTATCATTATTTTGTTGTTGTGTTGTTGTTTTACAGAGAAGAAGGTGATATGCATAAACAAATGCCTTTTTTAGGAGCTGTATACGTCTCGTTTATAGGCATTTTTTATATTTTATTTAACTCTCAGCCAGTAGTAGCCTTAGGAAGATATTACTACCATATTACAGAGAAAAAAACACTTGAAACTCCAAAGCTGAATCATACATTTGGCTCAGATCCGTGCAGTAAGTAATACTGCTGGGATTTGAAAGTAGGCCTGTATCATTCCAACCCTCCACTTTGCTACTCACAAAATGCAAAGCTTTCTCTTAGGCAATGCATAAATTGTTATAGCAAATGTTTATAATAACTGATTTTTTTATCCCAACTATCACTGCTATTTGTTGTTTCTCCATTTTAGTTTGTAATGGAAAATCATTGAAGCCAGTTCAAACTTAAAAAAGGTAGATTTAGGGGCGCCTAGGTGGCTCAGTCAGTTAAGGGTCTGGCTTCGGCTCTCGTCAGGATCTTACAGTTCATGAATTCTAGTTCTGCGTCGGGCTCTGTGCTGACAGCTCAGAGCCTGGAGCCTGCTTCAGATTCCGTGTCTCCCTCTCTCTCTGCCTCTCTCTCTCTGATAAACATAAAAATTTTTTTGAAAAATAAAATAGGTAGATTTAATGTTAAGACTATTGATCCCTCTTCTGTTTTGGATGCCTTTCTCTCTCATATTCCTCCCCATGACCTGAGGGTAGTAAGAAGTAGTTCTTGGTGACTCTGCCCTGAAAATAGTTTTTGACAAGGATTTTGTAATTCATCCATATTTTGATAGTATGGAGAGCTTAAATTTTATATTTCTCCTAGTTTTTATTTTATTTCCTTTTTTATTTTATCTCCTTTATTTTATTAATGTTTGTTTATTTTTGAGAGTGAGAGACACAGAGCGCAAGCAGGGGAGGGGCAGAGAGAGATGGAGACCCAGAATCTGAAGCAGGCTCCAGGCTCTGAGCTGTCAGCACAGAGCCCAACACGGGGCTCTAACTCACTAACCGGGAGATCATGACTTGAGCCAAAGTCAGACACTCAACCAACAGACCCACCCAGACACCCTTCTCCATTTTGTTTTAGAAAATGATAAAGGAATGAGTCTACATTTCTGAATTTTAGGGATAGGCCACATATATGTATGCAGAACATTTAAATATCTAAATATTCTAAGAAGAGAGAACACTTCACAGTAAGAAGAGCAAGGTGATTTTTAATTTTATGAAATAGCATTAAAATAGAATTTTTCAAATGTATCTGCTCTAGAATTTTCAACTTCAAAATCATTAGTGAAAAAACACACGCATGTTTTCTCCAGGTTCCCCAGGTAACTTACTTAGTGGCATGTTGCCTTTTTTTTTTTGGCTACTATCATCTCTGATTTGAAAATCCTTAATAGCCTCCCCTGGATCCTGCCTTTCCCCCCAATTAGTAAATTCTCAACACAATAGCTGGAGGAGAATAATTTAAAACACACTGTATTCTTCCACTCCTCTGGTGACAATCAATGTGTTTCTGCCTTACTTAGAATAAAAACCAAAGTTCTAGCCATGCTTTCTGAGGCCTAGCCCCCTTGACCTATCTGAGCTCTTCAATAGTCTCTGTCTCCTTTAGTTTGGTTCAGCCACAGTAGCCATCTTGCTCTGTCAGAAGCACACCAGGCACACGCCTGCCTCAGGGCCTTTGCACCTGCTCTTTCTTCTACTTGGAACACTGGTTCTCAATATCTAGAGGCTCACACCCTCACTTCATTAAACAATTTACTCAAACGCCCTTTCTTCCAGTGATACCTTCCCTAACCACCATTTTAAAATTGCAGAGACCCTCTATGCTAACCCATCCATTTACTTTGATGTATCTTTTCGCCATTATCACTTAGCATCATCTGAATATTTTACACTTCATTTATTTCATTTTCTGCAACCAGACTATCAGCTTTTTGAGGGCTATGATTTATCTGTTCATTTTTCTCACTGCTGTGTGAGCCCCTGCCATAAGGCATAATATGTAGTAGTTTCTCAACAATTATTTATTGAATAAATACATAAATGAGTACATAGTCTTTCTAGGATGATTTCCAATAATCCATTTATTTATTCTTCACAAAGTTATGAGCAACCCCTATGTATAGGCCCTAATCCATGCATGGGGGATAAAGCAATGAATTTGAAATGTATTTCTAGTTCTCGTATGAGCTAGATAAACAGTCTTAACAGGAGGTATTTTTGTTTACGGGTTACATCTGGCATTTCCCCTGCTGCCCCAATCCAACTCCTTTGGATAGTTTTCTTCTTGTTGTTGGTGACGATGGAAGCAGTAGTCTCCTGTTTGAAGCTTTTAATTGCATGGAAAACTAGTTTCTTGAATACACTGGATGTTAGCCTCCGTGTTATGTCAAACGTGCCTTCCCCAACTCGGGGCTAAATCACTGCTTTTCCATCAACTCTCAGGTATTGAAAGAACCTTAATTTTCTAACATTAAAACTTCCAGTGCATTTTTAGCTTCTTTTTGATTCATATCTTGCCCCAAACAAGTCCATGGCCAAGCCTAGAGTCAAGAGATTGGAAAATATGCCCCCCTAAGGTGGGGGAATCATCACAAAATTACACGGCAAAGGAAGTGGGTGGAAGGAAGGATTCAGTCTCCCACAAGCCTCAGCAAAACACCTGTCATTCAGAAGTTTAACGGGCAAAGAGGGATACATGGTCCCCCTGTATAAAGAATGTTAGGATGTGCGGATCTTTAAAACCTTTCATCTCAGCTGAAAACATCATCCTGTCCTGTGTGCGTGCCAGCGGTGCCAGCAGTTACCTTCCCAGGCCTCAGAGGACCCGCCACTTTACATAGTTTGGGGATCCGCGGGCAGTTTCTATTAGCACTAGTGCATTTCCCACTGAGTGCCTAGCTTTGCTGGAAGCGTCAGATGTTTCGCTCACACCACAAGGAATTACAGGAGGAAGGAAGCGGTGGTGGTCGGGCGGCACATGTTCTCTTGACCTCGCATACATCTTAGACTGACTTTCAGGGCCGTGGGCTCCTCTTTTTCTTCTGTTCCAATAGTTCTTCAAGACTCTTTGCGTTTTGCTTCAAAGTGAACAATTCATGATATCCTCCTCTTCTTTATCCTTATAGACCATATGCCTGTCTCTACCTAGATCTCTGCAAATAACACTAGCTGACTGCTTACGAATTACCCTAAAACCATGTTATAGAAGTAATAGCAATGAGCATAATGTGGAGTTAAAAACCGCTCAGTTTTTACTTACAGATAGTAATCATCTTCATTTCTTCAGTATAGAACTAGATATATTTGTATCATAAAATATACATGTTCACTTTCTTAGGCAGCATTTGATTTCACCTTAACATTTTTGCTTTAATTCCATTATCAGTTAAAGGAATGTCTTGAATGCATTTGACTTTTGGTTGAGATAACCAGATTGAGTTAGAAACCGACAAAAAGAAGTGTTTTCATGATAAGGGAACATCTTAAACACCTGGTAGTATTGGTTCTGGGTATATTTCTACTCAAAGCCTGAAGATCTGGTTCACTCCTCCTGAAAAATAACCTTTTGGGTTTTGTTACCCCTAGGGGAGCTTCTGCCACCTTCTCAGGCTGGAGTGCTGCCATGGGGTGTAGGAATGTCTTTTTGAATCACCTGCTGACGTCATTTAGCTAAAGGTAATATTCTGTTTACAGTTACTTAAAAGAATAATTTTAAAAACTTCTTAAGTTAGCAAATTTCTTTATCAGATATTTAAGTGATAGATACAGCATCATGTGAAACAAACATAAATGGTTTTTGTAATCAACGTATTGCAGTGACTGTGTCTCAGATGGCTCTTAGGGATTGTATTTCCCAGGAAACTTGATCCTGTAGAGTGAACTTTGGTAAAGGTGCCTTGCCTTACGAACTCCTTCATTTCTGTTGGTTTGTTTGTGCGATCGGTTGGCTAATTCCTGCGAGCACAGTAGTGGTTGTCTACCCACTAGGTGCCATTAGCATCTCCTTCCCAAATTATGACAACTGTCTCAAGTTCTTTCAGATGTCTCCATTGTCTCCAGACATTGCCAACTGTCCACCCGGGGGCAAAATCATCCTCCGTGGAGATCAACTAGTAGTAAGTATTTTCAGTTCTTATCATTTGCTAAGTGTTTAAAAGTGCACAAAGTAGTTCAAAAAGGACACGTTTTGTGGTCCCCTCTTTTCCCGTCTGATATAGTAAAACCAGCCTATTTGAACTTTTCTCATCCAAGATTTCTATTAACCAGAGTTTCTGCACATTTATCGTGAAACAGTAAGTGACACTTATTATCAGACCTCTTCCCAAGATGATAATTATGTGAGTGTGTCATTTTAGCAACCACCTCCATTCTCCCTCTCAGGTCCCTCCCTACAGCACCCAGTGTTTTCACACTCCCTTCTCCAAGTCCAGGCCCTTTAGCATCAGGCAGGGCCTCACCTCTTCACATGCATTTTGAGTAGACTCCCCCACCTTGCACCAACTCACTGGCCTTCTTGAATACTTCTTGCCCATGTAAGACCTCTGTTCTTGCTATTTCCAGTGATTAAAACTCCATGCCGCCGTATTTCCATGTCCCCCTCAATGTCGTTCACATTGCATCTCAAAAGGCATTCCCTCTGAAAGTACGTCTTTCCCTACACAGTCTAAGACAGCACCCCCTTCTCCTCTTGTTCTCTTTAACATCACCCTATTTTTGCTTCTCAGTGGAACTTTCACAGTCTAGAATTGCCACATCATTTCTTTACTTTTATTGTCTTATTCTACTCCCACCCCACCAAAGGCAAAGATGAATCCAGGCTAATCATATTCTCCCCTAGAAGACAATAGGCATTCAGCAAATATTTGGTGAAAGAGCTCTTGAAAGGACACGTAAAGATCACTTTTTCTGCATGCCAGAGACATGGCTAACATTCCTAAGAAATCATCTCATTAAACGGATCTTCACTGAGATGTCATCGCCTGTCACTGGGTCTGTATTTTAGCCCTGCTTGAAGTTCATAGTCAACTCTCCTTATCTACATTTGCTAGTCTAACACTCAACATTACCGTTCACTCCAACTATCTTTCGGCAAACATTTTATCTAATACTTCACCAAGAGAATAGGTACCAACTCAAGGTTCATCTTCCATTTTTAAACAACCTTATTCATATATTTAGCAATTTACCTCTTCCTCTTCCATCTCAGAAAAAGGAGTGAGCTTTCCCTTCTTCCTGAATCACCTCTTAACCTGTACTCTGTACATTGCGCCCTTTCTGGTCTCCTGATACCTCAGGTCATAAATTATTCCTTCTGTGACTTCAGTATTTAAACTCTGCCTGGGAATAATTTCTTTCCCCTTCAATTAAATGTGCTCCAGTTTCTTCTATCTTACAATAGTCAAACAGAATCTCAAAACAAGAATCACATTCATAACTTTAACAATAACACTGATAGTATCCTAGAACAAGAGTAAAAATGTTTGTTAGGTTTCCTGCAGTATTCCCAGAGCCTAGAAAAGAGCCTGGGGCATGGCAGGCATGCAATGTGAAGATTCATTCATCAACCAGCTGTTAACAGTTGCCAGTGTTGCTCTGTGGCAGATAACATTCTAAGTACTTCATAGGTGCTCTCACTTAATCCTCATAAGACAGATCTCTTCATTAGTTTCACTTTACTGATACAGAAACTGGGGTATAGCAGTAAGTACAGATAAAATAAATAATAAAGTAAAATACATAACTTACTGAAGGTCATGGATGCCTTGCTCTCTTAATCTAGACATGCTTTCTCTCAATTATAAATAGCTGTACATGTAGCAAGAGATGGAAGGATGGATAGAAATTTATATGTGTGTATATCTCTATATCTACAGAAATATATACACATATATATTATACATACATATACATTTCTATCTCGATCTATCTATCTCATGTATGTATCTCTATCTCTACTGAATAATGTTCAGCCTAAGAATGCATATACTACATTATAAAAAGAATTAAGTCCTTGTAATTTTATTAAAATCTATTACTTTAGTATGTGGTTTCACTAACTAGATTTTTTTGAGTTCTTTCCTAAACTGCTTTCTGTATGAAGATAATGAGGTTAACAAACTTGCCCAAGTTTCAACAGTGAGTAAGTACACAGACTTTAGATTTGAACCCTACTAATCAGATTCAAGAATCTGTACTTAAGTTCTTTGCTACACAGCATGTTACCAGTCTCATTTCCTTTTCTTTACATAGATGCTGAAGTTACATTATAAATCCACGTTATAAAATTACAAGGTTAGGATCTTTTTCTAAGTGTTTTTTTATGAGAGAGAGAGAGCGAGCACAAGAGCAGGGGAGAAGCAAAGCGAGAGGAAGACACAGAATCTGAAGGAGGCTCCATGCTCTGAGCTATCAGCACAGAGCCTGACGCAGGGCTCAAGCTCATGAACTATGAGACCACGACCTGAGCTGAAGTCAGAAGCTTAAGCGACTGAGCCACCCAGGCACCCTTCACAAGGTTAGGATCTTAAGTGTTTGGGGACAAGCAAATATATGTGTCTATAGCTCCCTTCACATCCTTTGCCCCCCTCTTTTTCTCCTTAATGGAAAGCATAGAGGACAATTAGATATCATGTGCTTCTACCTGGTTATCTCTCTCCCTTAGAAGTACTTGCCCCTCATATAGAAACATTCCTATCCTATGTATGATTTTTGCTCTAAATAGAGGAAAAACCAATTCTCTTGTTTTCTCATGCCTGTGATGTGTTACTTGAACTTGCCTTCAGCAGTATCTTGCTCCTTTCACTTTTTACACTTTTTTTTCCTTTCCAAATGTCTTTTTTTGTTGGTGGTGTTCTTTCTCTATTTCTTTCCACTCTGGACTCTCAAAGGATCTTTGCAAACATAGGTTTTATAGCCATTTGTCTCTTTTATTATTCAGTAGGATTATTCTTTGGGATAATTATATCATGGAACCTGCCATTAATTTCCCAAGCTCTATCTCATTTGATGCAATTGTATACAGAGAAGCCCTTTTAAAATTTTCCAATTGAGATTATTTAATTGATACCTATCTCCTCTCCCCACCCCACCCCACCACCACATGCTGCCCACAGCAAGAACTGCACTGCTTAAACTGGCTTTTTTATACTGAGCAGCAGCTCTCCGTTTTGCTTTAATTTTAAAGATCTCTAGGTAAGAAGATAACTTTCATTAATACTATTTGCTAGGATCGTTCAGCTTGCAGTAGTGGGATACTTTTTTTGCCTTTTTTCTCAAATAAACGTTCCTATTTTAATTTTTTCCTATTCTCTGTTCACCGACAGAGGCAGAGAATGGGGGCTTACATATGTTGAATTGCATTCTCTCCTCTGAAGGTACGTGCCAGTCCGCTTCAGGCCAAACACACCTGACCTTACCATTGCATTTATGATCTCTTTTGTAACTGAGTGTTAATCTGACTTTTTTTTGGTTGCATTTTCTCTCTTCATAACAACTACTTGCAGTTGCGTGTCTCAAAGAGGAATATCATTCTAATATAGGACAATTCTAAATATCTTTAAAGAAATCCTCCATTATTCTAAAATTATACCTATCTAATTATCCACTCTCCATGTCATATGTGCTTCTGTTGCCTTCAGCAATGTAAGCCTGTGTTTCAGTTTAATTCAACAATGGAAGAATGAGAGGAAGGATATGCCTTTTGTGCAATATTCTTGAGGTTCCTCTGGGCACATACTTACAGGAGTCTTTGCCATTTATTAAGAATAATCAGCAAAGAAAAATGATAAGGCACATCCACTCCCCAGGGCTTTAATGTTCCGGCTCAATTGGAGTCTCGAGGGTATTTTAACACCTAAAGCCTCTGACTATAAATCTGTCCCTCAGGCCTTTTCAGTTATTTCAGGGAAGTGTCAGTTGCTCACGGTACAAGAAGCAATTATCCCCATGCAGAAAATAGTTCAAGAAAAGACAGGAAGAAACCTAGTTAGTGAAACAAGGTACTGAAAGAAGAAAACTTACAAAGAAAATAAAAGGGCATACTGAAAAAAAAAGTACAATGATATATATTTACTGGTTATTTAATAGGCACATGATAAATATAGATACAGTGGCATATAGCTGTATTCAGCTCCGTTTATATTTGCATCCATATTTGTACGTGTCCTGCATAGGCACACATACCTAGTCTGTACCTGAGAGGACGCAGAGCTGGCAGGTAAGAGCTCAAACAGAAAATGAGATGCCTCAAGTGGAAACTGAGACACTGTCAGGCACTAGTCATGCGAAACGGGCAGGAATCCCTACTACGTGCAGGCTTCAATTTATGCATCTCTCAAGCGGAGCCATTACCTACCTCATTTAGTGCTTAGGGGATCAAATGTGGTTGTAGGTATAAGACACTTAGACCCATGCCTGGTAAAGTCATTATTTGAACATGTTGGTTCATTGAAAAATCTCCTACCTGAACAAAAACAAAAAAGTGTTAACACACTTCTCTCTCTTCTGAGGGGGATGGGTCCAAGAAACTGGAAGCTTTTTGTTGTTGTCGGCCAAGTGGCTAGGTGGTAAATGCAAATTTCTCACGACTTGGGCACGTGGCCATAAGCGAATAGAGCCATCGTGAGCCCTGAGGGAGCTGCGTAAGACACCTGCAGTCCCTCTCCCTGCGTCCCTGGCCCGGGAGGCTGGCTGAGGTGAAGGCGGCCAAGGAGGACCTCACCGGAAGGGAGGCAGGAGTGGCTTCCTGTCTGGGGGCCTTTGGCAGAAGGGCTGGTCTAAGTCACATTTTGAAGTGAGAGTGAGTTTTGTGTAATGGGGCTCCTCCTCAGCAGTCCGCCCTGCCCCTAGGCCCGTGGGTAATCCTGCCCTCTCCCAATCCCCTTGCTTGTAATGGGTTTTCTTGTGAAAATAGGTCAAGTTGCTCAGTTTCACTCACAGCTGGAGTCCAGGGCATCGTTGGTCGGTACAGGCTCTCTTTCCATGGATCACTACTTCACCGAAAGGACTTTAAATTGCTGAGCACACTAATATCATGGCACCCACCTCCCTTAGAGGGAAGTACTCTACCCCGAGTTGTGCCGTTTTCTACAATGACATTTTGATCACCAAAGTCAAATTTCCCAAATTGTGTATAGTTTCTCTAGTTACCACTTCACTTTTCAAATTTTCTAAATTTTGCTAGATTTTTCCAGTTAGGGCCAATTTATATTTGAAGATATTTTTACACATTTCTCATAAACAAAAATAACTTTCATCTTCAAGGGTCTAACAGTTGTGCAAAATGCATTTCCCTCTATGAATGTTAAAGAGCACAGCTCAGGAGCTAAGCAATCCTATTTGACTCAGATATTTAGAGGATTATTTCTGGATTTACTTTGGATTGTTAGAGTGTCACTTGGGTAAGTGACTAACTCTTCTTTTTGCCTCAGTTTCCTTTGTGATGGGTTTGGAATGATATTAAGACTTCTCTTTTGGAGTACCTGGGTGGCTCAGTTGGATAAGTGTCAGACTTCAGCTCAGGTCATGATCTTGAGGTTTGTGAGTTTGAGCCCTGCGTTGGGCTCTGTGCTAACAGCTCAGAGAGTGGAGCCTGCTTTGGATTTTATGTCTCCCTCCCCCACCCCCTTTCTCTCTGCCCCACTTCTGCTTGTACTCTCTCTCTCTCAAAAATAAACAAACATTTAAAAATTTTTTTTAAATGTCTCTTTTGAGATTGGACCTGGGAAATAAAATTTTAAATATGTTTTTCACCTAAGTTATACCATGTAAGTGCTGAAAATGTCAGATAATAAATTTCATGCTTAGCTAAGAAAATTAATTGCAGAAGTATTTAAATGAAAAACAGCACACTGTTAAAGACTAGACATTTAAAACTGTAGCTGATATTTATGAAAGTTAAATGACATTATTTCAAGTGTTCAGTGAGTATTTATTGAGCGCTTCCTATGAGCTAGGAAATTTCCTGGGGACTCAATGGTGAATGCTAAGATGGATATTTACCTTTAGCTTCTCTAGAATCTTCAGCCTTGAAAGGAAGACACTTAAACACCAGTAATGTAAGCACATCACATGGTCACACAAGACAACCTAGACATATCAGGGAGTCTTTGCCGAAAAAATGATAATTAAGTTGTATCTTGAAGTACAGTTGGGTTACAGATGTGTGCGTGGGAAAGTGGCAAGGGGGCAAGAGCAGGGACCACAGTTAGGAAGAAACGCTGGTCTTACGTCATGAAAATCATGTATAGTACGGAAACTTGAAAGGATGGACATAGCAGTATCATCTGTATGCCACCCATGAGAACGGGGAAGGAAAGCAAACCAGAGATCCTAATAAAGAAAGTTACAGAGCTCTTAGTGAGAGATGGTTGTGATCTGGACTGCACTTTTAGCAGTGAAGCTAAGGAAAAGTTAATACATATATGAGATATTGAAATATTTTAATTAACACAACTTCCTGATTGATTAGAATGGGGGTGATCAGAGCAAGTGGAGACAGAATAAAAAATAATTACCAACCTGGTAGATGGTGATGTCTTTCAACTAGAAAGAAGGGTGGGTGGGGCACCTGGGTAGGTCAGTCAGTTAAGCATCCAACTTTGGCTCAGGTCATGATCTCACAGTCTGTGGGTTCATGCCCTGCGTTGGGCTCTGTGCTGACAGCTCAGAGCCTGGCGCCTGCTTCAGATTCTGTGTCTCCCTCTCTCTCTGCCCCTTCCCCGCTCATGCTCTGTCTCTCTCCATCTCTCAAAAATAAATAAACGTGAAAAAAAAATAAAGAAAGAAGGTTGGGTTTAGGGCAAAAGATTAGTTTAGTTTGTGATGTTCTGCAGAGTGTTTGGAGGGACTTTGGAAATGATGAACCAAATATTTTCACGCCATAGAGCTAGCTGTTCTATCAGAAAAGCTCAAGGTAACTGTCAAGGCCAAAGAGAGGTGTCAATGCATTGTAATAAAGAACCACTGTGAAACTGGCAAATGAGATTAATTTTGCCACAGGTGCTTCTCTTTTCTACGTGCAGCACTGCTCTTCTTTATTTTCTACGTTTGCCTCTGTTTAATTCCATTCAAACTCTACCAATATAGAAACAGAGAAAACTGTGCTCCTAAGTTGCAAGGGCAGAGTTGAGAATTGCTGCTCTTCTCTTTCTTCTGCTGCCTGCATTTCCTCCCAAGGACAAGCTGAAAGTAGGTAACTCCTTGCATTGTTTTTTTCCTCACCCTTAAATTCCTGGAAGTAATGGCAGACAAGAGCTGAAATTGTTTTCCCAGCTCTTCTGTCTTTCCTTTCTGAAAAGTTGCAAGAGCCTTATGTAGGAAATAACCTCTTGCTTTTTCTGAGTATATTTAAAGTAACATGATAATTGGCCTGCAGAGGTCTGGAATTTGGACTTTCTTGTTCTGAGAAGAAGCAAATAGAAATGATTCCAGGTAAAAATGGGAAGAAAATAAGCTAATTTTCAGTACTTCTGTGTGTGTGCCTGTGTGTGTGTACATGTGCATATCTGTGTGTGTGTGTGTGTGTGCATATCTGTGTGTGTGCGTGTAGCTGCTTTGCTTGGACTTTGCTTTGACCTCTTTTTGTGCAGGCATTTGCTCACTACTTTATTCTGACTCAGTGCTCTTCTTTAAACCCTTTTCCTAGAAGTTTCCCAAACCCATTTTGCCATCAAAACCTATAGACACTATATTTTAGGTATATAGTATATGCAAGGTGGGGATAGGGTCAGTGGGCTTTTAATGATAAGCAATGTTAAAGGCCCCTATGTACAGTCATTCAAAGACAACTGGCAAACCTAAAAACTGCTCCACATTTTAAACTTCAAGTAAGTCTTCTACAAGAAATCTTTCAGTTATTTTTAGAATAAAAATGCCTAGAATGTGGATTCTCACCAAGTAGGGATGTATGGCCTGCTTGCAATGACCCCATTGATTTGAGTTCATTCCCAACTATGATTTTCAACGAATCTTTAGTCTCATGTGTCCAATTCTGCTTTGCCATTCTCTTATTTTGGGGATAGATATTTTTAGACTTGAAATGCAGAAAGGCAGTTTTTTCCCCCTCAGTTATATACAGACCTTTAAATATTGTTAACCCTATACCTCCAAGTAAGACAGAAATTTTGAACTAAAATAAAAGATTAGCCCCCACCTCTTCTTTGAACTGGGGAGGTACAAAATTAAAACTCATTTTGAAAATGTAAATTTCCTCCTCTTGTTATTAAAGTATATACAAGCTGAAGAGAGGATTCATGCATTAGTAAGTGCTTTTTTAATTTGCCTGGTGAGAAGTGAAAGTTGACTTTTGCTAGAGTCATTTAATGCTTTAAGACTAATGAAATATCTGAAGGCATCTCTACTTAGTTTAAGAGAAATAAATATAGGGTGTCTCACCCATAAAGAGTTAGGATTACATTTGCTTTCTTTGTGTGAAAGATACATAATTCATAAGCTAATGAGTTGTAAAGGTCTTCTCACAAGTAAAGTTATATTATCACTCCCAGGAGTAAGATAATCAAGCTATTCTGTAATCGCTTATTCAAGTTTATTTTATCTTAACTTTTAAAACATAATCCCTTCTTTTAAATTTTGCCATTAAAAGAATGCCCAGATACAGAGGTGGCAGTTACTAGAGTGAAAATGGAGAGAAATATTAGATAATATTCACATATTTGTTTTTTGAAGAGGAAAGTTAATTGTTAAAAAGTTAGGAATAAAAGCATTGACTTTAGCAGCTAAAGTAGAACTACTTACTGTAACTTACATAATGTACATTACATTTTTTCAAGAACCTTTTTCCCTTTTGCCTTTATGGCTTCATCCCTGTGGTACAGAGACTTCTAGAATGACTTTCCTTGATCTTGCCTTCTTGTACTTATGCCTTTTTGTAACCACCTTCATTTGTGTATGGGCTCAACCTCGTGACTTGCTTCTAACAAATGGAATATGGCAAAAGTGAGGTGAGTTACTTCTAAGATAGAGCTATAAAAGACTATGGCTTCTGTCTTGCTTCCTCTCTCTCTCTCTCTCTCTCTCATTCTGGCTTTTCTCTCTTGCTTGCTCTGATGAAACAAGATGCCTTTTGGAGAGGCCTGTGTGGCAAGGAACTGAGGGAAGCCTGTGACCAACAGCCAACTAGAAACTAAAGCCCTTTGTCCGACAGCCCTTGAGGAACTGCATCCTGGTTACATCCATGTAAATAAGTTTGAAGGTAGGTCCTTGCTAGTAGAACTTCGTTCTTGCTAGTAGAACTTCGGCATGCGATCACAGCCCTGCGCAGCCCCTTGATCATAGCCCGCTGGTCCCTGAGCCAGAGTGCACACGTCAACTGCACCCGGATTTCTGAGACACAGTTCTTATGAGCTGATACATGCGTGTTGTTCTAAGGCACTAAGTTTTGGGATAATTTGCTATTATCCAAAATAGCAAGAGAAAAAGGTAACTAATAAAATCCCAAATAAATATTTGCTACTGTACTGCATTTTATGTATTTACATTTCTATTGTGTATAAATTTATCAAAGCTTAGGGACAGCTGTTATGCTAATTAAACATTTATAAATATGGAAGTATATATCATCCCAGAAGCCATTTTAAAATCAGACTGTTTTCATGGTGAAACATTCATGACTTCCATAAGATATTTAAAAAGGCTACTGGTCCTCAAATATGTTTACAATACCTGGAATACCACTTATTACCAGACTAATTCTATTATAGTGATTAAAACATTGTTTTAAATATCATAAGTGTTAGTTGATTGATTAAGTGATTTTTCTACTTACTCAACACATCTATCAAGGGCCAAGCTAGGCAGTAGTAGCATTACAACTCTAAACAGGCATTTGTGATTCCTCTCCTAAGGGGCTCACACTTTAGTAGGAAGGCCAGATATTCATCATAAAGAGTTCTGGGAAGACAAATTAGAAAATGCTTGGAAGCATATAACTGGGTGTGTCAGTTATTTGCCTGTTTGCTTTCAGATCCATTCTCTTCCTTCCTTTACTCAATTTATATTAAGAGGGCTAATTCTACAAACAACATTGTGCAGGCTTCTCTGCCATCTGCTATCTTCTTGGATTTGATTGATGGCAGGCATGGGCAGAAGATTGGAGCGTCCAAAGCAGTGAGAGGCAAGGATAACTCTCTCCTCTCTCTTTGCTGCAGGAGGGCCTCTCAGCAGTGGCTGTTTCCTCCTTGCCTGTAGCTCCAACTGGACAGCTTCTACTGCTGTGGTTCCAGTATCCATCTGGTGGTTCCAACTCCTGACATCTGGTAACTGTACTTTTTCCCTAGACTTTCCTCCAGCTCTAGTCTATATTGACCTGGAATGAATTCTGTTTCCTAACTGGTCCCTGACTGCTGCACTGGAACACTCAACCTGGTTAGGGAAGAGATGTGTCAAGCAGACTTCCCCTGAAGATGTCAGAGATGAACTGTAGTTGGAAATATGAATATGTATTAACTAAGTCAAAATGGGGTAAGACAGGCAGGAAAACCTTCCAGGAAAAATATGTGCTTGTAATTTCCCACAACTTGAAGGTCAGTGTTGTTGAAGTTTTGGAGAGCTATGTAGAACATGGCATGAGACGAGGTACATAAAATACTAAATTTTACAGGGCTATAGTCAATGTTAAGAAGTTTGGTCTTTATCATAAGAGCAATGGGAAACCTTTCATGGGTTTCTGAGCAAGTTGTTTTGAGCAATGAGGTGACATATTCCAGTGTGTGTAGTTTTAAATGTGTGTGTGTTTAAATGTGGTTTTAATGTTTTAATGTGTGCAAAATAAATTAAGAAGGATTATAAGTAAATGCTGGTATAAGAGACAAAAAGTAATTGTAGTAAAAGAGTGATGCTAGTTTGGGCAATGTTGTATAAAATCCTAAAGCTATTTAAAGTATTTTAGGGATGCTTTGGATGTGGGTTAAATCAGGTGAGGTAGGGAGGTGACATAATTGATTTTCTTTGGCAAAAATATGAATAATGATGCCATTTAGTGGGTTAGAAAAATGAGAGAAAGAATGAATTTGGGAAAGAAATAGTTATTTTTGGATCTTTTTAAAAAAATTTTAGTGTCATTGGAAAAATTGTGTAAGAGTCTCTTAGGATGGCAGTGTTGATTGAACATAAATGATCCCCTTTACTGGATTTTTAAACTTTTGTTCTGTTGGGTAGCCAATCAGCAAAGAGTTGATCTGGACATATTTTAGATATGTCATCTGTGATCTTAATTAGATGAATTTGTTAATTGTGATCTTGGTAAGATAAGCATTTCCATTCTAAAATATTTTAAATAACTTTTTGGAAAGCTTGGTTTTCTATAAGCATATGTTATTCATTTTAGTGTTTCTATTTTCCACATCCCTCAACATATACTAGATGCTTAGTACAGTTTTGGAAATTTTAATTGACTTATGCTTTTCAAGATGACACTTTCTTTTCTCCTCCTAAATTAACATTATTAATCATATGGAAAACTGCATGAATTTTAGAAGTGTGACAACTCATAGTTCATGGTGATCAATGTGGTCCTCTCTGAAAATTTGAGTATGAGGGCAAAATAGAATGCCAAACATTTTCTACTTTCAGACGTAAGTCAATGGAACAAATGCTTATTGCAAACTTTAGTTTCAGAAAATAGGAATTACTTAGGGTTTCATAAAAAAGAGCTCAGTACCCTTATACATATAAGGTTCTTGACATAGTTTCCTCATCATTTTTTCTTTTAAGCTCACATTTAGATATGATAATGGAGTATTTTCAAAGTAATGAGAATGTGGATATCTGTTTGAGTCATGTCACTAGAAACATTCAACAACTTCAAAAATACCAGGAGGAAAAATATGATTAAATTTTTTTTTAAGTTTACTTATTTATTTTGGTCGGGGGAGGGGAGAGAGAGAGAGAGAGAGAAAGAGCAAGAGAGAGAGAGAGAGAGACACCCAAGTCCCAAGCAGGCTCCACACCATCAGTGCAGAGCTCAAAGAGAGGCTCCAACTCACATAAGGTGAAATCATGACCTGAGCTGAAATCAAGAGTCAGATGCTTACCTGACTGAGCTACCCAGGTGCCCTGGAAAAAATCTGATTTTTGAATATAGTTATGCTCAGTACTTTGAGAATGCTCCTTTACAAAAAAGTCAGAGTATTTTAAAATGAACTATCTTGTTTTAGGATTTTGTAGAAAGATAATAGAGAAAACTTTTGGAGAAAATGTAGAGGATAACTTTCTTTGACTGCAGATTATTAGATTAATTCACATGTCAGGTTCACCTCATTACCATTCAAAACTCTTTATGTCAAGAAAAATGTCTGTCAAGATCACATAATCTGTTATTCTGAGATTACCACTTTACTTTTAGAATAGCATCTCACTGTATTTCAAGCAAGCTCCCTGAACCTGCAAAAGTAATTCCAAATTGTCTGGTTTTTAATTTGTTTGGATATGGAGAGGTGTTTGTTGTTGTTGCTTTTGCTATCTTTATTTTCTGTGTTTTTTTATTAATTCAGTGATAACATAAAACTCCAAGTAGCTATCATCTGGCAGCTGCTTTCTTAGACTTTAAAACAGCACTCCATTGATGCAAGCATCTTTACTTGAATATTTACTTTAAACATTTTATATCAGTTTAACAACAATTTTGGTAAAAATTTATGTGAGCAATGCAAAATCATGTCGTTAAGGGATAGTGTTCTACATCACACAGAAGAGAATAAAATGTTTAACCATTTCTATGCATAGGAAAAGACAGTATGCACTCCACAAAGACATGCAAGATGGGCTTGAAATGTTCACTATTAATACAAGACATGATGAACGGTAATTTTTCAAATAGCAAATGTGTAAAGATTTTTTAACCTTTTGTACAATAGTGTGTAATTGGTGATGGGGGACCAAAACCAGATTCGATTCGTTGAGTGCTTAATTTGCATAAAATTATAATAAAACCACTTCAGACACACTTTGGTATTATAGTTCATCAAATTATATAATTTAATATAAAAATCCAGTCCTTTACCTAGATTCAAATAGGTTTATTTCTACTTTACTTTTGTTGACTTGGGTTTTGCTAGTTAGGGTTTAAGCATGAGGGACAATGTTGTGATGCACAGTCATGGTTTGGGGTGAAGTGGAAGGTATGGCTAGCTGTGAGCAGGAAGAGTGTCCTTCCTTCTCTCTTAGTTTCCCACTCCCATTTGTACACCATTTTTAAAAGTTTTGAGATGTCATCTCTTCAGAACACCTCCACCAGAAAGTGATTCTGTGCTTCCAGTGAACTGACCTGACTCAAGCAGAAAATGCCTAGTGGCTGCAGAGGAAAGGATGTGTGGCCTCCATGGAGTTAGATATGCTTTGTTGTTGAATACTCTAGAGTACAGAAAATTAGTATAAACGAGCTACAATTTAAACCAATGTATAAAAATCTGAAGCAGATATTTCTGGTGTTTGGCATTTCTATTTGATGTCATTTGAAGGATAGAGATATACAGTTGGCATCTAGGTAAATTCTTTTAAGTATTGTTTTTTAATAATGGTATCAAAGAATTTGAGTATCTCAGCCTTGCAGATTGGTAAGCATTAACAATTTCAAATATAGTTGGAGGATTATTAAGCATTATTCATCTCTTCAGGGACAGCAAAACAAACAAAATGCCAATAAATATAGAAAAGTATTTGTATAGTGTTTACACATCTCTTGACAATGTCTTCACTATTAATCGGTAAAAATTCAAACCTTTCAAAATTATTATTGTTCTCATAGTGATTTTCAGATTAAATTCAAATCCTTCTCCAGAGCTTCACAAATCCTCTTCCATTTAAAACTTGTAAAATCTGTATTGTACTAACTTGAAAAGATACGAAAGTGTGACCCTTCAAGTATGGGAATTCCCCATGTCCCCCATTTGTGACAGCAAATGAATAATATATCCAGATTACAATGATAATAACTATAAAAACAAAAGCAGAACAGCTTATAATTTTATGCTTAAGGTAAATGAGGTATCTCTGTGTGCTTTATAGATATGGATGGGTTAGAATCAGGTCAGTCTTATTTGGAAACAATGAGTATGTAATTGAATGAAAATACTGTGTAAATAAGGTATATTTTATTTTCATAGTACTTCCAATTATTTTTATGCTTTAAACAAGTTTCTTTCCTTTTGTGCAAAAAAAAAAAAGATTGTTATATTAGGCTACTGAGTGCATATGATATAAAAAAGCTATTCAAAAAAATCTTAAGTTGTTCACTCTGTATTTGAAGGAGAAAAAGAACAGCAAAGACTCAAACAAGGCACCAAGGCAGAAAATATATACGAATCTGCTTATCTGCTGATAACTTTGCACCAAATTCTTCTTTTTTTTCGTGCTACTGACAGTGGTAATGTTTTCTAAATTCTCATTTCTGATTTTACATTTCTGGCATGGAAAAATGGAGTTGATTATTTTAACAACACTATTGATGTCTAATTTACCTAGCATAAAAATTCACACATGTAACAATCCAGTGAATTTTAGTAAAGAAACAAAATTGGGTATCCATCGCCAGAATTCAATTTTTACCATAGCAATAATACCGTAATAGCATACCAGATAGAAACCTTGTGCCACCCACAATCGTACCTAACCACAAACCGACTTTCTCTCCCTGTTGCTTGCCTTTCTGGACAGTTCTTATAAAGGGGATCATACAGTATGTTTGGTCTTGTTTCTTTTTTTACTTAGCATAATTGAGGATCATCATCTCTGTAGTATGTACCATAATGTTGTTTCTTCATCATGTACCTCATATCAATTTTATGAATGCGCCAACTTTATGCATTCACTGGTTGAAGAACATTCTAAACATTTACACTGCTTTGTTATTATATGTAATGCTCCTATACCTTCAGTTGCAAGTCTTGGGGGTAGACCTGTGTTTCAGTTCTCTTCTCTAGAAACCTATTTTTACAGTATTGCTGAATCTTACTCAATTTATAACATCTTAGAAGCTGACAGTCTGCTTGTCAAGGTAGCTACAACGGTTTTCATTCTCACCAGCAAGGTGTGAGGGTTCCAGTTTCTTTATATACTCAAAACGCTTGTTACTTTCTGTTTCTTTCTTTTTTTAATTTTCCCTTTCCTGTGGTTATAAAATGCCTTTTGACATTTTATGTTCTTAAATCAAATGATTTCGAGCATCTGATCATGGGACTCCTGGCAATTTGCACATCTTCTTGGATGAAATTTTTATTCATATCTTTTGCCCGCATTGAATTTTACCTATTCATATTCATACATTTAAAGTATTCTTTGCATATTCAAAACACAAGTCAGTTACCTAATATATGATTTCCAAATACTTTTCTGGGTCTGTGACTTACTATTGCTCTTTCTTAATATTGGTATTCAATCTCTAAACGGTTTTAGTTTTGGTAGATTCATCTCTTTTTTGCATGCATGGTGTTGGTGTTTTGTCTTAAGTGATCACTGCATATTTCTGGAACACAAAGATGTAGGATTCCATTTTCTTCTAATGCTTTTTTTAATGTCTGGGCCTTTTCTTGTAAGTCTGTTATCTGTTGTTCATTAACTGATTTTGGAGGAGGATTGAATTAAGGTCTTTCAATCATCCTTAGCATGATGATGTGTTACGATTTCAACATCTTTTGTGAAAAAAACTATTATTTATGCATCGAATCATTTGGCAACTCTGCCAAATTTCAGTTGTTGAAAAACATATCCATTTATTTTGGACTATGAATTCTGTTCATTTGGTCTATGTTTATATCCGATTACCAGTAGTATCCTTTCTAAGTTTTGAAATGAAAACCTTTTCATTCTACTACTTGGTTTTTCTTTTTCAAGATTTTTTTAAAGCTCTTCTGGAACCCTGACATTAATTTATGAATTTTAGTGTCTGTGTCAATATCTGCTAAAAAATATAACTATGATTTTAATAGCCATGTTTAAAATCTGTAGGTCTCCCTGATTCTACTGGCATATTAACAATATTGAATCTTCTAATACATTAACATGGATTTGTATTTCAGGGAATTGTATTATACTGTGTGGGTATATGTGTGTTTTATTTTTCATCTGACCTCAGTTGAAGTACAATGTGGTAATTCCTCTTTACTGATAATATGAAAAATGCTGCTGTGACCTTCATGTACGTGTTATCATGTGGATTGTTTTCATTTCTTTTAGATTCAATTGGATTTCAATTCTTTTAGATTTTTAGTTGTGCCCTTGCTGTTTTCTGTAGGAAAGAAAATTGTTAATATTTTTAAAAATTGCCAATTTATTTTCCAAAGTGGTTGCATCAATTTTTTTTCCACCATCGCTATTTTATGGAGGTGATAGTCTTTTCACATCTTGGGTTATTTGTATTCCTCTTCTTGAGTAAAAGTGGTCATTATATGTTCTTGAATTACATTTATTATCTGTTTTATGATTTTAAAATATTTTTCTAGTTGGTTCTTGCCTTTGCTATTTCTTTTTTCTTTTTCTAATGTTTTATTTATTTTTGAGAGAGAGGAGAGAGAGAGAGAGAGAGAGAGAGAGAGAGAGCGAGCGTGAGCAGGGGAGGGTCAAAGAGAGGGAGACACAGAATCTGAAGCAGGCTCCAGGCTGTGAGCTGTCAGCACAGAGCCCAATGCGGGGCTCGAACCCATTAACTGTGAGATCATGATCTGAGCCAAAGTTGGACACTTAACTGATGAGCCACCCAGGCACCCTTTGCCTTTGATATTTCTTAACGGAGTCTTTTAGCTATGGACGATTTTTAAATTTTCTGAAGTATAGTCCACATTGCCTCCTCTGCATTGTTAGCATATCCATTTATGTGCAACCCTTCTGGCAATTTGAGAATGATGACCTTGAATCTGTAGATCTATTTGGGAATATTGACATGTAATCCTTATTGAGTCTGGACTATTACTACATGTATTTATACCATCTTTTGTTACTTTAAGTTATATTTTATAATTTTCAGTGCACTGGCCAACTGATGATAATTTTACAAGAAATCATTCTTTTATGCTATTGATAATGGCATTGTTTTCTAAATTTCAGTTTCAGATTATACATTGCTGTTATGTAGAAATGCAATCAATGTTTTTAAACAATTTTATAGGGGGTAGTTTATATAATATGGACCCATGTTAAGTGTATAATTCCATGGTTTTCTGTAAGTATACCAAGTTGTAAAACCCTCAGAAAAATCTAAATTTTAGAAATTATAGCATAGAGAAAGCTTGATGCATATTTGCTGCCACTCTTCCTTCCTATCTACTTCTGGGCAACCACTAATCTGCTTTCTGTCTCTATTGATTTGGCTTTTCTTGACAGTTCTTATAAATGGAAATCATGCCATGTGTGGTCTTTTGTTGCTGGCTTCTTTCATGTATCATGATGTGTTTGAAGATCATAAGCTCTGTAGCAAGTAGCACAATGTTGTTTCTTATTAATATAGAATCATACAGCTTTGTATGGATGCAAAACCTTTTGACTATTCACTAGCTGAAGGATATTCCCATTTTTCCTACTTTTTGGTTATTATATATACTGCTTATAAACACCAGTTACATGTCTTGGATATTCCTGTATTTCACTTTTCTTCTGTAGAAACCTAGTTTGCAATTGGTGGACACTATGATAAGTTAATGTTTAACATCTAAAGAAACTGACAAACTGCTTGTCAAAGTGGCTGCAACTGTTTTCATTCTCACCAGAAAAGTTTGAGAATTCCTGTTTATAAAGAGGAATGATCTGTTGATACACCCAACACTTGGATGGATATCTAGAGAATTATGTTTAGTGAAAAAAGTCAGTGCCAGAATGTTATACTCTATATGATTCTGTTTCTAAAAGTTTGGAAAGACAGAATGTCATAAATGGAAAATAGATTAGTGATTTCTAGGATTCAGGCAGGGGTGTGGAAACTTCCCGAGGGAGGTATGTGTGGTTATAAAATATCCAAATGAGTGATCCTTGTGGTGATGGTTTTATTCTGTGCCTTACTTTTTTGGTAGATGCCCAAATTTACACGTAGTAAAATTTTGTCGAATTAAATACATTTACACACACACACACACAAGAATACAAATAAAACTATGGATTGTAACAATGTCAGTATTCTGGGGTGCCTGGGTGGCTCAGTCAGTTAGGCATTCAACTTTGGCTCAGGTCATGATCTCACGGTTTATGGGTTCAAGCCCCATGTCGGGCTCTGTGTTGACAGTTGTGTGTGTATGTGTGTGTTTCTAAAAATGCCTGGCAAATGGTAGGACATGTGTGTTCATTGTTCTTTTAAAGAGTCTTATGTTCATGGGAAAGTGAATCCATGGAAAAACAAATGAAAGGCATCTATGAGGGGGGGATTGTGTAGACATCATTCTTTGGCACTGTCTCATCGTGCAGAATGTTTACAGCATTTCTGATGCCCCACTGCTTAGTAGTAAGAGAAGCACCCCGTGGAGTGGATACAGGGAAGAATAAAGAATTGGACCGACTGACGGAGGCAACCAATTTTTCACGGTTTTCAAGTTGAATGAATCTTCAGGTCACAAAACTGTCATACATGTGAATATCAGTGAAACTAGTCCCTGAGGTGGAAGGATATCTTTGTTAGGAATCTGCCAAATTTCATCATCCTATTTCTTTATACATCAGTGTACTGTATATTCCCCAACTTTTTTCCCTGTACTTTCTTTGAGCCACATTATTTTTCTGTTTATGGGCAGAATTTTTCTTACATTCAAAGATTATTTTGTATCTTTCCTTGCCATATGTGAAGCTTATATATCTGCCCAGTGTTACTCCTGGCATCAGTAATTATCTTCTCCCTGACACTGAAACACTCCTTCTTCTAATTCTATCTTTAATTAAAGAGCAAATTATCATCCTAAAATAGCAAAACTCATAAAATAACAATGGCTACTACTTATTCAGGTTAAATACCTTATGTGTAAGATCAGATTTAAATACCTCATATGTAGGCTTTAGTATTTACTTTATAGAGATGAAATCGAACTCAAAGGTTTTAAATAATTTGTCTAAAGTCACACAACTATTAAGTGTGTGTATATGTCTTCAAAACTTTTGCTCTCATCCAGTACAGAGTATGTAAAACTGTTGGCTAAGTGTTTGGTACTGATATATGAATTTGCCAAAATACTAACTTGGATTTCTCATCCATTCTCTTTTAGTTTTCCATTGAAATTTGTGTAATTTCTTAATTATTGATTGCAAAGATTTTTTATAAGATTATTATACCTATTTATTGATTCATCTTATGAGAAGTTATTCATTAGTAATTTGTTATTGCAATAAATAGATATATCATCATTTAATGGTAGTAGCCATATTTATTATTTGACCTCACAATAATATGGTGGGCAGTTTCTACTGTGGTTCCCAGTGATCCATTTTCCTGGTATTCATATTTTTGTGTAATCCCCTCCCCTTAAGTATAGGTTGAACCCAGTGACTTGCTTTTAATGAATATAATTGGAATTATTAGAATATTTTAATCTAATGAATAAAATATGGCAAAAGTGATGAGATATAATTTGTATGGGTAGGTTGCAAAGGTGTATGCCTTCTATTGTGCTGTAGTTCTCTTTCTTGCCGCTACGCTCTCTTGCCCTCTCATTAAAAAACAAGTCACCATGTTGTGAGATGCTCCAAAGAGAGGCCTACATGGTAAGGAACCAAGGAAGGCCTCTAGTTAACAGCTCATGAGGATCTAAGGCATCAGTTCTGCAGTCCACAAGCAACCTAATCCTGCCAATACCACCTGAGTAAAGGAGGAAGCATATTCCTCCCAGTTGAGCCTACAGATGTAAGCAGTCTTGAGAAAAACCTAAAGCCAGAGGACACAGTTAAGTCGTGTTTGAATTCCTGACTCATAGTGACTATGACATAATAAGTGTTGTTGGTTTAAGACATTAAGATTTGGGGTAATTTGTTACAAAGTAATGAATAACTCATATTCTGGTGGTTTGCTTTGACCAGGACCCTACATCAAAGTAAAATGTGGCCTTGAAGCAATTATGAAGTAACTAGGACTAAAGCCTCAAAAAACTTTGCTAATTCAGAGGCAAATATAAGTTGGCTCAACCTTTCTTTGCTCTTAGTTTGTCAAGATTTGGCAAACAGAGCAGTGAGGGAAAACAATCATATTTATCATTGAAGACAAAGAAAAACCATGTTATCACAGATTTCTAAAACAGTGAAAAAGCTTTCATTTTCACTTCAAATCTTTGTCAAGAATGAGAACATACCCACGTTAAGATATTTACAGAGTGAAAATAAAGAGTTTCACACAACTCTCCACTCTGCAACAACTTTGTATACTCTGTGGCCTATGAAAAGATAAGTGTGGAGATTTTTGTTTTGTTTGTTTTTAGGGTTTTTTCCCCCAATGAAATATCAATAATAGTGTATTAGTTTTCTGGAACTGCTGTAAGGAAGTCCCATAATCTTAGTGGCTTCAAACAATAGAAATTTATTCTTAAGTTCTAGAGAATAGAAGTTTGAAATAAACATCTTGACAAGGCCTTACTCCCTATGAAGTCTCCCTAAGAGATCCTTCCTTTCCTCTTCTAGGTGTTCTTGGCTTGTCTGCCTCTGTGTGCACATAAGTGTCTTCTCTTAGTGTGTCTGTGTTTTCAGATAGCATTCTGCTGTATGCGCCTGAAATTTTCCTCTTCTTATAAATACACTAGTCATATTGGATTAAGACTTACCCTAATGACCTCAACTTAACTTGATTACAACTGCAAAGACCCAATTTCTAAATAATGTCACTGGGGTTTAGACTTCACCATATTTTTTGGTGAGGGGACACACTTCAACCCATAATAAATACTATTTCTTTGTTTTATAAAGTCTTTTGTTTTAAACATCTATCCTTGGCTTTGTTATATCAGTCAACTTTTTCTATGCCAGTCAAACAAATTATGCTTTTAACATCCTGTATCTTTCTTTCTACTATCCTGTTTTCCCTACAATATTTTTTATACTTTTGATTTTTTTAATGTTTTATTTATTTTGAGAGAGAGAGAGAGACAGAGAGAGACAGTGTGAGTAGAGGAGGGACAGAGAGGGAGGAAGAGACAAAATCCAAAGACAGGCTCCAGGCTCTAAGCTAGCTATAAGCACAGAGCCCGACATGGGGCTTGAACTCCCAAACCATGAGATCATGACCTGACTGAAGTCGGATGCTCAACCAACTGAGCCACCCAGGCACCCCAATTCCCTATCATATTTCAAGAGATTCCATAAAATAACAGCTCTATCTCTATAGAAAAGAAGTATATAACAAATCCTATCTTTTAGGGACACCTGGTTGACTCTAGGTTTCTTCTCAGGTCATGATCTCATGGTTTATGGGAAGAAGCCCCACATCAGTCTCCACAGACAGTGTGGAGCCTACTTAGGATTCTCCCTCTCCTCTCTCTTTGCCCCTCCCCTGACTCTCATGTGCACAAGAGCACTCTCTATCTCCCAAAATAAATATTAAAAACCCTTTTTTTAATTCTATCTTTTAAATAAGAATATCTTTATTCTTTATTACACCTTCTTTGAACATTCTGAAATTTATTCTAATTTTAGGGGTTCCAGATGTGAAATTCTCTATCATAGATTATGTTAATATAAGTTGTTGCAATATCAGCCACATATTTTCCTATCATCTCCAGATTGATTGAAATTGCACCCCCTTTATAAGGTGAGAAAATAAAATGATATTACCTCAAAGGAACAAAGTACAAAAGTCATTTGTATGCATTCAGCAAATATATATTACTCATGTATTGTGTTCTAGTCACTAAATTAATTAGAGGTAGCATTATTAATTGAAAGATAATAGCCTTCAGAGTCAGGAAAGCTTGAATTTCAACACTGGCTTCACCACATGCTAATAATTCTTCTAAATATCCATTTCTTTCATCTATGAAATGGGTTAATAGTACTTATAGACTTGTTTTGAAGATTAAATATGATGGTATTAGTACAATGCTCTTGATAAAGTTAATAAAATGTCCTTGTTTTCCTAGCAATTATATTTAATAAAATTCAAATTACAGAAAAGAAAAAGCCTCAGACTTTCTGGTATTATGTAAAATGAATACAGTGTTTACATTGATGGTTTGGGTAATATAATCTATGTAAATATATGGCATAGTATATTCCATTAATACATATTAGGGTCCCCCACCACAGGTATTGTAAGAGACTAAGATTGATAACAGTTACTCTTAATTTTTGCAACATATAAATTTATGTCAGTATATTTACTAGATTTGTTCTCATTCATCCATCCATACACTTATACATTTGAAATAACTTTATATGTGTTATAAATAACATTATGAGATATAGAACACCTAGAATACCAATAAGAGATTGATGCTCCAAGAAATCAACTAATTTTCTCAGGATAGAACAGCCGTTGAGTTTCAGAGCTAGGATGCAAATCCAGTTGTGTATAAGTGTAACAATTTTGATCCATCCACCTCAGTGGCAAATTGGTACACTTACGGAATGGAAGAAAGGGCAAAGGCTTTTGTAGTGAAATGACAAGTACAGTAAGAGAAGCAAAAGAAAAGCTAGAATCATACTCCGTCAGGAAAGCCAAAGGTACACTCTGATCATGAAATGGAAGCTCAATGAAATAGATGTGTACAGAGTACACTCTGATCAGCCAGAGGAAGTAGTGTAAGTTTGGCCTGACAGTCAAGCTTACTAAATATAGTGCACTTTCCCCAATGTCAAATTTAGTTCGTTGTAAGAGGGGATACTACACAGGCAGCAACACAGCAACACTGTAGTGATCTTATGATTCATAAACACAACTTCTAGTGCCCCACTCACTCTATCCTTAGAACATGTGTGATCACACTATCTGAGGTTGGATTGGCACAAACTATTTCAGTTCAAGAAATTCAGTGGCTCTGAGTGCTCTTCAACTTTTGCACCTTGTAAGCCACGTGACTCCTTCAAGACAAAAAAGTAGCTCCTATTCGATGATGCAACTGGGTCTCATCAATACTGGTTACACATCACTTGATAAACCCCCTTGATGATGAAGTGTAGGTGCTTGTTCTGATTCATAGTGCACAGGACTTTTTTGGATATAACGTGTGCCCATAAATTTCTTGACTTAGTGTTGCAAAGAAAATTGCACTATGTTCAAATCTTCAGACATCTTTGAAGATAGAGGATCACCACAAAACCCACTGTAGTTTTAGGCATAGCTGTTGTGATAGAACAATTGTTTATAAGGTTTTTTTTCCTATCTAGTATCAGATGGTAGATACAACATTCTGCCATTAGCTACAGTGGCTTTTCACTGCCCTTTCTCTTGGGCAGAGACATAGAGCATATAAGATCAGGAACTCTAAGATTTGAAACATATCTCGTAGAAATTTTGACACCATGTCATGCTCCTCCATGCCTCCCATGGTATTCACCCCACTTCCCTTAGTTGAATATTACTGAATGACATTCAGCCCTTGACTTGGTATCCATGATTAATTCGTAAGGATGTGTAAAATTGCTGCCTGTTTAAAAACTTCTTTGTGAGCATAGATATTGCTGTAAATCTAGGATATAAGAGCATTTGTCAGACAATTTGACATTTCCTGACTTCTGAACAGAGACTGTAATTCTACACAAAATGTTCTTGTAAGTGAAAATGTAAAAAAGAAAAGCAATTGCAGGTTGTCTAATGATTATTGTATTTTAGCAAATTTAAGTTAGCTTTTATGTCAGTTCTGTGAATGTTCACAGATTTCTCTCCATTCTGTGTGAGGATGGATGTACATTTATCACTGAAATGAATATCAAATAAATCACCATGATAAGCTCAACTCTAGTTCTTTTGCTTGTAGCAAAGGTAAGTGTGAGTGAATGGGAAATGTTAAGACTTGGCTTTAATTATAGTTTTGAACATCAACAAGGAGAATTTATACAACATAATAGAGCACACAGAGAGTGATTATGTACACAGTGTATGTCTTGACTATTTATAGAAGTCATAATAATAATCTATAAATAAAAGATCCTTTCAGTTAACATAGAAAGAGGAAGCAATGGGTCAAAAAATAAATACTGAGGCACTTTTTTCTTTCCTTTAACTCCCCAGGAAAAGCCTGCTTAATTAAAGATATTTATTACAATTTGATCAAAAAATCCAAATTCTATCTAGCTACTAGAGTATTCTCTGTCATAGGCCTCATGGGTCTGAAGACTTTGACTTGTTAATGAAGTCATCAAAGGAATAGGCTAACTAAGTCTTTAGTTAAAACTGTTTGTTCCAAGATGCTCTGCAAAATATGCTCCAGGCTTTTCCAAGGCAACTCTTTCATTTTTTTCCTCTTAACTTAAAACTAAAGCCTCCTTGTCATGCCTAATTAAACATCTGAATCAAATTAATTATTTTGTAACCAAACTGGTGTGTAGGATGTAAATTTCAAATTAAGCAGTGGCCATTAATTGAAGAGACAGACTGTTCTTTATAAAATATGATTGTCTTTTCTATGCTTTCAAGAATACAATATATAGAAACTGGGAGTGGACATGAAAATTGTCCAAGCTTAGATGCAGGATAAAAATAAAAGATATTATAACATACTTAGCAAGGAGGAATATATTATATTCTTTGACTTCAAGCAACTGATAATATGTGTGCATGTGTGCACGTGTTTGTACTCGAACTCCACTCATGAAATTAGGAGGGAATTTCTTCCTTTCTGTGAGTCATCCTTCTGCCTCTGTAAACTGTAAACATACTTATGTAAGAAAATGCCTGATGAATTCTTCCCACTGATTATTATTATCTTAGAACATCAAGAATGATTATTGTCAAAGAAAGCCTAATTTTGAAAAATGACATCCATCTGCTCAATTTTTTTATTGGCCTGCTGACAATTCACTTTGAGATCATCTGGGTCAGGGCCTGTTACTTTGCACTGAAAAGCAAATTATGCAAATAGGGTAACTGATTCATGTAATGTTATACTTTGGGAATTCTAATTCTCTCAGTCTTAAAGGAGGTCCAGAAGTCAAAAGTAATATGTACTCTGTGCCCATTATTTGATTTTCCGTAGTATTATCTCAGGTAACATTTTGCATTCTCATAGATAATATTTAGAAGATTTAACTCCTAAAAACACTCCAGATCCTGTAATAGACAAATGAAGCAAATGTGTGCAGGAGCTAGGCTCCAAAGCTTGTAAAGTTTCTGTCTGTGTCATGTAGCTTATTGTAGCATACAGTTTTAAAATGTCAATTACTGTCATTTTATGTTAAAGATAAGCTTGCAAATGAAGTCTTAATCTCTTTATTGTTGACAGCTTGTGGGGGGAAAGCTATGTAATTTAACCACCTTAAATAATTCCCAGAGCAGTTTCCTTTTGCAAAAGTAAATTGACTTAATTCTCCTTTCCTTAGAATCACCAGAATTCTCCCTTACACACAAAGTGAAATTTTTCACATGTGTATTCAAGCAGCTGTTCATATTTTCAAGCATAAGTGGAATAGAACAGTTTGATTCCATATAAAATCTTAGTTTTCACTTAAATATTTTTTGTAAAAGGAATAAAATAGAAGAATCGCATGCTCTACTATGTTAGGGGAAAGATGAATGGCCAATTCTTTAAGAAAGATAATGTGTTATGATAATAAAATATTTCTAAATATAAAGTCTGCTCTAGGCCCCTCTATACAAGATCTGAATTTGGAGAATAAGTTTTGGCTCTTCCACTGGATTGTGCAGTGACCTGAGGGGAAGTCATGTACAAATTTTGGGCCTGAGCTTATTTATCTAAAATGTAACGACTGTGATAATTTTACCTGTCCAAACGGTCTAATAGGCAGCTTATGGGGGTGACAATTAAAGAGACATTGACTATGAAAGCAATTTGCAAACTGTGAGGTGAGCACAAGAGTAAGGTTAAAAAAAGTTTTTGTGAATAATTTTTTTGTGATGTTCAATCAGATACTCTCATTGGAATATTATAAGCTTTTAAAATCAAATTGTTAACTGTACACTATGTTAAAATATTGGTAAATTAGAGGTAATATAAGCTTCATATATTTCTATAAAGTTTTTTTATGTTTATTTTCTAGAGAGAGTGAGAGCACATGCACAAGTGCGCATGAGCTGGGGAGGGGCAAAGTGAAAGGGAGAAAGAATCCCAAGCAGGCTCCATGCTATCAGTGCAGAGCCTAATGTGGGGCTTGAACCTATGAACTGTAAGATTACGATCTGAGCCAAAATCAAGAGTCAGATGCTTAACTCACGGAGCCACCCAGGTGCCCTATTTATATAAATGTTTTTAAATAAAATATTCTTTCTGTTTAGATAATATTTCTTTCTTTCATGTGTCTTATTATATTTACTAGAAAATTCTATCATTATAGAATAATAGCACAACTGTTTCACTAAGCAGAATAAGAATATCAGAGAAAGAAATACCATATGATTTCACTCATATGTGAAATTTATGAAACAAAACGAACAAAGACAAAAAGAGACAAACCAAAAGGGAGACTCATACCTATAGAGAACAAACTGATAAACTGGTAGTTACCAGAAGGGAAGTTGGTTAGAGGATGGGTGAAATAGGTGAAGGAGGTTAACAGTACACTTACCATGATGAGCACTGAGCAATATGTAGAATTATTGAATCACTATATTGTACACCTGAAACTAATATATAGGTGTGTTTTTATAACACTAGAACTAAAATAAAACCTTAATAAAAAAGAAATACCTCTTGTCCTGATAAAGCCAAGTGGTTAGAAATTGTGTCAGTAACAATATATCTTTATTTCTATCTCAGCTCAGAGCCAGAGATGACAAGAATTGTAAGCCACCCTCTTCCTAAGAATTTAACCTAATTAGATTTTACTCTCAAAGTATGAGTACTTTCTGACTATTATGTGTGTTTTAAAGAGTATCTAGAGTTTCTCTGGAAAAATATAAAGTCATCCTCTGCGGGTAAAGAAAACAAGTTTTTTTCTGAATGGATATTTCTCTACATCTTAATGATTATCAGTGTAAGTGTAAATTTCCAAGAATATTGAAGTCTTTCATGAAAATATTAAAATAATAATTGTAACCTTTATTCAACACATTTCTTCACATTATAGACTCATAAGTTTACTTTTTAAAAGATTAAAAATGAACTAAGCACCTTCCCTTACATAATCCTCATATGGCCTTTGCCACCATGTGACACTGAACAGATGTGCCATCTAGATTTTTGCCTCATTTCTAAGTTTCAAATAATTTCTTTGACACAAGAAATCCTTCAAAAAACATTTTCTAAAAGAGATTTGGATATATAAAGCAAAACTCCACTGTGTTGGTTAAGAAGCCACACTCAACTTCAATTTTCAATCCTACTGCTTTGCCATACTCCTGTAGGAAGAGCTTATGTTTTTGCACGTCTCTATCTCTTCCAGGCTATTTCATTCTCTGTTGCTTAACCTGAAGTCCTGAAGTTAAGCTTTAATCCCCATAAAACACTTCAACAGAAGATAAAAGAAGGAACACTTCCACAGTAGTACAGAAAGGTAAGGAGAACACAGTGCAATGTAGAAATGCATAATTTCACTATTGAGTTAAAGGTTAGTTTTTGGTGAAGTTTTATAAGTACATTCAGAGGGTAAACTATGAAGTTATGTATAAATCTAAAGTTGTTTTCAACTCACAATTATAGGAAATGAAAAAGTAGTATCTTCTTTTTGACATAGAGCTAGACATACATTTCCTACTTTACAAGATACTTGTCATAGGGAAAATCTGTCATAAGAATACAATTTTAGAATTGGGAAATACATCTATGCTTATTGGAATGAAAAAAGTCAAGATAAATTAAATGTATGCACCTTTTTGTCTAAATGGAATTATGCTGTTACTGATAGATGCAGGATAACAGATTTCAGGACATTTCTTTGGAAATTCTTGTTTTGCTGAAAGGATGCCATTTCTTTGGGAAAATTTTATGCAAATTTGCAAGAAAACACTTCTTTCCGAATAAATATTTCAGAAGCATTCCTATTTTGAACCAAGTATGTATTTGTGTGTGTGTGTGTGTGTGTGTGTTTTGTTTTTGTTCTTTTTTAGTTTTGTAATATTTCATTGCTCTTTCAGCTACTGTTATTCTTTTTTGTGGTAAGAAAACACATAACATGATATGTACCTTCTTAACAGATTTTTAAGGGTACCGTACAATATTAACTATAAGCACAATGGTATACAGCATATCTCTGGAACTTTTTCATTTTATAAACTTTATACCCATTGAACAGAAACTCCTCATTTGCCCTGCACCTCCCGGTCCCTGGCAGCCACTTTTCTATTCTCTGCTTGTATGGGTTTGACCATTTTAGATTCCTCATATAAGTGGAATCATGCAGTATTTGTCCTTCTGTGACTGGCTTATTTCACTTAGTATAATGTCCTCCAAGTTCATTCAAGTAGTAGCATGTAACAGGATTGCCTACTTGGTGAATCCTGTTCTCTGGCTGAAACATTTTCCATTGTAAATGTCTGCCATATTTTCCTCATCTGTTCATCTGTTGATGGACATTGTGAGCATTATGTCTCTTCAAGATTTTGATTGCAGTTATTTTGGATAAGTATCCAGAAGTGCAATGCTGGGTCACATGGTAGTTTTACTTTTAATGTTTTTTTAGGAACCTCCATAGTGTTTTTGCACCGTGGCTGCAACATTTTACATTCCCAACAACAATGTGCAAGCGTTCCAATTTTTCTACATCCTTAACAACTCTTATTATTTTCTGTTTTGTTTTGTTGGTATTTTTCAGTTTTTATTTAACTTCCAGTTAGTTTACATACAGTGTAATAGTAATTTCCAATGTACAATGGAATGATTCGGCACTTTCATACCTCGTGTTGTGCTCGTAATGACAAGTGCACTCTTTAATCCCCATCACCTATTTCACCCATCCCTCCATCCACCACCCCTTTGGTAACCATCATTATTTTCTATAGTTGAGTCTGTTTCTTGGTATACCCCCCGTCTCTCTTTCTGTTTTCCCTTTTGCTCATTTGTTTTGTTTCTTAAATTCCACATATGAGTGAAATCATATGGTGTTTGTCTTTCTGTGACTGGTTTATTTCACTTGGCATCACACTCTCTAGCTCCATCCATGTTGTTGCAAATGGCAAGATTTGTATAAAAGCTATCCAAACAGATGTGAGATGATATATCATTGTTTTTCTTTAATTCCCCTGATGATAATTGATGTTGAGAACTTTTTAATATTCCTGTTGGTTATGTGTTTGACATCAGTGAGGAAATGTCTATTCAGGTCTTTTGCCTGTTTTTATATTACATTGTTTGTGGGTTTTTTTCACTATTGAGTAGTAGGATTTCTTTATAAGTTCTGAATAATTACCCCTTAGGAGATCCATGGTTTAAAAATATTTTTTCTGTAGGTTGCTGTTTACTCTATTGATTCTTTTCTTTGCTGTGCAGTAGCTTTTTAGTTTAGGACATCCCACTTACCTATTTTTTGCCTTTGTGGCTTGCACTTTTGGTATCATATCTAAGAATTCATCACCAAACTAACATCAGCCAGCTTTCCCTTATATTTTCTTCTAGGAATTTTATAGTTTCAGATCTTGTGTTCAAGTCTTTAATGTATTTTGAGTTTATTTTTGTGTATATTTTGACGTAAGGATTCAATTTCATTTTTTTGCATGAGGATATCCAAGACCATTTTGTGAAGAGACTTTCCTTTCCCCATTGTGTATTCTTAACACCCTTGTAGAATATCAACTGACCATCTATGTGTAGGTTTATTTTTATGCTCTCTATTCAAAATCCATTGGATTATACTTCTGTCTTTATGCCACTCCCATACTGTTTTGATTATAATAGCTTTGTAATATGTTTTGAGATCAGAAAGTGTGATAGCTCCAGCTTTGTTCTTCTTTCTGAACATTTGCTTTGGCTACTCGGGGTCTTTTGTGGTTCCATATGAATTTTAGGATTGTTTTATCTTTCTATAAAAAATGCCATTGGGATTTTGATAGGCATCACATTGAATCAGTAGACTGCTTTGGGTAGCATGGACATCTTTAACAATATTAAATTCTTCCCAGCCATGGACATGGATGTCTTTCCATTTATTTTTGTCTTCTTTAATTTCTTTCAGCAATGTTTTATAGTTTCAGTGCATAAGTGTTTGGTTTTGTTCGTTAAATTTATTCCTGTTTTATTCTTGTTGATACTACTGAAAATGTGATTGTTTTCTTAAGTTCCTTTTTGGATTGTTCACTGTTCACATATAAAAGCAATTGCTTTTTGTATGTTCATGTCCTATCCTGCAAATTTACCAAAATTTTTTATTAGTTCTAACAGCTTTTTGTAGAATCTTTAGGGTGTTTTACATATAAGATTGTGTCAACTATGAGCAGAGGTAACTTTACGTCTTCCTTTCAGCTTTGGATGCCATTTTTTTTTCTTGTCGTATTATTCTGGTTAGAATTTTTAGTACTGTTGTGAATAGAAGTCATGGGAATGGGCATCCTTGCTTACATCATTGATGGCTATAAATGTAAAATTCCTCAACAAAATATAAGCAGACCAAAATCAAAAGCACCTTAAGGGAATAATACACCACAAAAAGTATAAGTGATCCCTAGACTGCAATGATGACTCGACCCATGAAAATCAATCAATGCAATACACAATAGTCACAGAATGAAGGATAAAAATCACATGATCATCAACAAATTCAGAAAAAGCATTTGGCAAAATGAAACACCCTTTGAGGACAAAAATACTGAACAAACTAGGAATAGAAGAAAATCACCTCAATATAGTAAAGGTCATATATGACAAGCCCACAGCTAACATCATACTCAATGATGAACAATTGAGAGATTTTCCTCTAATATTAGGAACAAAGCAAGGATACCTACTCTCAATGTAGTGAAGGGTTAAGAAATTATTACTGGAAAGTGAAAGCAAAAGGTTCATAATCTCTAGTAAAAAATATTTGGTAAACTCTTAACTCCAGTAACAAATTAGGTCAGGTATGTAATGAACTTGTAGCCCCAGGGAAGTAAAGGAATAATAAAGTGTTAGTAGTACGTGTTGGTTGGTACTGGTTGTGTTTACAAGGTGTTACTAAGAAATAGGTGAGCTCACAAAATAATTGGATTATTTGCAAGTAAAAATGAAAAAGCACAGAGAAGAATCTTCAAATTTAAGGACCCGTAGGATTGAAAAAGGCAAGTGATTCTCAAATCCAAACACTAATAGAAATGTTTAAGAAACGCTTTGAGCAAAAAAGGGCTGATTAAAATTCAGAATTTCATGAAGTGTCAAATCAAGAGTTGATCATCACACAAATTGTTGAAACATGAGAATGCATCAAATTACCTCTGAGTAAATATCTGAGCCTCACAGTGAAAAAACTGCAGTACCCAGAAATTCCTTTCCATTAAACAAAATGTCTTAGGAAAAGAAAATAACGTCATATTCTTATGGTACCAGCAATTAAATCCAGATGGGTAAGAACAGGGTCTAAAACTCAAAGAAATCACAATAGATATAAACTAGACCATCATCCTGTATACCTTAAACTTATACAGTGATGCATGCCAATTATTTCTCAGTAAAGTGAAAAAGAATCAAAGAACAATAGCACATGGGAAGATTTTGTTTTGCAAATAACTGTAGGCGTGACTGTTGGCACATGGCACTTACTGAAATCAGTAAGAAGCTGGCCAAGTTCTTTTCTTTTTTTAATGTTTACTTATTATTGAGACAGAGAGAAACACAGCATGAGTAGGGGAGGGGCAGAGAAACAGGGAGACACAGAATTAGAAGCAGACTCCAGGCTCTGAGCTGCCAGCAGAGAGCCTGATGTGGGGCTCAGATCCACTAACTGCGAGATCATGACCTGAGTCAAAGTTGGATGCTCAACCCATTGAGCCACCCTGGGGCCCCAAAGCTGGCCAAGTTCTTGAGAAAGTCTGGAATAAAAGAGGCTAACTGTTTGAGCTTTAAAAACATACTTGGTTCTCAAACTTTATATGAACAGAAAGAAGACTGAAAAGTATTGGACAAGGAGAACATTCTCCAAGATCAATTCTCTAAGGTGGCTAAGGAGAACATAAAAGGAGGGACTTTTAGGCTCAGGAGAACAGTGGCCTAGGAAGCAGAGGTAGAGCCTAACAAAGGAACATTATCTGCCCAATGGGTAATGGTCTCTTGTATAGTCTGCCCTGGTAATATTTCAAAACTAAAAGAGACAAGTGATTACTACATACCCTCCCATTCTTCCATTTTTTAAATACGAATGTTTACTGTACACAACCTATCTCTGTTCCACCAGTGTATAAGGGTTGACTGTGTGGCAGATGACCTTCTTTTTGGTTATAATAAAATACTTTAATCTCTCTTATCTCCAGTCATACTGACACTTATTCATTCATTCAACAAATATTTATTTTCTATGTATTCAGCCCTGGAACAAGAGTAGTGAACAAGGTATATGTGGGTATCTCAGTTTGATGAAGCTTGCATTCTACTAGAAAAAGCAGACCATTAGATGTACGTCTTCTTTTCCACATAAAGAAAGTTACATTACCAAGTAACACAGAGTTTCAGCATAAAAAAATGGGAAAATAAATGAACAAGGGAAAAATTAAGTCAACTGTCACACTGACATATATCATGACATACACTGCCACCAGTGTGATCACTTTAAAAAGCAATCCTGATAATGACATAACCACTCCCTTGCCTAAATTTTTTGATCAGCCCTCTCCTGGCCTAGGGCAAGACCAACACCTGGACAAGGCTTCACAGCACTTCACACCCTGGCCTCTGCTTACTCAAAGGTTCTTTTTACTTGTCTGTCTTGTTCTCACTTCTACCACCTTCCTCACAGATTTCTGGAGCCATCTTGAATAATTTGATTTTGCCAGAGTGCTCTACCCTTTCATACTCTGCTGAGACCCCCCTGGATCTGATGCATACTTCTATAATGTGAATGTCACCCAAAGGCAGATTTTTTATTTATCCCTTTCTTTACTGAGCTCCTGCAGGTAGAACGACTTTGATCTTTAAGTTTCCAGTACTTACCACACTAGATGCATAGTGTGTGTTCACAAATATTTACTGAAATGATTAAATAAAAGCAGAGTTGTGGGTTATTCTTTGAAGTATAGAACAAGCAAAATGTATTTTGAATTTTTAGAATTTAGTCATTGCAAGTTGTTACTTGTAAAATTTGTGCTGTCTTGAGGGATATATATAATTGCTCATGTCAAATGTCATCATAATTTAAAAATACTTATTGAAAAATCTACAAAAATACTGTTCCTATAAGAAAAAAAGCATCCCATATAGAACACTGCCTTCTGCAAAAATGTGCCTTTATTCATCTTTCAAATTCTTTCAAATTTGACAGTCTGTTTATTTCTACAGAAAAAGTCAAACTTAATAAATATGTACATCACTGTATTAATTAATTGTGTATTTAAACTCTCTGCTTTGGCATGTGTACTTCAAGCTTGGCTCTAGGCTAAGACAAACTCGAAGGTGAGGTAGGTTTATGATGTTCTTCTAGAATGGGCATTTATGATTTGACACTGAGAGTCAAAATATTGTGCCTTAATATTTCTAATTCTTTCTGTCTATGGTAGAGTATAAAAAAAAACACTGAGAGAATCACTTCAAAGGAGGAAAGTGGAATACAGACGATAATATCTTTCTCTGTTATATTTTGAAATGAAAATAAATAAGGGTCCTCTCATGCCTTCCCTTTCCATAAGGATTTAGAAATAAAAACCACAACTATTTTTTGCCTTTCTCATTTGACAGGTGCATATTAAAATTACTGTTATTTGTTGCACTACTTCCTGAATAATAGTTCTTTAAAAAACACTGTTATTTGTAAAATGAAAACATTTCATTCACATGTAGAGGTGCTCTGTAAATGGAATCTAGTATGACAGGTTGCATAATTGGTATATTTTTGAAAACTGAGTGTTTTTGCTGAATGTACAAAGAGAAGAATTTACAGTCCGAGGAATAACTTATAAAAACCCAAACAGAAAGGCACAGAGGATTGGTTAGAGGTCTTTCTGTCAGTAGGGAAGGAATATCTGAAATAATGAACAAAGGCCTTCTGTTTCTCTTATTCAAGATTGTTTAATCCTTTATAGTTCATGCACAGAAATGACAAAAAAAATTCAGCTATGAAATTGTGGTAGTAAGTTATTTGGATAATATTTAATTTTATACCCTGTAGGAATTCACATAAATGTTTCAGACAGAATATGGGAAAGACCTAGAAGTTTTAGCTAAAGTTAGACATTTTGCTTAAAACAATACAACAAAATGAATTAAGTAAATAAAATTAAGTTTTATTGTTTAAATATTATTTTAGTCATTCCAAACTACTTATATCTTTCTAGGCTTTATTGGCCACTCATAATCTAGTAAAGGAGAGTTATTTACAAACTGATTACAGCAAACCTTGGTAAATTCAATGATGGAAGAGCATGGTAAGGGAAAGTACAGCATATATTAGTTTGTGTGTGCATGCACGTGGGCATTCCCAAATATCCATATGATGTGGTTTTACAGAGAGGCAACATTTTATGTGCATGTTAAAGAGTACATAGCAGTTTTTGATATAGAGATCAGCAAGGAGGAAGTGTGTTACAGATCTCGCAAAGATGCTGAAGTATGCATGAATATGGTATAGTTAGCAACTGGTGAGGAATTTGATATATATCACTAACATTTTATGTTATCTATTATTCTCAAAAGAATGTTTTTCCCAATATTATTTCACCATGTGATCCTTTGCTCAAACTCAATATTTGGAAACCCCATTTATAAACAAATTAACTCAGATGATCTCAGAAACAAATATTTTGTTTGATTAGGGTCTACAGAGAAGTCCCCACCCCGAACCCCTCAGGTGATCTTTAATGACATTCAGAGAAATCCCTAGAGATCCCTGAGCACAGTATGAAATTCATTGTCCTAGGTCACTTGGCCCTATTATTTGTATCCAAATTTATTTCTAGTTTAAATGTTTGTCAAATTCTGAGCTGAAACATCAAATAATTTTGTTAAGTTCCCTGTACATCACAGTGGAGTTTTGCTACCACAGCTGTTTGAACTTCAGCAGCAGTATCAGGTAGGGGTAGCGTAGTGGAGGGGGGTGCGGGGGTTATCCTGTTGTAACAAACAAACCCCAAGCCTCTGGCTTCACACAACAAAAATTTAGTTTTCGCTCATGCTATATGACATAGGTAAAGGCTCCACTCGTTGCAAATGCTCGGGAACTCAGACTAATAAAAGGACTTTCTCAAAAATTTGTTCCATGATAGTCTTGACAGAGTGAAGAGAATTAGGCAAAGCACTCATCGCCTCTTAAATCTGCCTCAGAAGAGGCGTATTTCATTTCCTTTTCACATTTTATTGGCCAAACAAATCAATGTATCTATGCCAAACTTAACCAGTGTCAAGGAAATGTAATCCTAACACGTACCTGGAAGTACAGAAATACTTAGCAAACTGCATTAATGACTTCTACACTATCCATGCCTCTTCTTCCTACTGATGAGCTTCCTCTTTAATTACAAGTATATTTCATTTATGCCATTTTTTTGGTATGTGTGTGTGAGAAGGAAGAAACTCAGATTTCTCTTTTTGAAAGTAGAGCTTCAGAACTTGATATATAGCTAAACAGGCAACTTGGTCTTGGCTATTACTTAAAAGCAGTAAGAATGACCTATAGCAGATGACGACTGGACAGCAGAAAAGGAATCTAGTATGAGCAGAGGGAACATAAAATAGAAAACAAAAACTGAAAGGGGACACAGTCAATGTAACAGTAGGGTGCCTTTTTGACAATGATGTACTTCCTAGTCTATCCTATTTAACACCACGATATTAAATGCTATATACTTTTGCGTTCATCTGCTTTAACTATATCTCTCTAACAATGCCTGAAGGCAAAGCTTTCAATATTTGCTTGGAAATCAGATTACTACAACTTTGGCTGAGAGAATCTATGACAAATAGTGTGTGTGTGTATGTCTGTGAGTATACACATACACAGAGTTTAATAAAGTTAGTCATAGTTAAGTGTAGAAAATATACAATCTATGTCTGATGTAAAGCTTAAATTAATCCCTCTTTTTTGTTTCTTAACAGGATGTTGGTGCTGACTTATCCATAAAGAAGGCATTACAGAGTCTTTATCTAGATCAAGGTCTCAATCTTCATGTGAGGTCTGTATCTCTCACCTGTTGTAGCTTCTATGTTCCACATTTTATCATGCTGTGCTGCTTGCTTTAAGGTATCAGAAATGATAATTGTGGTAATTTATCAGTGTCCCTCTGCTTGCATTCCTTTCTGTCCTTAAATCTTTCTTCCTGGATACAGAATTAATCAGCTGTACTACTAGGTCAATCAGTGTTACTACTTCTTTCCCTAATTGCCGTTGTGTTCATCTGGACGCTTCTAGAACTGCCACTGCCACTGCCATTGTCACTGTACACCAAACACCTCTTCTCTGTTACATCTCTCAGTTACCCCTACCTTTTCACTGCTGCCCTTTTTCTAAGAGTATTTTATAGGATTCAGGGATTCTTACTCTGGGTTGAAAAGCGTTTTTTTTCCCCCCAAAGTTATTTCCCCTCCTCTTTAAATAGTAAATGTAATAAACATTTACAGGGCACCTATTTTGGCAGACACTGTGCAAAATGCTAGGGATTCAGAAATGGATTGAATATGGTCCCTTCCTATATGCATCCACATACCTCTTACGGGCCCAAACCAAAAGACTGAAAGCAGTTAAAGGAGTCCCTTAAAAAAAAAAAAAAAGCAGGTTGGATGTAAGACAACAGAGTTAACTAGGACTATGGTGAATCAAAGGACTCCTATCCATTGCTGTTATAAAGGTAAATAATTGGAGATCTTCCAATTTATGGGTGAGTTAAACTCTTGAATTTGAAATGCTTAAGTATTGACAATTGGTCTAAAAAATTTTAAACACTGTATGAATCCCATAAGACATATTTGTGGATTGGATGAAATGTTAAGACCACCAAAGTTGACTTTTGATGTAAGCCATTTACAATGTAATAGTTTTTTACCTTTCTGCACTTCCCAAAACAGTGTTCACTTATGTGTGATTTACATTTTGATTACATAATCCAGATAGCTCTGGCCCTAATTGATAGAAAAAGAGTTAAGAAAATCATGAATTTAAAACCTAGGAAACAAAAATATGGCTTGGGATTTCAAGATTGATAAAAATAACGTCAACTGAAACTAAATACTTGCCAAGACCTCACTGAGGCAGGAATCGAGAGAAGCCAGGCGGTAAGGGCAGTGAAGCAGGAAAGGTGTGAGTTAACAAATAGATTCAATATAATTACTCAATTCCATACTCTAAGCAAACATTTGTTGAGTATCCTATGCCATAGCAGCACTATGTTAGGTCCAGGGTTTACAAATATTAGCAGATCAAAACCTCAATGTCTCAGCACAGTATGAATGGGGACTCTTAGGCAAGATGACTTACGGAGGAAGTGGTATCAGGAGAAAGTTATAAGGGAGAGAGGGGAACAGATATGTCAGATGAAGAAGCTAGTCAAAGACATGGTTTTAGAAATTTAGCCTCACTTGACCCCATGAGGAGTATAAGTTCCAACACAGGGGTTTCCCAGACAAAAGGAGGGAGTAGGCTGTTATATACCCGGATCAGCAGGCCATTTGTTAGAGCCGCTGCAAGGAGGAATACTACCTCATATGTCTTCTGGTGTGATGGCTCAAGTTAGACAAGAGCAATCTTCTCACCAAGAGTAAGGGAAGCGAGTACAAACAGCATAGCTGTGTGCCTGGCTCAGTAGAGGCAATCTGGACAAGAAAGACTATGTTACATCCTTTGTTCAAAGAGATTAGAAATCAATGGAGACAATCAAGTATACAAGAGGGCATGAGGAATGCTATAACCCAGATATTTTCTAAATGTCATAGGAACGGTGGGTAGTACACAGTAACTAAGGAGGGATTGGCGAAGACAGTATGTGTGTGGATATTTCAGGTGAGAAGAGTCATTCCAAACCAAAGCAATAACTTGTGTACAGGCCTCAAGGAGTGAGACAATATTCAGTGTACCAGTCATCGAAATGAAGCATTTGAGGAGCTAAAACTGGAAAGGCTGCCCTCACCAAAATGAGTCTTTTTATTATTATTATTGTGGCTAGGTATTTGGACTCTTTCTTCAAAGTGGTGTGAAACCGCTAAGGATTTTAGCCAAAGAAGAGTAATTTTACAAACAAAAGACAAAGAGAAATCTACTATGCATGTACCAACATCAAAAAAGATCCAGAACGGGAGCAAAACATGGGGCTAGAGTTCCATGTCTGTAGAGCAGGAAGTATCCTTAACCATTTGGATGACTGCAGAAGAAGTTCCAGGAGTGAACACAGTAATCATTTTTATCACAGAACCATTGGGAGGCAGCATTATTTAGTGGAAATTACATTAATTGATATATAAGAGAAATATCTCTCTATTTTATCCCCTTCCAATTCTGAAATAAATCACCTTTTATAATTTTTTTTTGCCCTTAATCTGAAAAGTAGATGAAACAGGGCACGTTCAATAACCAAGACATATAAGTGACTGCCTTTTCAGCTTGTGAAAAAAATATAATTGATCACAAGCATCTTGAAAATCTATACATGATGATGTTCAGCTAACTCCCATTCATGCCAGTCCATTGAAAGTCATGGTCCATAGCAGCCCAGTAGGCATACCAAACATTCTGTAGGAAAGATAACTTAAAAGAAGGAAATGTTGGAAAAAGTTTATTATGAAATATAGGGATTGCCAAAGGAAAAGAATATTCTGTTTGGTAAGTATTAGTTATTATTGTTGAAGTTTAACAGATTCCATATTCAGGCCACAGATTTTCAATGTAACACCAATAAATAAAAGAAGGCTTGAGAAAACATCACTGAAGGCAATAGTTAAAGGCCCGTTAATATATTTTGGTGAAAGACGATATTCATGTCGCACAGTTGTGACAGCTTCCAAGCACTGATTATACAGAAGTGGTTGTAATGGATACTGTGGTGCGCTGCTCAGACTCCCCTTTCAGAAATGAAGCACTCTTTGCCCCCTGAGCTGGGAGTGTTTTGGGACATCCAGGTCCCTCCCCAATAACTACCTTGTGCCAAAATAAGCTGCCTCATCCAAAGTCATGACCTTATTAATTTATTATTTCTCCACTCCAAATTCACCCTTCAGTACCTGCTCTGGAATAATGGGCAGACTTTTGTGCCAACAGGTGAGCTGCAACCCCAGCTTTCCAACGAAGTCTGCACGCCTGCCTTGGGCAGGAGATTCTCTTCCAAGTTTGACCTATTTGGGTAGTCTTCCTGGCCCTAGGTTATCATATGAAGTTCTCTTATATGTTATTCTTTTATTGTAGCTTAATAGTCCTTTATATTAACCTTCCTGTTTCAACTGTAGCTTCTCTGGGCCCTAGTACTTCTGTCTATAAAACAGATACTAAAAACTGCCCAAACAAGATCACATGCTGTTTCTAAGGCTCAGTTGATATGTTGCAGGTACAAGCATTTTGATAAGTGTAATGTGATATTTAAATTTAAATGCAAGCTATTTTATTTTTGTATTGATGATGTTTGGTTGACTTCGCAAATGTAATATTTGATTATTGATACAAATGTTTCATTATCATGCCACCACCATTTCTGATTCTGAAAAATGGTCTTGTTTTTTGTGGATTATTTCCAAATTATCATTCCCATTCATGCAGAAAAGTTGAAAATGCAAGCCGTGATATGATAAAACATCACCTTTCCTATCCTAAAATTTTACTTAGAGGATGAATTCTGACTGAAGTGCCGTCAGAACATGATAAAGAGCTGAAGACTAGAAGTGCCAAATCACCCAAGCAAGTTTATAAAGCCTAGAAATCCCAGGGAGTTGATATTTATCACACAGCTGAATGCCAATGCATCCAGGAAAATACCATCAGCTCCAGATGCAGCTATTAGGAATGTGCTGCGGGACAGATCATCTGTGCTTTTCATTTGCCAAATGCATCCTCTAAAGGGGGTGCACAATAAACTTTGGTGAGAAAAGGAACAGGGAGAATTTAAACACCAATAGTAATTTTGCCTTACCTCTGAAAATATTCAGATCTAAATAACATGTAAACATATTAACTTTGTGTTATTTGTCACCTGGTAAATGGTTTCAAAAGCATTCAAATCTGAAGCATAGGAAAAAATTAAAATGAAACCCATCAACTGAAATGTAAACCTTGCTGCTTGAACTCTGCAAATGATTTTGAAATATTTTAAAGTATTCAATTAAAAGGTGTAGAAAATAATATAAACAGTCAAAAAACTCAAATATAAATTCCTCTGAATCAAAGCTCTTTCTATCAATTTGAATGGTCAAAATATAGGGTTTTTTTGTTAGATTATCTTTTAATCAAACAATTTTCAGGGTCCTTCCTGGTTCCTCAAAGACAGTAAATATGTGGAAATTGAAATGTTTAGCTTTCATAATATTGCTGTTATTAAAAACGCCTTCTCAAGGTTAACTTAGACTAGTAATTGTGTCACCCCTGGAGGTGGAATTCTCCAGAAGTGATTTCTGAGGCAGAGTTTGGAGACAGGCTGTTTATTGGAGGGGAAGCAATTGAACTGTGAGTCAGGAAGATCAAGAATGAGTAATGCCTTTCAGAATGCCTCATGCCGGGTTGTAGTGGTTGGGCCTTTATATTCCTGCTGTGCTTAGTGAGAGATGTGGGCTATTCTGAGAAGGCTGTGCCCTCTGATGAGGAGTTCTCTGTAGCTGAGAGAGACTACGAAGAGGCTGACGGCTTGAGGCCACCTGCTGACACTTCCCACAGCTGAGCAGCAAGTCCTTCCTAGAAAGTGAATCTGGGCAGTGCATTTCCATGTCTACCCCAGCCCACACTCTATGCCACTCAGATTCACATCTCTGTGCATGTTTGGGAACAGCTCCTACAGAAGTCCAGGAGCATCTATCTCTGAGGGAAAGTTAGAAGAAGGTTAGTGAGACCAACTATAGTCCCTGGTGCTGGAGTGGGGCTCTGGACCACAACTGCTAGGCATCTCCTTTGGCCAGTTTCTTTCGCATAACCTCATCATCAGCTACCACAAATGGTCTTCCCTAGTGGGTTACCTGGTGACATGGCCCAGATCCTTACCCCTGAGGTCCCTGAGTACCTGGTCACTCTAGCTGTTCTCATAACATAGCAACCATACCTGTTTCTTTACATTCACAGTTGTACCCGGGGATACCAAGAAGCACACAAGTGGATCACTTGGATGCCACGCATAAATGCTCCCATTGTATAAGCAGCCCTACTTTCTCCTCATGATCAGAGTCAGTTACTCCTACCTTGTGACTCAGTGACTCCTTTTCCTGTAGAGCTTATAATTCAGTGAGACTGTTTCTGGGGGAAATTGTGCCCTCTTTTGAGAAAAGGATGTCTAACCAGGCTGATTCCTGAGTTTTAGAAATAGGGAAAACAAAAGTCCCCAGTGGGTCACTGGGAATAATGGCAAGTAAATGGAAACTCCCGATTGCAGTGTTTGGTTCCTAGGTAGTCTACCTACTGGGCACACAGTATCATAGAAAGATGGTTAATTCTGGGTGTATACAGAATCCTGGGGGATAGAATACTGCTTCTCACCTGGTGCTTCAGCTGTGCCTTCAGCAGCCTATTCCAACTTTATCAGGCCCACAGTGTCTGAGTCATAAAATATGTTATATGGCCAGTGGATCCCATGATCAAAGGAGACATTCCCACATCACCTTTGCTGTAAAGAGATCCCTGGTCTGCCACTTTATTATGTGGAGTCACATGTCAGGAGATCAAACACTATAAACTCTTGGACACTGGTGCTAGTTGAGGATCTACAGGTGGTAAACACAAGTCTACACCCAGAATAAGTATCTATTGCTATGAAAATGAGCCATTGGCCTTTCCAGGCTAGAAGGGACCCAATGTGGTCAACATGCCACTAGATATTCAGTTGTGCTCCTTGACAAATGGGAAAGTTTTAAGGATAGTAATTGTATTCTGTTGCTGCATACTGAATAATCATCGGTTGCAGTAGATCAGTCTTGGTCAGTGGGAGTCTATGTTGTTAGGAAAATGCATAACCTCCACCCCTGTCACCATGGCCATATCGTCTCAGCACTGAGATGGTTGATGACAAGGCTTGTCGACATTACTGGCTGGATAGGTCATTGTCTACTTTGCTGTTTAGTTCGTCTACCATGGTGGATGATTACTGCTGAGAGTTAACATGGGATACAAAGACCTTCTATTCACACTCTATACCTGCTCTTGTGTGTACATTCTCTGCTGAAGAACTTCTTTTTCCCAACCTTCTAATTTTTCTCCTTCTAGATCCCTAATGAGTTGGCCAGACTATTTGCTACCATCCATGAATCTGTATGTACTTTAAACACGGGATATTCCCTTTCTACATGAAAAGGATGACCAGGTGAACTTCCTGAAGCTCTGTTCATGGGGATAATTTTTCTTTCCCACCATCTGAAAAGATCACTTAGTCTACGATTCAGCTACCATCCGCTTTTCAACTTGTGCCCACATCCTAAGCCAATCTATGTGTAAGTCAATCTTGGGCTTTTTTCTTTGCCTTCTGCAGATAATGTAATATTCTATTATGCAGCCATAGGAGTGAGCTGAGAGAGTGATACTGACAGGGATGGCTATCCTGAGGGGTTGGATTACCTCTCGTGCAGCTTACTTGTGGTCCTATTTCTATTCATGCTCCATCCTGAGTATACCATTCCCATCTGACTTTGGATTTTTGCTGGATTTATCCAACCTTATGATTTGGTGACTTTCATCGGCTCTAACTCATGATGAGCTGCTCTAGCTGTATGGTCACTTTGTGTCCTATGGGCAATCATTCCATGTTCATCAGAGGCCAGTAGCACACCAGAAGTTGTTTTCAAAAAGAAATGTAATTATTTGTTGCTGTTGGCAAGACTTTGTTCCAGAACCCCAGGAGTCTCTATTGGGATTCTCTTACTAGGACTTGCCACAATTTCCACACAGCATCTTTTCCCATTATTGATATTTCCAGCATGACAATGTCTGCCAAATCTTATGGCCTAAGCAGAAAGGCTGCTTGCACTGCAGCATGGAATTGCTACAGAGCAATTCTCTGGTTGCTGTTCAAAGCTGGCAGTCATTCATGCCACACAATCTTTGGGTGGGAGCAGTGTTGCTGAGTGCAGAATATTGGCGGGAATATCCTAGCATACCCTGACTAGAGGATTTCCAACATTTAAGAATGTGGCTGGTTCTGCATCTTGGTAGGGTTTATCTCTTATCTCTGGAGCTTACGTATTTTCACAAGGGCATCCCTTGCTTCTTGATATGCTACTAAAGAAGTTTGTAAGATTTCACACCTGGCTTTCAGTTGTTTCCTACTCTCCCTTGGCTGCATGATATCATTTTGTAGTTTAACAGTAGTATTTATCTATAGCCACACAATTCCATTATCTTTTTTCTTTTTTTTTTCCATGAGAGAAACTCTCAATTCTCAGGTCAGGGTGAGTTTAACTTTTAAGCCTCTTTATTAGATATAATTCACCCTTTTGAAGTCTACATTCAGTATTATTTAGTATATTCAGTGTTGTACAACCATTATGTTGATCAATCTTTGTATTTTTGCCTCCCTGAAAGAAACCCATACCAAATAGGAGTCATGCCTACATTCTACCCTCAGCTTTATGAAACCATTAACTTTCTATCTCTATAAATTTCCTATTTAGACATTTGATATAAATGGAATAATAAAGTAGGTGGTTTTTGGCCACTAGCCTTTTTCACTTAGTATAATTTTTTCAAGATTCATCCATGTGATGTCATGAATCAGTACTCTATTTATTTTAATTCTCAAGTAATATTCACTTGTATGGACACATCACATTTGTCCATCCATTCATTTGTTGGTGGACATTAAGGTTGTTTTTACTTTTGACTCTATAAATAATGGTACTTTAAATATTTCTGTACAAGTTTTTGTTTCATTTCTTTCAGGTGTATACCTAGAAGTGCAAATGCAGGGTCATATAGTAACACTGTGAGTAAATTTTTGAGTAACTGTTTTCCAAAGAGCCTGTCCCATTTCACATTTCTATCAGTAAAATATGCAGGTTTCCATTTCTCCACATCCCTACCAACACTTATTATTGTCGGCCTTTTTCATTAGAGAAATTCTACTGCGTATGAAGTAATATCTCAGAGTGGGTTTGCTTTTCATTTACCTAATGACTGATAGTGCTAGGTGCGTTTTCTGTGCTCCTCTATCCTATCATCTGATATTTTCTCTATAATGATCACATACCTAGTACATTGCATCTGCTAGGGCAATTCGTCCCACTGGCATACCTGCTTAATTCACTACCAGTGAAAATTTTAATAACTCAACAGCCATCTTGTGGCAAGATTTTACCATGCTCCACTAGCTACCAGGGGTCTTCATAGCAAGTTGGATGGTGAGCAATCTAGTTCTAAAACACCATCTTATTGCAGCTTTCTCAGATCACTCCTGGTACCAACTGTTGCTGACTAAGTCTTCCAGAAGCAGATGTGAGACAGTTTGTGGTACAAGGTATATATTAGAAATCAACATCTGTTAAGGGAGATAGAGGGGGGAGGCTCAGACAGATGATGCAGTCAAACCGAGATGCAGGCCTGACAGACTAGGCTAAACTGGTGGGGATCTGTGGCACAGCTCTTGCTCATTATAGTGTCTTATGTGGGGCCAAAACACTCAGATCCTTATACCTTTGTCTGATTCAGCCACCAGATGTGGGCTTCCCTCAGAAGGATGTACCTCAAGTAAGGCCACTCTCTGCAGATGAGGCAAAACCAGAAGAATCTGACAGCTAGAGGCTGTCTGCTGACTCCTTCCCAAAGGCTGTGTGCCAAAATCATTTGTTTCCTCAGTGATCTGAGTAACACATCACCATATCTATCACACTTATACTTGGACATACTTTAGAGGCCTTCCTAATAAATAACTATATTTTATTAGGTAGCTTTTGGTCGTGGTGAATGATTTCCAAATGTTAAATAGTTAAGGGATGAATATGAAGTGTTGATAGATAACATATACAGGGGCTAATTTCTTTTTTTTTCAATTATTTACTTATTTGCATGTATTTATACTTTGCTGCCTATTTATCATTGTGTAGAAATAGAAGTATTAACTGGTTTCTTCTGATGAAGCACATAAAATTGTACAGTCTGAGAGATTTACTGGTCATGAATGAGATTTTCTCTCCCTCCCTGCCTCTCCCAGAGTTCCACTGGCCCTGAGAGAGAACCATAGATGCATTTCTCCCATTTTTCTAGGCTTTTCTGTAATTTGGCCTTTTGATACTAGGACATGACTTTTTCAATATTCAGTTGTTAGATTGCAAAAGCATTGATCTTTCATGTCTCGGACATTCACTCTTTAGTGTAGAATTGACTAAAATAAAATGTAATACAATATGCACTTTGAAGAACCTGAATAAATTTAGGCAATTTTGCTACAGAGAAAGAAATTTACTTCTAAGAGACAAACCATATTGGAAATCCTACCTTAAGTGGTGAGTACACTTCCATTTAGTCTTAATACAAAGTAGTTTCAAATATGCTTATGTAGAGGTGAATGACAAGAACAAATCTTTTTAATACACATTTATATATTACTTTCTAGGCAATGGCTTTCTCAAACAATATTCTTTTATTTTTTCTCAACAAGTAGACATTTCATTCGATGTGCTCTAATGGCTTCTGTATTTTAATGTTTTTTTTTCTTTTAATTTATTTTTGAGAGACAGAGAGAGACAGTTCAAGCAGGGTAGGGTCAGAGAGAGAGAGGGAGATAGAGAATCTGAAGTAGGCTCCAGAGTCATTAGCTTTTAAAACGGACAAGAGGCAGAAAGCTAGCCAAAATGACGGAACGAAAGAACTCTTCTCCAAAGAAACTCCAGGAAGAAATCACAGTGACAGAACTGCTCAAAACAGACATAAGCAACATAACTCAACAAGAATTTAGAATGATTGTCATAAAATTAATTGCTGGGCTTGAAAAAAACATGGAAGCTATCAGAGGAGATATTGATACAAAGACTAGGAACCTTCAAAATAGCTCTGACAAGTTAGAAAAGGCTCTAAATGAGATGAATAATAAGTTGAAGGCTGCCAATGCACGTATTGAAGAAGCAGAGAGGAGAATAAGTGAATTAGAGGACACAGTTATAGCAAAAGAGGAGGCCAAGAAAAAGAGAAAATGATTCAGGAGCAGGAAAGGAGAATCAGAGACCTGAGTGATACAATCAAACGGAACAATGTCCGTATCATAGGAGTTCCTGAAGAGGAAGACAAAGACAGAGTGCTTGAAGGTGTGCTAGACCAAATTATACACAAAAATTTCCCCAATCTGGGGAAAGAGAAAGACATTGAAATTCAGGAGACATACCTAACTCCCCTAAGACGTAACGTAAACCGACCTTCAGCGCGACATATCATAGTGAAACTGGCAAAATACAAAGACAAAGAGAGACTTCTGAAAGCAGCTAGGGAGAAAAAGGCCCTCACATACAAAGGGAAACCTATCAGAGTGGTTACAGACCTATCTAATGAAACTTGGCAGGCCAGAAAGGA
>NC_043717.1:21602410-21619423 GCF_006229205.1 Suricata suricatta
AGAGCCTGCTTGGGATTTTCTCTCTCTCCCTTTCTCACTATGCCCCTCCCCCACTTATGTATGCTTGTTCTCTCTCTCTCTCAAAATAAATAAATTAATTTAAAAAATAAAACTAGAAAAATAAACTCTCAGGGCTTCCTTGTTAAATGTCTTATGTATAAAAAAGTTAATTTCCTCTTCCTAAGAGTTACTATAAAGATTAAAGCATAATATAATATTTTTTGGTTGAATTGAATGAAAATTGCCAAGATTCAACTTTTTGGAACCTAAAAAATTGGCAACTTTTATGGTTCACAATAAAAACTTGATAGGGGACCATGGGAAGGGAAAGGGGGGACGGAAAGAGTTAGGGAGAGGGAGTGAGGCAAATCATGAGAGACTCTTGAATACTGAGAACAAACTGAGGGCTGAAGAGGGAGGGGGGGAAGGGGGGTGATGATCCTGGAGGGGGGCACTTGTAGGGGAAGAGCACTGGGGGTTATATGGAAACCAACTTGACAATAAACTATAAATTATAAAAGCATATATAGAGCACTTTGTTTACAGAAAGCAGTGAATAACTTCTAGTTCTTGCTGTTTTCATGGGACAGCTGGTATGTTCAGCTTTCCCCTTCCATCATGCCTCTTACTGCACCTCCAGAAGCTCAGTGTGGAAACGGAGAATCTGCTTTGTTGTCTTCCCTACTTCTAAAAATGTTATGATCTCCTTGGCACAAGTTTTAGGTAGTGATTCAAGGGTATTCCATGAGAGGGATGGCCAGGGGGAAGTGAGGGAGAAAGTACATGGATACTTCAGTGGTCTAAAACCTTGGCAACAGACTACAAGCTAGGGCATGCTAAGAGGAAGAAAAAGAGACTAGGTATTGAATGAAGTGTAGTTTGGGGTTCCTTCATTTGTGACGATGAAACCAATTCAGCAGTGGCTATTTCTATCGCTATTTCTTCCTATTGATTCTTTCTATAACTACTATAATGGCTGACAGTCCCTCTCCTCTACAGTTCTTGTCTTGCCCATGGGAGTTTTGCAGTCCAGCAAATTAATGGAGAATGCTTGTGAAGAATTTAAGAGAGCCTTCCCTTATTCCCCTTCCTATAACTCTTCCAACAACTAAAGGCAAGGGAAGTCTCTGAAGCAATCAAAAGGAAGAAAGAATGAATATTCTGTGTGGGGGGGTGTAAATACAGGCCTGGGGCAGCCCATTCAGGGCAGGTCTTCCCAGGTGGGAGCTTATATATGTTTATAAATACTTTCAGTTACCTTTGTTCATTTTACACACATTTGTCATCTCCCCAAATAGACTGTCAGGAGACCCATCAGATTTGTGGTATTTTCCTCCTTCCTCTTTCATCCTGCTACTTAGCTTATTTTCTCCATACATTTAAAGCAGTAGAGTTCAACCAACTCCCAAAACCAATAAAGCACCTTATACTTTTCAAATATCTGGTTTCAAGCTCTTTGATTCTCTAATAGACAGAAAGATCCTACCCCTGCTTTATCTATTTTGATATGTCATTTCCTCTTGCTAAAGCACTTTGAAAGTGGAGCAACTGCTTCATTTCCTTCTAAGGCCATCCTATCATACACTTGAAGACATCTATTAAGCTTGGATAGCTTCCTTTGTTGTGGCTCAATAGCCTGAACTTCATTTTTGTTCAGAGAAGCAATTTCATATCCTTTAATCTTTTCAGTTGATCTTTTCTGGATCCTTTCCAGTTTCTACCATATATTTTTATAAGTGGCAAAATTTAGACTTTGCTTCTAGAGACTCCCAGAAAAAGGTTGCATAATTAACTACCCCCCCCATCAAAGTTCAGCTCTCCTCAGAACAAGAACAATGGCTTTGCTTATAGGCACTTGGGTATGGTATAGTTTATGCTTAACTAGGGTGTACCTAAGGCTTTTATAGTCAGTGCTTGAGCCCTGAAGTCTTTGGTGAGAGTCATTCTCAAGAATTCTGGCTTTGAAAGGATTCTGTTATCATGACTATAACTTTAGGGCTTAGGTATAATAAATTAAAGAGGGACAAATGCTTTTTTTTTTTTTTTTTTTTTTTTTTTTTTTTTTTTTTTTTGGTGGTAGTTTCCATGGAGAGGTTGAGTCTGTATTTCTGCCCTTAAATCTGGGCTGGACTGTGACTGCTTTGACCAATTGAATATGGAAGAAGTTCTAGGCTGCCTTGGTTTGGGCTGCCATTTCAAAATACACTGGGAAGTCTAGGATCAAGATGTTGGCAGATTCAGTTCTTGGAGAAGACACTCTTCCTGGTTTATAGACAGCCACTTTTCCCTGCATTTTCACATGGTGGGTAGAAAGACTTCACCTGTCTTCCTCTTTAAAACAAAACAAAACAAAACAAAACATTTTAATGCTTATTTTATTTTAGAGAGAGAGACAGACAGACTATGAGTGGGGAGGGGTAGAGAGAAAGGGGGGCACGGAATCAGACTCTGTGATATCAGCACAGACCATGATACGGGGCTTGAGCCTATAAACTGTGAGATCACAATCTGAGCTGAAGTCAGATGCTTAACCAACTAAGCCACCCAGGTGCCCCTCTTCCTCTCTTTTTAAGGGTATTAATTCCATCATAAGGGCCCCACCCTTATGACTTAATCTAACCCTAATTATTCCCTCAAGGTCTCACCTCCAAATACCATTACATTCAGGATTGGGGCTTCAGCATAAGAATTGGGGGTGGGGGGCGGGGGACAAAAACATTCAGTCCATAGGACAGTCCTAACCTTTTGGAGGATGAGCAGTTACCACTTCTGTGGCAACTTAGAGCCCAGAGCTGACAAGTAATATATCCAACTATCCTGTTGGAGAGAACTCATGCAGAAGCAGCATAGGTAGCAAGAGAGACACAGCTGAGCCAAGCCTTCCAGCAGTCCATGTGAAGTGGGTAAGGATGTGAGTGAGGCCATCTTGGATCCTGCAGACCAGTTCAACCACCAGCTAAATACTATGGATTGGCCATGCCAGTGCCACATGGAACAAAAGAATTGTCTCACCAAGCCCTGCCTATATTCTCGACCTAGTGCATTGTAAGAGATAATAATAAATTGTTTCAGCAAGCCACTAGTTTGTAATGATTTATTATATATAATACCTAACCAGAACAAGAGAGAAACACAATTCCCATTCTTCACATTACCTTCTTTTCTGTATGCCCCTCAATATTTTCCTAGCCTGTAGATATCTTTGAGTACTCTGGCTAAGTGGCTTTAGTTGCGGCTATGACCTCTGGGGTGAATGTAGAGTGTTTGGTTGTCACCATATAAACAACTCCAAGTACTTCTCCAAGAATTTGGATTTCTAGGGTACTTGGCTATCAGCTCATTCAGAGTCACTGGGAAGGACCAAAATGTTAAAAAGGCAATTTTCAGTGTTTATGGCAGTTTCTGCTTTTTGCATCTTAGAGTCCTGAGGTTCAATGTGACAAGTAAGACCACTCTGCTACAGAGAGAGACCATGTGAAGATAAAATGTAACTTCTGTATCATCGTTGGATTACTACAAGCTCTACTCTAACCTATTCTAAGTCAAAAGGTAAGTGTTGTATCTCACAGTTTTACGTGGAAGACTGATACCGGATTTATTTTGTCCCAGGAATAAAGCTATAAAATATGATGGAGAGTGTGGTTAGACATCTATAGGAGGGAGAGGGGCAAAACTGGAGTATATCCCGGTATTCCCTAGTCCATCAATACGAATCATAATACTCATTCCTAAATCCTGGGGTCTTGAAACAGATTTACTGAGGGTGCTATGGACATGTGTGCCCCTTCTCCATGATAAATTGTCTATTTTTAGCTTCTTCAGCTATATTTTCTGAAAACTTTTGCAAGTCTCAAAACATGATCTGAACAATCAGATTACACACTACATTATTTCTAATCAATGAATAGTCTCAATTCTGCTAAAATGATCTTCCTCCACTGGGACTGATCTTCATTGGCCTATTTCCTTCACTGTTACTGGATCAAAAGTAGGGGTTATGTCCTATTGGTTCACTTGTGCAAGGTCAGGAAATCAAAATATTTAGTTCCTATGGATCCATATATTTCTAAAAATGCCTCAGGCTATGTCGTGATAGCTACCAACACACCTACAATATCAGCGGTCACCAGTGCAAGATTATTTTTACTTTAACTGCCAAACATGGTTGATACCTGCACTCCTTCCCCATTTCTTAAGGTATGAAAATAATGGATATTTAAGAAATCACACATTCACATAAAGACCTACACACACACCAAAGTTAGTGTGGCTGGGACAGCTGATATAAAAATTTTAGTGTTTTATTCTACTCTCTTATTCTAGTTTCTGGCTACTGAAAGATATTGTGGTATAAGTGGAGCAATGATGCGCTGCCTGAAGAACGCATCTGAAACCAATCTCTCTTAGTTAGAGGCACCAAAGTGAACCAATTCAGAAAGGCAAGCCAAAGACATAGACAATCTGTGATACTTAGACCCTTGGTGAATAACAGATGGCTGGGGTTATGCAGAAGTATGCTCAGGGTCTGCACACCTAATAACCAGAAAAGTCAACAAGGGCAGTTGAGTTGAATTGCCTCTGACAAAGGCTGATGGCTCGTTGAAAATTAGGCAACTTTGGGTTTTTCTAAACTAGAGCAATAGATTTTCACCAATCCCTGAAGTTTTAAAATGCAACATGTAGGAGATAAATTGTACAGAAGGAAACAAAATTGGAAAGGACACTAATCACTGCATTTCAGGAACCAAAGATGGCTGGAATATCCTTACCCTGGGAGGACTCTCTGAAGCTTATGTCACTTGAGTGCCTATTTACTAAACCTTGTGATTACTTAATTATTGCATTTTATGGACTTGAGTAGCCAATAGGTTGGTATAAAGAAACTTTTAGGTTATGGGAAAATAAAAGATAGATGGAAAAATAGAGCCATGGAAGAACATCAACAGAGCAAGAACAGATATGGGCATCTGGCAGAAGCAGATTCTCCATGAAGCTAAGGATGCTATAGCGTCAAGGTCCTATACTTTCTGGTGATTTTTCCAAGGGCCTCGAGCAATGTGTTCACATGATCCTGTGTTTTGTAAAATATGAACATTAAGATTACTTTTTGTAGTCCACTTTCTTTGCATTGTGACATGCCTTCTGTCACATTTTACCTCTGTCACTGCCACTGGAATAGCCAAAGAAACGTCTAGGGTATGACTAAGGTGAAGGTGAGATGGGAAACATTTACTTTGGATTTCCTAGGAGATATGTGTGTGGTTTTCAGCCATGTCCAAGAAAAGTTATCTCTAATCATCCACACAGCAGTGGCTTCTACAAAATCTCCCATAGTTCACACCACTCAGTGTTGTGATAGGGATACACAGGATAAGAGGGTATTACATAAACTATTACATAAACATGGTCTAAGGAACTCTACAATGAAGGTTTACAGACAGGGGAGGAGAAACAAGGAAATGTATGAAGCCAGGAGCGGGTCTGTGGGAAATTTGTCTACCCATCACTCATATAACACCGAAAAGTGAGGATTTGGTTACCACTGATGTTCGTCAAAGCAGAATATATTGGATAATACAGTATATGCCATTATAAATGCACCATACATTTTTTTGTTTTGATGAGAGTCCTACAGAAAGGAATCAGTCTGAATTCTTATCAGTGTATATGGAAGGAGGGGAAAGGAACTTATAGTGTTACTACCAACACATAGTAATGTTTGGTAAGTTGCATGCTTTGCACACCCACAGCTCTTGATGGTGCCTTAATGTACCTATTTGATGAGGTACCAAAGCATCTTCACTTTGTTGGAACAAATTCTGAGAGATCTAGATGAAACAGTTTAGCAGAACAACACATTCAGCAAAGTAAGAAAAAAAAAGTATTCTAATAGCAATTCACCTAATACTTCTTCCAAAGTATGTGCAGTAAGAGCAATTTGGTTGTACATTATTTAACTCATTTCAGAGTAGCAATAATTTATAATGCATTTCAATTGTTTATCTGTGTCTTCTTGCTTGACAAATATAGACACGGTTCAACCTGGATCTTACTAGCTATGTGAATTTAGACAAGTCATGGAACCACCTGGGTTCCATGGGTGGAACTCTGGTTCCTTATCTCTGGAAAAGAAATTGCATTTATTGTCATCTGTCAATCTGGTACACTATTTATTACAGGTATGTGTGTACTGCAAAGTATTGTCCAGTGTTAACCATAAAGCTTTAGTGGTGATGATTTGGAAAGAAAAATGGTACCTCATTCTGTTTACCTCCAGGATTACTCCCCACTTCTGGACAACCTGACTATGTCTTGTCTCAGCACAAATAGGTTTATTTCTAAAGACAAATTTTTCCTCCTTTTTTTACAATTTAAATTTTAGTTAACATACAGTGCAATATAGTTTCAGGAGTAGCATTCAGTGATTCATCACTTACACACAACACCCAGTGCTCATCACAACAAGTGCCCTTCTTAGTACCCATCAGCCATCCAGCCCACCCCCCACCTACTTCCCTCTGTTAACCCTCAGTTTGTTCTCTATTGTCTCTTGTGGCTTGTTTTCCTCATTTTTAAGAGAATAGTTGTTAAATTTATCTCAACTCAACCAGTACAAAAATGTAGAAAGAAAACAAAAACCTTAAAAATGTAATGCATTGAGTAATTCTTCCTGGTGTATAACAATTAAGCCTGCTTCCTGGTTTATGCTGAAGGTATGTTAAACCTACTCAAAGTGGCTTTATCTAAAGAAAAATGCTGTCCCTTATAAGGAAATAGTAAGTTTTCTACCTAATATTGAACTTGAGACATCTATTACATCTCAACTATGGATAGCATCTCAGAGATATAATGAAAAGCAACAAATACCATTGTGACATATATGTGCATTGACAGAGAAAACAGGCTGCCAAGGGCTCTCACCCAGTAGAAATTCCTTAATGCATTTATCATGACCCAGGTGCAGGAAGTCCATGTTTTCAGTGATTTAGTGTTGATCAGACTTCGAGATGTTGGCTCATGCTAACCAACTCTCAGGATACTTTAGAATAAAACTGAACGCTGATCTATTAATTTACAATGAGAAACACAACTGTCTACTTGATAGGAGAGTTAGATCAGACAGACCAGCACATTCTCTCCCTGTGGAAGAATGCCAAAGGAAGTCAAATATAATTAGAAAAGCCTGGTGAGAGTTAGCTGAATGACTCAAACATGGCATCCCAAAGCACTGTGTCTCTGGGTACAGTCACCCCATATCAGGATTGGAGTGGAACTTGCAAAAATTTTAGCAAAACCAAACAGATGTGCATGGCACAATGACCAGAGAGAGTGTTGTATCTCCACTCTTCTCTCCTCTAGAAAGTGTGGAGAAAGAATGTTAACTTGTAGATGTTAAGATTACTGTATAACATAAAATAGTAGAATGATTAAAAGCAAGATTTATATGTCAATATTAAAGATACACCATAGAAATTGAGGAAAGGTAATGAGTAAATTCATAAATTTGAGACTTGTAATTTTATTAAACGAGTTAATTTATGTATGAACTGATTTTGATAGAAGACTATAAATCAAAGTTCTAGGTATGTGAAGGAACTTATATATAAATAAGATATTGTCATCTTTATTAAAATTCATCAGTAAGTAAAATTTTCTTGTACTTGCATTTCTTATGAATACCTGAATTTTTAACTCATTACTTTTCATACCAGGAAACCTAATTAAGTCAATATTTTCACTTATTAACATATATAATCCAGAGATAGGAAATTATTTAGTGTAAACTACAAATGTGTGATATCACATTTACATATTTAGTATTTATTTATTGACTACTTACACTAATATTTATAATCTTGACAACTTATCTGCTCCTTGATCAATGTCATAGAGATGATTCTGTGACATAAATTTTAAAAAAAAAAGGGTCATCAGGATACCTACTGCTGTGAAAAGGAAGATTTATATAGGAAAAGTTGATATGCTAAAAAAATTCTGCTTTTGATCAAGACCTTTCTAATCTATGTCTGTATTAAAGGAAGTGTCCTTTACAATGAACACATAGGCATAAAAAGTGTGTCATTCTAGGAGAAAGGAACTGACAAGGTTATTTAGGCCTACATTTTTGTATAGGACAACAGTCCATGGAGTCCATGATGTGGCTTTAAGGAAATCTGTAAGGTCACAAAAATCTAGCATGCAACATTATAATGTAACAAAGAACAAAAAGATCATTGATAATAGTTTCAAATCCCACATTATTACTAACCCTTAAGAAATTGCCACTTGCCCATTTGAGTAGAGTTATGAAGAGGTATACATACAATTATCTGAAAAAATGGTTAACATATTCCTCCCTTTTCAACCTCTATACCTGTATGGGGCCAGATTTTATCTATATATATCTGCCAAAACTATACATTGTGCCAGCTTAAATGCATAAACAGATATGATGTTCACTTGTCTTCTATTAAGCCAGACTTAGAGATTTTTTAAAACTGTAAAGCAATTTTATTCTTCTCATGAATTTTTGTTTGAAAAATGTAGTCATTATTTTTCATAAAAATGTTATAAACATGTTTAATGGATTTATTATTGCCATTTTAATTTTCTTATTTTTAAAAAAAGTATATTCCTTTATTATTTCTGAGAGAGAGCAAGAGAACGAGAACATGCATACAGGGTAGGGGCAGAGAGAGAGGTAGACACAGAATCTGAAACAGGATCCAGCCTTCAAGCTGTCAGCACAGACCCTGATGCGGGACTTGAACTCCCAAAGCATAAAATCATAACCTGAGCTAAAGTTGGATGCTTAACCGAAATGAGCCACCCAGGTGCCCCTATTGTCATTTTAAGTGAATTGATAAATATTTTTTTTAAATGTCACAGTTTTAATTTCTTATATGGTAACTCTCGATAGTTATAATGCATGTTAATAAAAGCTCTTTTGGACCCTCAATGATCAGAGTTGATCAGATCTCTTTGATCAGAGTTCAGGGTTCATGAGACCAAAGAGTTTGATAATAATTAATGTACGACTCAAGTGAATTTAGTAGGAATGGCTCAGTTTAAATCTCTTTTGTTTATACAGCCCTTGTCATGGAAGGGCCAAGCCGTGTCAAGTGAAAAGCAACAAAAGAGAGTTAATCAGGACTGGCCATGGTCTGGATTTCAACAGAATAAAATAGAAGACACGCTTTGATATTGAGTGTGTGCTGTATCTCGTAAGGATTTCAGAGCAGAAAGGAAGAAAGGGTATAAACACAATGAGTAACAACATGATTTTTTTCCCTTGTGTCCCTTTTGTCCTTTTGCTCCCAGAAACTGGATAAGTTTAGAAAAGGTGACAGGATCTTTTAAGAGATGTTGAAACAAAATTCTATGCTGGACACAGAAAGACATGAATTAAAACATGCCACATGAGGTGAATCGCCAGGGGCCAGGTCCGCCTATACCCCAAAGGATTGCCAGGCTACAGAGTCACAGACTTTAGCAACACCGTCATCATGTCCCTCCATAACATCACGTCTTGGAATTAAGGCCTTACTAAATAGTTGATGAATATTTCAGTTCTGCAGTGAAAAGGTGGTACCAGTGGAAATTTAAAAGAGAGTATTAATGTAAGAATAAATAATAAATAAATATTAAAATCAATGCTAGAATTTTACTGATTAGGCTCAATGCTACTGAAAATACTGCTTCCCTACTCAGCTCTCTTTCATCTATATGAGTACTATCCAAATGAAATATAATGTGAACAGAACTAAAATGTATATCATAGAAGTGATTTTGAATCCTCTAGTAGTCGCATTCTAAAAGTAAAATATGAAGTTGAAAAAAAAGAAAAAACAAAAAGTAAAAGAATTACAGGAGACTAATTTACTAATTTTATTAACCCAATCTATCTAAAATATTATTCCAATATGTAATCAATATTAAAAATTCGTAACATAATGCACATTCTTTGCTTCATACTAAGTCTTCAAAATATGGTATGTACTGTCCACTACAATATGACTCAAATTGGACTGGCTATAGTTGGAGTGCTCAATAACCACATATGGCTTGTGGTGAACATACTAAACAGCTCACTTCTATGCAGAAATAATTTTAGACTTCCATAAGCAGCTTTAACCTGAAATCCTAAATGTCCTCTTCATGATTTGTATTGCTTTTATTTTCCTTCATTCCTCTGTGCTAACAAAACATACATAGGTGTTACAATTCCCATGTTTCTTTCTACTGGGTATTTTAAGTTGGCACATGTACTGATCTTTGGATCTCAATATCTCGGTTTCTATGAAGTGCTTAAATACACGTATTAAAATAGCTTTTTCTAATGTATCTTAACCCAGAGATTAAATATGCCACTGCACCCTCTAGTAGTCCATTCTGGTTTTTTATTTTTGTTTTAAAAACAAATTTTTTTTTGCTTTTGTTTCTTTTGAGGCCTACTTGGTAAGATGGTTCTGCCTTTCTCCAACATAAAACTTCTATTCCATTTGTTCTTTGTATTTTGTTGTTATTGTTCAAAGAGAACTAGGAGCTGTGGATTTTAATACATTTTGAAATTTAATGTTTGACTTAGATGTTCTGTTCTGAAATAAATGATTATGAAGCATTTAGGTCCTTTTTATTATGGCATTTTGAGCCACTGCTCACCTTTTGGGAGTTAGCTAAGTTGTCTTTTATTATTTCATTTATTCATTCCTTTCATAAGGAATCACTGTGTTTCAGACAATGGCCATCTCTACTTCCTTCCCTGACATGAAGAATGAATTATAGTTTTTAATTACTAATTTTGAATTAATTTATACTTACAGAAAATTTGCAAAAATTGTGAAGATAGTGGTCATATATCCCGCATCCAGCTTCTCCTAAAGTTAACATTTTATGTACTAATGATCATAATCAGTAAATTAATATTGATTCAGTCCTGTTCCCTGAACTATAAATCTTACACACATTTCATGAAGTTTTCCAATAATTCTCATTTTTCTGTTCCAGGATCCAATGCCATATTCCATATTGCATTTAGTTGCTATGTCTCCTTTGTCTCTTCTAATCTCTGATGATTTCTGGGTCTTTATTTTTTATGATCTTGATACTTTTGATATGTACTAGTCAGTTACTTTGTAGATGGTCCTCAATTTGGGCTTGTCTGATATTTTTTCATGATTTGAATGAGGTTATACATTTTTTCAAGAACACCACAGACATGATCTTGGGCCCTTTGTGCATCATGTCAAAGACTTCATTATGTCAACATGTCTTATTACTGGTTCTGTTACCCATGATCATTTGGATAAGATAGTTGTTTCCAGGTTTTGCCACTGTAAAGTTACTATCCTTCCATTTGTGGTTGACAAATATTTCTGAAGAGATAGTTTGACACTATGCAAATTCTATTTCTCAATAAACTTTTAACCGCCATTTTTAGACTCCAGCAGTGGAGCTAGTCTGCATCAATTATTACCATGGTGAATGTGTAAGGATGCTTACTAGTAAATTTTCTATTTCCCTCTTTCTTCCTATGTGTGTCATTTGGAATTCTACTCTTAGAAAGAGCCGTCTCTTCTCTACTTATTTTTTGGTGATTTATCTATATCCATATGGACTTATGGATGTTTTTATTTTTCTATGGGTTTTATCCTATGGGTTTAAATCCAAGGCTATCTTTCTTTTTTCCCCACAAAATTGTTCCAGCTTTGATTGTTAGGAGCTCCTTAAGGGTGGCTACTGTGGTCTTTCAAAAATCTTATATTGCTTTTTATTCTAAATCACATTATTGAAGCTTAATTAACATTTGAAAATCGGTACATATTTATTGGTTTCCTGTTACCTTTCTGATATATTTTAAATCTCTTGAAAAAACAGTCTCCTCAATTAAATGGTGCTGGGAAACCAGACAACTACATGCAAAAGAATGAGACTGGATCGCTTTCTTACACCATACACAAAAAATACTCAAAATGGATTAAAAACCTAAATGTGATACCTGAAATCATAAAACTCCTAGAAGAAAACATAGGCAGTAATTTCTGTGACATTGGCCTTAGCAACATTTTTCTAGATATGTCTCTTGAGGCAAGGGAAATAAAAGCAAAAGTAAACTATTGGGACTACACCAAAATAAAAAGTCTTTACACATTGAAGGAAACCCTCAGTAAAACTAAAAGAAAACATAGTGAATAGAGAAGATACGTGCAAATGACATATCCAGTAAAGTGTTAATATCGAAAATGTATACAGAACTTCTACAACTCAACATGAAAAAAAATCCCACAAATAATCCAATTAAAAATGGGTAGAGGACCTGAATAAACATTTTTCCAAAGAAGAGAAACATATGGCCAACAGATACATGAAAAGATGCTCACTATCACTCATTATCAGGGAAATGCAAATCAAAATCATGAGATATCACCTTATACCTGTTAGGATGTCTAGTATCAAAATGACAAGGGCCTGAGCCTGCATGGCTCAGTCAGTTAAGTGACTTTGGCTCAGGCCATGATCTCATGGTTTGTGGGTTCTAGCCCTGCATAGGGTTCTGTGCTGATAGCTCAGAGCCTGGAACCTGGTTTGGATTCTGTGTCTCACTCTCTTTCTGTGCCTTTCCCCTGCTCAAGCTCTATTTTTCTCTGTCTCTCCAAAATGAATAAAAATGTTAAAAAAATTGTTTAAAAAAAGACAAGAAATAACAAGTGTTGGTGAGGTTGTGAAGAAAAAGGAACCTGAGGGCACTGTTATGGGAATGTAAATTGCTACTATGGAAAACAGTATGGAGGTTCCTCAAAAAATTAAAAATAGAACTACCATTTGACCCAGTAATTCCACCACTGGGTATTTAGTCAAATAAAATGAAAATACTAATTTGAAAAGATATAAGCACCCCTTTGTTCACTGCAACACTATTTACAATAGCCAAGATATGGAAGCAGTCCAAATGTCCAATGATGGGTGAATGGATAAAGAAGACAGAGCATACACCCATATCAAAGACTCTCGTATTTTTCTCTGTTGAGATCCAGACCACACAGTCCTGGTTAACCAATTCTCTTTTGGTGTTTTTCATATGATGCTCCTTGGCCCTTCCATGATAAGGGCCTGCAGAAGAGATTTAAACTTAATCATTCATACTTAACAACTGGATGGACCTAGACAGTATTATGCTAAGTGAAATAAGTCAGACAGAGAAAAACAAATACCATATGATTTCAATTATATGTGGAATCTAAAGAATAAAACAAATGAGCAAACAAAACCAGAAACACACTCATAAATAACAGAAAACAAACTAATGATTGCTGGAGTTGGGAGAGTGGTGGGTGGGAGAATTGGCAAAATGGATGAAGGGGAGTGGGAGGTATAGGCTTCCAATCATGGGATAAATAAGTCAGGGTAATGAAAGGTACATCATAAAGAAGATAATCAATGCTATTGTAAGACCATTGTATGGTGACAGATGGTAGCTACACTTCTGGTGAACATAGGATAATGTATAGACTTGTTGAATCACTGGTTGTATACTTGAAACTAATGTGTCAACTATGCTTCAATTCAAAGCAAAAAAGAAATGAGCTTTCTAGAGTAGACATATAAATATTATACAAATATGAATTATAAAAGATTATATAAATATAAAATTGTCTCTTAAAAAGATAAATTTCAAATCTTTGCATATGGCATGTAAAACGTCTTATGATCTCATGTCTTGCTTATTCCTACTGAGTCTCATGCTCTTTCTTGTTTCTTAGTCTCATTTTCTATCATTCTCATCCACAATCATGCGCACCATGATAACTTCAAATAAGCCATGTTTTCCTTTCTCCTTAGGCCTTTGTGTACGCTGTCTCTCAATACTGAACATTCTATTCACCTCCAAACTCTACCTCCAACAGCCCCTTACCTTCCTTTTACCTTCCAAGTAGTGACATGTTTATAAAATAAGTGACACTCTCATATACTCCTGATGCAAGTGTGGATTGGGACAAACATGTTAGAAATCTCTTAGGTAGTATCTACGAAGCCTGAAGCTATGCATACCTGTGACTCAGCTGTTCTTTCTCTCTCCATAGATACCTCTGTATCTATCTATCTATATATATCCAACACCAATTCTTACATCTACTCACCAAGAGGCATGGATAAGAATGTTCATAGCAGTGTGGTTTATTCACTCCCACAATATCTAATTTGTGTTTCTTTTCTGATGTGCCACATCATCCTCCCATCCTGGCTGGCATTACTACCTCTGTTGTATTCTTCCATATTTGAGATTTTTACTGAAATTATTGTTAAATTTTATCTCTCTCTATATTGTTTGTCCCATGAAAATGGGGCTATTAGAATTATTTGCAATTTTATTTCCACTCTGTCTTCTCTGGTTTCTAAAGACAACTAAAAACAAAATCAAGTTTTAGAGACCTATTTATTGACTGAAAAAAATCTTAATAATCAGAAACAAGATAGATCATGGAAAGTTTGTTTTTAGACAGCTCAATATGACAATGGTCTGCTCATCTTTTAATTGCTATTTCCTGGCCATAACTTTCAAATTTGAATTATATACTCTTTAAACATTTATTTATTTATTTATTTTGAAGTTTATCCATTTATTTTGAGGAGACAGAGAGAAAATGTGCATGTGCATGTGTGAGAGCAGGGGAAGGCAGGAAGAGAGAGAATCCCAATCCTAAAGTGGCACTCCATCTCACAAACCATGAGATCATGACCTGAGCCAAAATCAAGAGTCAGATGCTCAACTGACTGAGCCATCCTGGCACCCTGGCTTTGAGTTTTTAGAAAGATTATTTTTATCCCCATGTTTTTAAAGTCCTACATGTCAAGAATTTTTTTTCAAATTTTTTCCAAAACATAATTATATTACATAGATGCAAACACAGTACTTATCTTCCCACTGTAAAACCCTGTATTAAGCCTTTCAAAATGTCTTTCTAACAGAAAAACACAAAAACATTTTTCAATATATTGTTACCAAAATATTTATGAAGGATTTTTAATAATAACCTATCTTCCACATGTTTTTCCTATATTGAGATATATAGTTACATTTAAAGAAATAGATAGCGTACACTTGCAAAATCCAAAGAAAATTATCAATAAAAGAACCATACAAGAAGTTCCTTTTTACTGTGTTTATTGATTTTATTTTAGAGAAAATATAAGAGGTGAAATGCAAGGTGCTATGGTTTGTAATGTAGCAATAATAAAGATAAAATCATAAAAGAGAATGTTTGGGTTAGCTCCTGAAGAATTAGGAGACCCAAGGGGTGGTTTCCAATACACTCTCCCTCCTAAACATTTAGTATCACTTTTGGAATATTTCTCTTGTGTACTTTCATTTCAGTTCATTTGTACACTACCAAATATAAATTGAAATATTGTAGTTTTAAAAATGTAGACATAAAAGAAAATATAAATGGTGTCAAATATTTCCATTTTATTAGTGCACAAAATGTTGTTGGAAAACTTCCATTCAGGAATCCAAAGTTGAAGTAAAATGCAAAAGAATGTGTAACAAAAAGCTGGTTAGTGCACTGACAAGGAATTTTCCCAAAGGGACTTAAGTGTTTTTGCTTTTTTTTCCACTGTGTTCCAAACCACAGATGAAAGTAAAAAACAGTTTGAAACCACTACCTCCATAAAATAATACTAAGGGCCGTAAATGAATCTGGACAATATGAGGTCTACTCCTTTCCACACTCATCCCGCATGGCCTCAGCTCACTTAATCATATGACTAGCTAGCAGGTTCTGTGCTCTGAGAGAATGTAAGAAACACGAAGGATCTCATCATCAAAGGGACTTACTGAGTAATGCCTCCTACTATCAGTACAGGAAAACATTAGGAGAAGTACTGTTTTAAACCAACTAAAAGAGCAACTCACACACCATGACACATAAACTGATTTGAGGAAGTAAATGAGGGAAGGGAAGAGGAGTTTATTGAATTCACTCCTTATCACACCCCCATCCGCAGCTTCTGGAGAACTGGAAGCAGTGATTCTCTTGTATACAAACTAAGAATGATTTTATTCAAAGAAGTTATAGAAATGTCTATATATTATTTGACCATATATTATTGAAATAATATAAAACACATCACATAGTATATCTGGATTTGACTATGGAAACTGAGATTCCTGCAAATTCTAATTTTTTTGAATATACATGCAGACTACTTGTGATCATTAGATAAGAAGATAGGCTATTGGACCCACATCATCTCTGGCAGGTAAAAGCACATCTTCTTGCACTAGGATTGTTATATGGGGTTCTTCTCTAACTCTCTCCATGAAAAAGACCTATAAATTTCCTAGGTACTTGGAATAAAAAATAAGTAAAAAGTTAAATAAAATGTCACACTCAAAAGTGGATAGTGAAGAGAAGAATGACACATCTAAAATATAGCTTCTTAAATAGATTTAGAAATGATTTTTAAAACTTTTTAAATCAAATATAGTTGATACATAATATTAGTTTCAGGTGTACAACATATACATTACAAAAGGCTCACTATGGTAAGGGTAGTCACCATCTGTCACCATAGAAACTTATTACATTATTATTGACTATTATCCCTATGTTGTACTTTTCATCCTTGTGACTTATTTTATAACTGGAAATTTGTACTTCTTAAACTCTTTCACCTATTTTGCCCATCCCCCAATGCCCTTCCCCTCTGGCAACTATCAGTTTTCTCTGTGTTTATGATTCTTTTCTGTTTATTTTTGTTTGCTCATTTGTTTTTTTCTCTTATATTTTTATTTTATTTTTTTATACAATTTATTTTTTAACATATGCAATTATTTTCCATCATTTACAATACAGTAGTTACAATGATACTCCAAACAGAAAAGCAAAGTAAAAAATCAAAACCCCCACTTCTATTTCATGTAATTAGACTTATACAGAAATTAGAAGGTTAGGTACCAACTAGTTAATCACCTAATTTCACAGCTATCTGAAGTGGCAATTGTAATATAGC
>NC_043717.1:21619523-21794410 GCF_006229205.1 Suricata suricatta
GATTTATTACTTGCCCATAAGCTAAAACACAGCCTGCTTAATACCTTTCCTTAAATTCCACCTCTATACTACAGTATACTTGAGGTCCATGCAAAAAATGTTTTGTTTTTGTAGATGAATGATTTTGAAGAGTCTCTTATGCTTCATTTTATTTTAGTATTTGGATTTTTTTTTCATTTTTTAAAATTTTAATTTCAGGGTAATTAACATAGTTGTATTTGTTTCAGGTGTAGAATATAGTGATTCAACAATTCCATATATTACTCAGTGCACATCAAGGTAAGTGTACTTTTTTTAAAAGTTTGTTTATTTTTGACAGAGAGAGGGCATGTTAGCAGGTGAGAGGCAGAGAGAGATGGGGACAGAGAATCCGAACCAGGCTCTGTGCTGACAGTAGCAAGGCTGATGAGAGGACTTGAACCCAGGAACCCTGAGATCATGACCTGAGCCAATGTCCGACATTCAACCAACTGAGCCACTCAAGTGCCCTTACATAAGTGTACTCTCAATCCCCATCAGCTATTTCACCCATCCCCTCATGCTCCTCCCCTCTGGTAACCATCAGTTTGTTCTCCATAAATTAGGAGTTTGGTTTTTTTGGTCTGTCTCTTTTTTTTCCCTTTGTTCATTAGTTTCATTTCTTAAGTTTCACATATGAGTATTTGGATTTATTTTTCTTATAGGAATTGGGAAACCATTTAGCATTTTTAATGATGGCTATGATGTGACCAGACCTGTGTATAGAAAGAAAAGTCCACAGACAGGGAAAGACAGCAGCAGGTCCTGTCAGTGCCTTGCCCGTGTCCACTTTGTACTCACCATTTCAGTACATGTCAATGGCATCCTTCAGGAAGCATCAGCAGCTCTCCACTGAGGGCTTTCGCCCAGCACATCCATGGGGCAGGTCCAAAGTGCCAGAGAGTAATATCTTCCCTCTGCTAGTGACAGTGGAGACAGAGAAGATAAATACTACAGCCCCCTTTACCCTTGAGTGTATGGCTGCGGTGCCTAGTTCCGCATATGGATTGAGCGCAACTTAACCTCATGAGTTAGTTGCTCAGTAACAAATGGTTTATTGGTTTATTTTCTTCCATCTCTCACTTTTTCATTGCCCTACCAGGGTTTCCAAGATTGTGGATCACCTGCCTCATAAACTAATTTCATTCAAATTCTCATCACAGAATCTGTTCTTGGGGAAACCCAAACTAAGATAGTTGGAAATGACAGTGCTTTTAGGAAGGTGACTCTAAGAATGAATTGTAGAATCAAATCAAGTGCTGGTTAGATAGAAGCAAGGACCACACTGCTAGTCGTAAGTGGAGGAGAAATAACCTCCAGAGTGCTGTAGCCTGCTAATACAAAAAAAATCTCATAAGTGGAAATTTGGGAAGATAAAAAGCAAAGGATATATATTTGATTATGTAATAGCTCTAGTACTTGCATTTGGAAGATATGAAGAAAATGGTAATTAAAACAAACATCAATATATTGCTTTGCAATATATATCCATGTATTAAGAATACAAGGAGGAAAACATCCAATTCAAGAGAATAAATCATATGGTGAATAAAGAAGGAATGCAGTTAAGGAGAAGTCCACAGGGGGCTTTAAGTATTTTAATATGTTCTCTATTGTTAGTTGGTTGGAGGTGGTGTATTGTTTTCTTCTGTTGTGTATGTCTCTAATTTTCAATAATAAAAAAAAGAAAAAAATAGCAACAGAAAACAAAGCCATACTCACAATAGTACATAAACAAACTGGAAAGACAAGGGCTAATCCCTACATTTTAGAAACAAGGGGAGTGACTGCAATCAAGACAAGTAAATTCTCAAGGTCACTCATGTAGTGGTGGATCCAGAACTAGAAAATAACAATTCCCAGATCAAAGATTATGGATGTTCCTTTACTATAGGTTAAATATACTAAGGATATTCCATTGAGATGGAGAACTTGTAATCTTAGAGAGTAGACATGGTTTTAAGAAAACGTCCACCAAGAAGTTATATATCATCTTAAAAAGGTTTTATCTGGCCATGAATAGGCTATCCACAGCTCAGAAACTGTTTCTTGGGCATGGGAACTTTTAATTTAAAGAGTTGAGAAGCAGTAAATAAGGCAAATACATTCTAAGAAATGATTTGGAAAATAAATATAGCAATCACTTGTAATGTAGATACAATAATAGACATGGTGAAATGAGTATTGTTTTAAATTAATTCAATGTATTTGCTACATACAATCTTTACTCAGCTTCATAAAATTTTAGTCATATTTTCTTATACATTTTCCTGAAAATTTTGTATTCTGTGAAGAGAGATGAAAGATTAATTCACCCAACACAAAGAGGAAATGACCAAGTCCCTATGTCAAGAAACATTTGTTTGAATTTTATCTTCTCATGATTTGTACATAAAAAGGGAACAGAGGGAAGAAGATTGATTTAGCAAATCTTCCAAAAATATTAAACTTGGCTCTAGGTAATGCTGGAGTTGGGAGAAATAGAAGTATTTTAATCAAGATGTCACATAATAAAAGAACAAACCACTCATATTTGTTCAGAAGTCTTACAATTTTTATTCATTTCCCCTTTTCAATTAAATTGAACTTGCCCAGAGTACATATGGGCCAAGCTAAGTAAAGGTTTCCTGATTGATGACATGACCATATTCTACCATTACTAATATTCGTTTAATATTTATATTCCACCCCTTAACTTTCTGGACTGATTCATTGTATAAGTAGGCATGAATTGTATGGAAATAAGCAGTACTTTCCTTGAAGTAAATATTAGGTGAACAAATGAAAAAAACAAACAGAATCTGTCTGTAAGGTGACTGGTAGGGGAAAAAATCCTAAATCATTACTGAAATCCAAGAAGAAAACTAATTAATCGAATGGTTTGCTTACTAACAGTAGTGGAAACTGTAAGGTCTTATTACCAACATTTTATTAGGATGAAGCTAGAGAGCTACAACATTAGCCACAAATTTTTAAAATATATTGTCTCCAGAAAACATGGGATATTGATAAAATGGAGTGTATGGATCTTAACTTGCTTCCAGCATGGGGAGGACTCACATTGATGGCAAGAAAGAGGATCAAAGACCGTTCTTATCTGAAGAATCACAAAAGCTGAACACCATCCCCATAAAGGTATTCGGAAAGCATCTTACCAATGCAAATGCATGGGAGGGTGAATGATTTGATGGTATATAATGAATGCATTGATTTTAACACTGAGCTATAGAAGGCATTTTTTAATTTGGAGGGAGGAGGGATTAATTTCTACCTCCAAAGATTCCAGTGTGAAGACAGATCATTAGATTCATTTCACTATGTTTAAAAGTTGCCTCAACAAATACTGGGGTTGGGGACAATAGGCTTGTTTCTTAATTTTACAAAAAAATCTTACAATTGCCTAGAGCTAAATAATATAAAAAACTTAATTATTTTTTTCTTTTTAGGCACCAAGCTTCATTACTAATAAAGTATTTTTTGTCCTAAAACTTTGTACTACATTGATGTTAAAATATTCCTACAGTATATCAAAATTTAACAGGGAGTGGAAATAATTGAAATTATAAAGTTAAGTCTATTTAACACCATAATTAATTAAATGTTTATAAAAGCTCTTACATTATATACCTATATAATTTAATAGGTTTTGTTGGATTTCATAAAATATTTTATCACATAGCATATGAGTATAATTATACTTTGTTTAACATAAGTGCTGATTTTTGATCTAGAATTTTAAAATATAGGTACTGATACATAATTCAGTTTATTTAGCTCAAATATGAAAAAAATTCTTTTAAAATATTTTTTAAGGTTTATTTATTTTTGAGAGAACGAGCAAGCATGAATTGGGGAGGGGCAGAGAGAGGGAGACAGAGGATCCAAAGCAGGCACTATGCTGACAGCAGTGAGTCTGATATGGAGCTCGAATTCAAAAACCCTGAGATCATGCCCGGAGACAAAATCAAGAATAAACTGCTTAACTGACTGAGCCAATCAGCCACCCAATATGAAAAAAAACTTCTTAAAAAAATGTTTTCTTGGTGTAGGTTTTGGCACCTATAGGTTATGAGTAGGATAATTCTTTTCTTGCAAACTACACAAAATGTTTAGGCTCCCAGCTCCCCACCGCCAGTCACACAGTAGCATTTTCCAGATATTGTGACAACCAAAACACTGCTCCATATTCAACCTCCTCATTACCCTCCTTTTCTCCATTTAGGAGACAATTTAGAATACTGATTTAGAGGATTATGATGCTCTCTTATTTTATAAAAGTAAGGGGATAAGTTTCATCTTCTTGCTGTCTCTCCTCTCTCTATATATATTGATATCATTTCCCTATCCTTTCTTTGCTTTCTTTTTAGGAATTGTTACTGAAAACAAAATAACCAAACCAAGCCTTTTTTTTCATGATGCTTTAGAGGAAAAAAGTTATTTTCCATGTATCTTATTCAATCATTGCACTATTAAGAAAGGATATATTATATATTTTTCTTCTGATATGTTAAGAAAAAAAGAAACAAAGGCTCAGAAAAGTTAAGAAACTCTTCAAGTATCTTACCATAGTGAAGTTGAAACTAGTGTCTTGGAAAACTAAAAGGCAACCTAGTGAATGAAAGAAGCTATTTGCAAATGACACATCTGATAAAGGTTACTATCAAAAATCTATAAAGAATTGATATAACTCAAAACTGAAAAAACAAGTAACCCAAATAAAAAATGGGCAAAAGACATGAACAGATATTTCTGCAAAGAAGACATCCAGATGGCCAATACACACATGAAAAGATGCTCAGTATCACTCATCATCAGGGAGATGCAAATCAAAACTACAATGAGCTATCACCTCACATCTGTCAGAAGGGCTAAAATAAAAAACAAATGTTGGTGAGGATGTGGAGAAAAAGGAACCCTCATGTGCTGTTGCTGGGGATGAAAAGTGGCCCAGCCACTATGGAAAACGCTATGGAGGTTCCTCACAACATTAAAAAAAGAAGTACCCTATGATCCAGTCACCTCATTACTGGGTGTTTATCCCCAAAATATAAAACCGCTAGTTGAAAGGGATACATGCACCCCTATATTTATAAAAGCATGATCTATAATAGTCAAATTATGGAAGCAGTCCAAGTGTCTACTGATTGGTGAATGGATGAAGAAGATGTGGTATGTATATATATTCAATGGGCTATTACTCAGCCATAAAAAAAATGAAATCTTGCCATGTGCAATGACTTGGATGGAGGTTGAGAATGTAATGCTAAGCAAAAGAAGTCAGAGAAAGATAAACACCATATGATTTTACACATATGTGGAATTTAGGAAACAAAACAAATGAGCACAGGAAAGAGAGACAGAGGGACAAACCAAGAAACAGACTGTTAACCAGAGAACAAACTAATGGTTACCAGAAGGGAGGTAGGTGGGATGGGTGGAATAGGTGTTGGGGATTAGGGAGTGCACTTGTCATTGTGAGCACTACGTAAGGTATGGGATTGTTGAATCATTATATTGTATACCTAAAAGTAATACAACACTGCATGTTAGCCATATTGAAATTAAAGTTAAAAAAAAAAACTAGTGTTCTGTAGTCTTATATGTAATATTGAGTGTCCTTTCAGCTGCATCGGAAATGTTAACATGTCCCTGTCCTTATGAAGACAATAATTTTAAAAAAACTTTATTAATTTACTGAGTTGGGGGCGGGGGGGGTGGTAAAGAGAGGGAGAGAGAGAATCCCAAGCAGGCTCTGTGCTATTGAGTAGGGAAAGGATTAACATTAGGCAGGGAGAGATAAGGGACCCTCAGGGAAGCAGGCTATAGCTGTAAATGGGAAGCTGAAGAAGCAGCAGCAGCATGCAGGAAAAAAAAAAAAAAGAAGAAGAAGAATAAACATATTCCAGACCTGCCTGGGCTAGGTGCCATGCGTGGACTCTCCCAAGCTTTCCAATAAGGTTCCAACAAAAAATCAGGGATAAAAATCCTTGGCGGCTACCCAGTCAGGACTCCTCTCACTCTTGAAAGCTTTATACTTTCTCCCAACAAACTCTGTCACTTTGGTTGCTCTCTGTTTTCATCTGTGAGATTCATTCTTCAACTTGGTGAGACAAGGACCAGTGTCAATTCCATCCTGTGGTAACATTTTGGTGCTGAAACCCGGGAACCATCAGAGAATGAGTAACAGTGGTCTCTTTCCTTTCCTTTTCTGAATACAGGACTACCTTACCAAGACTCTCAAAACCAAGCACCTGCTGGCCAGTTAAAAGCAGGTAGCGTGGCTGAATCTCAAGTCTCGGGTCACAGGCTTCCCTGTTGTGAAAGGGAAATTGTAGCCTACCCCTAACCAGTTCCACTTTCTGCTCTTCATTTATTCTTTCTTCATCTATCCTTCCTAAATGCCTTTTAAAACTTTTCCAACCCCTGCTGATAAATACGCTCCAGCAATTAGGGACTGATTTGGTGAAACATGTTTCTTTTGTCAGATACAACTCATGTTTAAATGTGGCCAGGACTCTCGGCTTCAAATATCAACAGACAATATTAGAGTCATCCCTTTGTATTCCCTGGGTTTTGGACATTAAGAATGGGAGCACAGATCTACCACCAGTGCCTTCTTTGTGCACAACAGCAGTGGGAACCTTAATAAGATGTATTGTAGAAGTTTTCTTGTTTCAAGAACGAAAAGTTAGGGACTATAGTGCTGCTAGGTGTCAAGGATTACACCCTTCAATCAGCACCCATCTGCTGATAGGGCATCAGGCATACAGGAAGGAAGGATGCTTGGGGGTGAGGTGAGGAAATAATTGACCACAGGGGCTAGATTCCATGGGTTGGGGATCTAAGCAAATTATTATGGCCAAGAAATTAGGACCCAATCAAGGGGGCTCCGAAGAATGAGGTCACGTGAGGGACTTTCTGTGTGACATGCAAATTTCATCCAGGGGATGCACATAAGGACTGGCAATCAAGCACTCTGAACCTGCCTATGGTTCCCATTGGGCACCAGAGACACATAAAAGAATGGAGACTGGCCCTGGCGGGTCACAGCCTGGGGAAGCGTCTGTAAGCAGCACGTGCATTTCTGTAATTGCCCCAGTTGTTTCCTTGCACCCATAACCTTTATAAATAACAAGGTTTGAATCATGAACCTTGCCAAACTCTTTAAGATTTAAGAGATTTAGAAGGATCCAGAGGAGAGAAGCGGGATAAAGCAGTGGGTCAGAATGGCTACTCCTGCTAACCCAATCCTTCTTTGACCCAAGGTGTTAGGCCATCCTCTCACTTTGGGGAAGGCAGATCAAGGGATACCTTGATTCTAAAAGTGAGAGCTGATATGTTGGGACGCCTTCATAGTTACCTCTCAAATATAACAGGTACAGAGGTTCTTGAGGTACTTGACTCCTACCAGGATCAAGAGATGGGAAACAAACCTTTCTCCATGGGAACTCCTCTGCAATGTGTTCTGAAAAATTGGCAAAGATTTGATCTACAAATGCTCAAAAAGAAGTGCATGTTTTGTTTGGTTTGGTTTTTTTGCTTTCAGACTTGGCCTGGAGGATGGAGAATCCTGGCCTCCTGACGGAAGTATTCAGCACAGTACTCTTACAGTTAGATCTATATTGTAGAAGAGAGGGTAAATGGTCAGAAGTTCCCTATGTACAGGTCTTCTGTGCTTTATAAGACCAGGCAGACTTATGTAAGGCTCGTAAATTAGGTACCGATCTCCTGGCCCCTACAAGAGATCTGAAAGGGTAAGTACTTGCAGATTGGCTCTTTGAGGCCTCTTCTCAGGAAAAGCCACCTATTAGACCCTCACGCCCTCCTTATTCAGGATTTCCCGGGATAAAAAAATCTTCCCCCTGAAAGGAAGGCACATTGAATGTATCCATTGACCAAAATACCTTATGGTGAATTTGGTCCCGTGAAGGTTCCATTTTCCTTGCAAGCTTTTAAGCAAAGAAAAAGGACTTAGGCAAATTTGCAGACAAGCCTGTTCAATACATGGAAGTATTCTAAAACCTAACCCAGGTTGCCGAAGAAAACACAGGCTGTCCTTAACGAAGGGGACTCTGACACTCTCTCTTGCTGTTTCTCCTAATATGCTCTGTTTAACTGTATGTGGGACTGCTCCCTCATTCATTCCTTCCGTTAAAGACTATGATAATTAGAGCCAAATGTCTCTGTTTAGTCCACTTGGGATGGGGTCTTTAAGGAATATTTCCCAGCAGCAAACACCTTTCATTTCAGGGAAGTTCCCTGTCTTCTGTGGCCCAACTTGGACGGCCTATTTCCACTTGTGAAAAAAATCTCATCTGCTTATCTGTCTGAGCTGACAGGCTTCAGGGCCAGGAGACCTTTTTCTCTGTCCCCTGGCCTTTATCTGCCTCCAGGCTTTTAGGTGATACCACACATCTTTGGCCTTCCTTTCTCCCTCCTCCTGTTTCTGCACCACCCGGGGTGCAGCCTGCATAAATGGCTTCCATACATCTGGCTGCTTCTGGTACCAGGGGCTGCTCCTCTCCTGCTTTCACGGAGTGAAGAACACCCTCTTAGACTTAAATCCCCCATGTCGGATCTCCCCACTGGTGCCCCAGATAAAAATTGACAATGGGGAACAAATTGATTGACTTTAAAGTGGACACAGGTGGAATGTATCACTAAAGTAATTTAAGTTTGTTGGTTTAATTATGATAGACATGTTTTTAGAGTTAACACCATTAAATATATGAAGCTTTTTCTACCTGGGTTTACTGAAAGTCAGATAGGCTCATGAATATCTCTGTTGCAATTTGTCAGCAAAAGAAGACTTCAAATGATGGTTAATTTTATCTGTCTCAAAGTTTCATGGGTAATTGTTAAGATAGCTTTCAGGGTCTTTGATAACCTGAAACTTGAAAGTTTTGCTTGGGTGCTAAACTGGATTTTAAATTCACTGGGCATTTAGACCTTTTCCAAATCAGATGAAATGCTGCAGCACTGCTTACCGACATAGGTTTGTGCTTTTGGCTTCTTATGGCAGAAGAACTAAGGATGTTTAAATCTGTTTAAAATCATGCTTTGTGCTTAATTGATTCATAAATTGTCCATCTAAAAAAGATTCTGGTACCACAGACAGTTCACAATTGGTTACTACTTAGTTTTCCCTGGAGACTAGGTTTCTAATCGTTAACATTCTGCTAAATATAATTAAGACCAATGAAAATAAGAAAAGCAATTCTGTAAATAGAAAAGCAGAAAATATATAAGAAAGATCTAACAAATGAACACATTTTTGTTAAAGGTAAAAGAAAGTAATTTTGTCCTAAATGAGACAAAGGGCTTAGGTCAAAACCTGAAAGCAAAGGAAAGTTGTAGAAGGTTTATAAAGGGAAAACTTTAAGAAAAATTGTATGTGTGGTCAAAACTAACATTAAAATTAATTTCAAAAGTACATTAGTACAAGATTAAAATTCTGTTTTGGGGTCCCTGGAGGGCTCAGTCAGCTGAGCATGCAGCTTCAGCTCAGGTCATGATCTCATGGTTCATGTGTTCGAGCCCCACATCGGGCTCTGTGCTGACAGCTAGCTCAGAGCCTGGAGTGTGTCTTCGGATTCTGTGTCTCCCTCTCTCTCAGACCCTCCCCTGCTCGTGCTGTCTCTCTGTGTCTCAAAAATAAATAAAACATTAGAAAAAAAATTTTAAATAATAAATAAAATAAAATAAAATTCTGTTTTAGCCACTATTTCACAAACACAGCATGAGAGCCTGGTGGCCTTCCTGGAGAGGTTGAGGAAGGTTCTCATTAAATATATGGTAATCTCCTCTAAAGCCCATTAGACTGAAATGATTTTAAAGGACAAACTTGTCACTCTATCAGCCCTAGATATTCAGAGGTAGTTGCAAATATTGGCTGTTGGCTCAGAAGGGACTCTGGAAGAGCTCTTAAGGTGACCTTCCAATTGGGTATATTACAACCAAGATCAAGAGGAAGTAAAGAACAGGAAAGGAAGCTTAAGAAAAATCTGAGGCGTTATTTGTGGCCTTCCGTACTGTATCAGACCAGACTTCCCCAGGTCCTGGCACCACATACCACTATGTGGCAAGTCAAGACACTGGAAAAAAGATTGCTTTTTTTTCAGATGGGACCACAGAAGTCAAAACCCTGTAAGCCATGGCCCTTGTGCGGAGACACTGGAAAATCTGAATGACCTCTGGGACCTCCATCTACGACTGTCCCTGAAAGGGACTGATGGGGTATGGGGCTCTTCACGGTGGCCCCCTGAAGTAGTTGTCTGTTGGAAACCCAGAGCCTCGGGTAATTCAGTACAGAAGGCGAACCGAACCAGTAGACTTCCTTCCTGATACCAGAGCCACTGTTTCTGTCCTCCTTTGCACTGCTACCCAATAATCCAAATGGAGCATAGTGAGTAGAAGTGTCTCTGGAAAACTTATGCCTAATTTTTCTCTCAGCCCTTGGGATACATATGGGAAAATCTAATTTTTTTTTCTCATTCTTTTTTTAATAATGCCAGAGAGCTTCACTGCCCTCTAAGAAGGGACAGTATAACTGAATTAGAGACTACAGTGCTACTAGCTCCAGGACAGATAAACAATTGCATGGGATTTTAGGAATTAGTGGATATTGTAGGCTGTGGAAACCGGGGTTCGGGGAAATAGCTCGCCTGCTACATCAATTATTAAGGAAGACTCAATCTGATGGAGCCTCCATTCTACAATGGGAACCGGAGGCCCAGCAGGCTTCTTATACACTCCGACATGCCTTGCTAAGAGCCCCAGCTCTAAATCTCCCAGTAAGAAAAAATTTTAATTTGTATGTTATTGAAAAAATAAAAAACAAATAGCTCTTGGAGTCATAACCCAAACCAGGGGACCCACTCAACCTGTGGGATATCTTAGCAAGGAGCAAGATATGATGATAAGCAGTGGCCAGCATGCTTCTGGCCATAGCCTCTGCTTCCCTTCTAATGCCTGAGACCACCAAAATAACCTCAGGGCAGACATAACCGTATATGCCCCTCGTAATACAACCAGCCTATTAGAAACGAAAAGATATCTTTGGCTGATAGTCGGCTTTCGAAGTATCAGGCTTTGCTCTTAGAAGGTCCAGCAATCTGCATTAAGACATATAATGGCATTTTCCGACTGTAGAAAATATCATAAGGTGATCAGTAAGCTTCTAAATCTATCCTGTTGCCCCAAGAGGTAGCTGTTATGCATTGCAAATGGCACACAAAAGGGGCTGATGAGACAGGTGTAAGAATTTTGTGTACACGGCTGCAATAGCCACCACCAAGCAGTCCATTCATCAAAAACAAATTATTGAGGCTTTACTAATTTGGGATAACTCCCCTGCTCAGTTTAGACCCACCTACTCCTCCGAGGAAATGAACTGGGGTCTGACTCATGGATACTGTCTCCAGCCCTCGGGATGGTTACAAACAGAGCAGAGGGGCAATTACTATTGCCTAGCTCAGAGTTGGAAGATCATTAAAGCACTGCATCAGGCCTTTCTTTCATTTCGAGAGGGATAAAACTTATCAACTGGGCCAAGACATATTTAAGGGGAAAAATTTGTCAAGGACATTTTCAGCAAGTAGTATCAGCCTGTGAAGTCTGTCTTAGAAACAACCCTCTCAACCAGGATCTTGCTTTCTCAGGCAATCAAGGAACTGTAGGCTATCCAGTGGAAGACTGGCAATTAGATTTCACGCCTATGCAAAGGTCAAAGGGGTTCCAACACCTGTTGGTATGGGTTGATACTTTTACTAATTGGGTAGAGGCCTTCCATTTTGCACAAAAAGTAATAAAAGTTCTGCTTTACAAAATAATATATCCAGGTTTGGCTTTACCTAAAAATTTGCAAAGTAATAATGATAAACAGCTGTGTTGGCTCTTTCTCTGGTAGGACTCCCGGCTTTTGGAAAAGTTTTACACTGCAAAATAAAGCAAACGGTGTGCCTACTCAGCAGAACTCTAAATGACACCTCACAACCATTAGATGCTTTAAATCAAGAATTAATTAAGGCCCGACTCTTGGAAAATTGAGCCACCATTTATTACTTACTGCTCCTCCATCCCCTGGGCTGGGAGAGATGCCCTCACCTGTGTTATTACAATATAACCCATAATTCCCGAAGACTCTCACAACTGAGGACATTTGGGCACAACTGGACGAAGTCAGGGTCTCTCCTGGATTGTTTGACTGGTTTGGGAACTGGGGACATTATCTCAGAGAGGCCATCTTGTTGGTCAGTATAGTCTTTAGTTTGTGTTTCCCTCTTCGTGTCTGCTGCTGTTTGTGCTGCCACTCACCTGGCAGCCTTCCTGTAGAACCATTCCGCGGAGTGCTCGGCCGACCCGTGGGTAGACTCTGACTGCTGTACCCCTTCACGGTCCCTTGTCAGCTTGAAAAAACCAGACCAGTCATCATCCCTGTTCCCTAACAGCAGTTAAGGGGCCCTTTCCAGGGGGAGGAATGTGTGGGGAAACGGTTAACATTAGGTGGGGAGAGAGAAGGGACCTCCCCCACCCGAGGCAGGCTTCAGCTGCAGCTGAGAGGCTGAAGCAGCAGCTGGGTTCAAAGAAAAAAAAAAAAACGATAAACGTATTTCAGACCCACCTGGGCGAGGTGCCATATGCAGCGTCTCACAGACTTTCTGATAAGGTTCCAATAAGAAGTCAGGACAAAAATCCTTGGCGGCTACCCAGGCAGGTCCCTCTCACTCTTGAAAGCTTTATACTTTCTCCCAATAAACTCTATCCCAATAAACTCACTCTCTCTTGTCATCTCTGAGATTCATTTTTCAACTTGGTGAGACAAGGACCAGCGTCTCTCCTACCCTCCTGTAACACTGTCAGCACAGAACCTGACACAGAGGTCGACCTGAAGACCTTGAGATCATCACCTAAGCGGACATCAGGAGTCAGAAGCTTAACTGACTGAGTCATCCAAAGGCCTCTCTCTAGAAGACAATAATTTAAATGGGGAGAAAATATCAATCAACATAACTTAAGTCATGAATTTCACATTATCAGCTAATTCACACACGGCCTACAAAAAATGTTAGTGGTTTAATTTAAGTAAATTGTTAAAAGAAAAAATCAGTAATCTGGATTTACCATTTATTCATAAAAAATTGAAGCCTAAGATTTTCTTGATGCTCAGTTGATGCAGACATTACTGCACATAAGAAATAACTTTAAATGGTTTCCATAATAAACAAAGTGCTTTCCGAATACCAAGCTATGGAGCACCTGTGTGGCTTAGGCAGTTAAGCATCTGACTCTTGGTTTCAGCTTAGGTTGTGATCCCAGAGTCAGGGGATTCTCTCCTTGGGATTGTCTCTCTGCCCCTTTCTTTGTTCATGTGCATTCCCTTGAGCACACCTGCACATTCTCTCTCTCTCTGTGTCTCTCTCTCTCTGTCTCTCTCTCTCTCTCAAAATAAACAAATAAACTTTAAAAAAACTCTCACGGTTTAAACAAAAACAAAATGCCAATCTGTAAAGGCCTACCTAGACTTGTTAGTTGGAGGACGGGAAATGAAGAAGAAATAGTTTGACATTTCTTTTCTTGTAAAGAAATCACATGCTAATCCACAATGTTTAAAACAAATCACTTTTTAAATTATTAATGCACCTTACAAGCTCACATCTATAATACTTTATGATTAAAAAGTCAGGCAATAAAATATGGGGTTGTTTCGATGAACATAACATAAAATTGGCATAATGATTGACAGTTGCAACCAGTTTACCATTTTAACTTCAAAATTTGCCTTTATTTCCATGTTTAATTTGTTACACAATCTCAAGAAAAGAGAATTCATATATATATAAGACATAGCTAATTATATCAGTCATTTCATCACTTATTTTAAATTTCAATATATTCTTTAACTTATGTAGAGTATTGAAAGAATAGTAAGAATATATATACATATGTTTATAAACACATACTATATATACACACATATACACGTATATTAATGGCTAACTACTGAGCATATTCTTGGATTAGATACAGTTTAATTTTAAGTTTCTAAACCAACTAAAGTCTTTCTTAGTAGAAATTTTTGAAATGTATCTTGGAACTTTTTGAGATAAATAAAAATTTCCTTGTAAAGAATATGAGGAAGTTTAATTACTAGTTAGTGTTAACAATTGATAATAATTTCCAAATAGTCAAATTTATCTTGCTTTGTTCACCGAACCTGTAATTTAATTTGTACTTCTATTTGGTCACTTGATTAATCCGAAGTTGTAATATGGTATTGATGCGGAAATGTTGGGGTTCAGAGTTGGTAGTCCAGAAAGAATTCTTGAGACATCTTCCATGCACAAAGGTAGTTTTATTATAGCATGGGGATAGGACCAGTTGGGCTCGAAAAAGCTGCACTGGGGTTTGTGAGGTGTGACTGATTATACAGTTTGTGTTTTTTTTGTTTTTGTTTTTGTTTGTTAATATAGTTTATTGTCAAGCTGGTTTCCATATAACACCCAGTGCTCATCCCAACAAGTGCCCTCCTCCATGTCCCTGGGGGAGGTAAAGACAAAGGGAAGTTTCTTAAAGGACTTTCATATGCTAAAGAAGACTCACAGGATCCTGAAGTCCTAGCTATTGTCAAGCTAAGGGTTCCCCCCAGCCCCCAGCAAAGAATTAACATTAAGAGGGTTGGGAGTTCCTGGAGTCCTAGTAGGCAGTCCTACTCTGCCTGCCTCAACTATTTTTCAATGGGCTGCAGGCTATAAGAAAATTTAATTTTCTCCACATTTCTTTTTGCCTTTGTTTCTCACATTAGTATCAGGAGCAGGCATTTTTAATTTAAATATTTAGGCTGTTTCAAAGTCAGATACAAATCACCCTAAACTCACAATTATGATTAACATGATATGCCATACAATATTCTAATGATAAGCTAGCCTATGTATTTTTTATTATCTACAACTGACAACTTCTAGGACCATGAGAATATGGCAAGCAGTTATGCCCACTTAGGCCCTGGTCTGAGTGTAGAACACACATACTTAATGATTGTGCTTGTTTGTACAATGTTTTATGAAGGGATATTAATAGTCTTCAAATATTTATTTAAAATATTTTAATGGGTTTTTTTTTGATAGAGTGAGAGAGTGTGAGTGGGGGAGGGGCAGAGACAGAGAAGAAGACATAGAATCAGAAACAGGCTCCAGGCTCTGAGCTGTCTGCACAGAGCCAAATGCTGGGCTTGAACCCACGAACTGTGAGATCATGACCTGAGCCAAAGTCAGGACGCTTAGCTGACTGAGCCACCCAGCTGCCCTATTAGTCTTCAGTTTTTAAGGACCAGATTAGACCTATAAACTTTCTAATCACTCATACTTTTATAAGATGTACAACCATGATGAACAAAGATAGAATTTTAAAATATCTTCTTTGTTTATTTGTGCTAACGGTGTAGAGATAAATGATGTAGAAAGCATGAAGGCTCAAAGCACATAAAATACGCTTAAGAAGTCTACAATTAAAAAAGTATCAATACTTAATATATTTGATAAAAATTCTTAATAATTAATAGGACACCATGGGCTATAATTATGGTTTGTAACAAAGTAAATTGCAATACAGATAAAATCTTGACCTTTTGGTCAACTTATCACCCCAGAACAGAAATGGGGATGGCTAGATTAAACTGCTTTCTTTTCTGCATGGATTTGACCCAAGTGTTTTATTTGACTAGAAGCTCAATATGAAACCAAACCAAAATCTCTCATTGCAATTTAAACTTAATTAAAGTTAGACATCATAAATTGGAGTGACCAGGTAAAGGGATTAAATATGATCAGATGGTTCTAGAAATTTTTCAGCTGTGGATGCCACATTACAGAAGCATTAACCAACATGAATGCATTCATATGAAAAATATGAATGATGAAAACTCTAGAAATCTGATGATTATTGCCAAAATATTGTGTCAAAAATATGCTGAACACTATGGAGTTTCAGGAAAGAAAAGTGATATGATTATTTAGAAGTATAAGTAAAACATATCCTAGGTTTCGTCAGTCATCAATTAAACTCATCCCAACAGATTCTGATTATAGTGGGGCATGCGTGCATCCAGAAGTAAAAAAAATGCCAATGATGAATTCCCCTGTACATAGAATGTAAAATAATGCAGAGTATTTTCTTTTCCATAGTATATCAAGATAAATCCAGATACAACAAAGCCCATATCAAAGAGTAATGAAGGCCTTGAAGCCTACCTAAATGAGTTGATTTCTAGAGAAGAGCCCTTCAAATAACAATGAGCCAAGGATGCTACCTCAGGGCAAATGCTGAGTTCGGGTATTGAACTATTGGTCAAGTTGTTAGCAGAAAGGACAAAATACAATGATAATTCACTCAGTCTAACAGTTCCCCCTAACCCCAGTTTTCCTGAGAAAATGACAACCAAGGCAGGACTAAAAGCAGGGAGGATTTGCACTGTTTTATGGAGTCTTGTGAGGCCTGGAATGAGAGGTGTCTGTACCAATGAATCCGATGCTGAAGCATGACTCAACTGTCTCCCGGATCAAGTATTAAGATCCAAAGTCAGTCTGCCTGTGTTTTCTCTCTGATACAGCATATCTGTACTCACCTCATAATCTCATCTCCAAGCATCCATTCTGACTACTGATGAGGGAGCATAAGGCAAACTGACCAGCCACAACCCACCTTCACCCCCTCTCAACCCCCCTAGGTGAGGTATGTGATATTCCTGGCCACTCCAGGCTGCCCAAACACAAAGGAAAGGGGAAAAACAAAGGGTTAACTGATAGAGATCATAGTTCTGCAGGCCCTGAGTCTCCATCTGTTTAGAAATATCTTAGTAAATTATAAGAAAAAGGCAATGATATCAATAGCCTAATCTCCAGAAATCCAGACTCCGTTTCTTGGAGCCCCAGCACCATCTCTCCATAGTGATGTGGGAAACCAAGGCAGAAGGAAGTGGCGGAAAGAACTACATTTCCTTATAACCTGTACCCCACTGACAAAGACTTGAGGCAGGTAGAGTAGAAGGATTCTCCAGGAATCCCCTACTGTCTTAATACTAATGCTTTGCTAGAGGGAAAAACAACCTTAGCCTGACAATAGCTAGGCCTCCACTATCCCGGGAGTCTTACTTAGCAAATGAAAATCTCACTGTAAACTTCCCCCAACTTGGGCGCCTGGGTGGCTTAGTAGGTTAAAGTGGTTAAGTGGTTAAGTGTCAGACTTCAGCTCAGGTCATGATCTCACAGTCTGTGGGTTCAGGCCCCACTTCAGGCTCTGTGCTGACAGCTCAGAGCCTGGAGCCTGCTTCGGATTCTGTGTCTCTCTGCCCCAACCCCACTCGTGCTTTGTGTGTGTGTCTCTCTCTCTGTCTCTCAAAAAAAAAAAAACATTAAAAAAAATTTTTTTTTAATTTCCCCAGCTTTACCTCCCCGAACTCCATAGTATATAACCAGTCTCTCCTCATGATCCCTGGGCAGCTCTTCGTGCCCACAAGTCCTGTCCCTGTGCTTTAATAAAACAACCTGTTTGCACCAAAGCCCTCTTCAAGAATTTTCTTGGTCATCAGCTTCAGACTCCATGAACCCCATTGTCACCCCAAAAACCTCATCAACCACTACCTCCTTTCTTTCCAGTTCCTTCCATCTTGTAAACGAACCTCTAATATCAGATGCATGGGACCACCAATCAACTACTTTTCATGTTTTCCATATCTCTCAATCCCTCAGTCATCACTTTCAACCTTACCCAACCAAGCTGCCCTCATATACACTCAATTTCCTTGTCTCTTCTCTGTTCATTTTATTTGTCTGATAAAACCCCAACCATAGCTAAATATATTTCTCTGCCTATTTCATATCTGCCCCTAAGCAAGTAAACTTGAATGGAAAAATACATAAAGGTGCTAAAAGGATCTCATTGTAAATGCATGTGTCCTAATGGAATTATAGCATAGTTCCCTAATGCATTTGTTCCCTTCCCTTCTTAGGTAACTATTTCATAACTTCTCTCCTCACAAAGTGTGAATATTTTCTTCTCATTATTTACTTTCAGCTCATGACCTTTCTTATTTGTTGACAATATAAAATATAACTGATAAAAGATTCTACTCTTACCACTATATCTACAAATTTATTTTTGTCTGGATTTATATCTTTTCCTTTCTCTTCTGTTGCTATCAAAGAATGGTGACTAATGCTATCCAAGGCTAACCCTTGCACTTGTGAATTGGATCCTATTCTCTCTTGCCTACTCAAAGACACAACTCTATTTTTCTCTTTCTTGAGATTCCCTCTCTCATGTGTATTTCTCAGAACATGAAGAGGCTGTAGTATTCCCTGCTCCAAAGTAAATTTCAACATCATATCCTTGTATAGTTTTCTATTTATTTGCCCCTCTTTCTTTTAAAATATTCATAAAAGCTATTTACACAGTGTCGCCAATCATTACCTATTGTCCTCTCTTGAACCCACTCTAATCAAGCTTTTACCCAAACAAGTACATCAAAACAACTTTAGTGAATGTCATGGCCTCCATTTTGTGAATTCCTATGGTCAATACACAGTCTTACTGTACTTGACCAGTTAACAGGATCTGACACAACTGTTCATTCATTCTTAGTTTAAATCTTTTCTTCAATTGGTTTCCAGTACAATGCTTTTTCTTTGTTTTGTTTTCGATCACATGAGTGCTGTTTCTCATTCTTTATTGCTATATTTTTCCCCTCTACTTTACTCCCAATAACTAGAAAGTTCCAGGGCTTAGTCTTCAGATCTTGTCCATCTTTTTCCAGTCTCTTATTATCATGTCAAACCACGTGGCTTCAAATACCATCTCTATGTTGATAAGTACCAAATGTATAATCCAATATAGGCTTCTCACTAGAACTCTAGTCTAATATCAAACTGTCTACATGTTATTTTCCTTTGCATATCTAACAGGTACTTCAAAAGTAACATGCCCAACTTTCAACTCCTGATTTTTGTTGATGCTCTTCTCCTCCAGTCTTCTTCACCCCAGTTGATGATAATTCCATCATTTAAATTGATCAGATTCTAAACCTTGGAATCAGCTTTGACCATCTCTAGTGTTGTTTCCACAGATATCCACGTTTTACTCTCTTGCTACTGATTGCTACTCAACTTCCATGTAAGAGAAGGATTTTTTTATATCCCTAGATTTTCTTACTTATTCATTCCCTCCCATTACCCCAGTTCTTTTTCTTTATAATACTAACCACTACCTGATATAGTACCTGTCATATGTTTAATTATTTACTTCTGTCTCTCTCCTTAACATGCAAGATGTAGTTAGACAAAGACAGGGGTTTCATCTTTTTAGTTCAATATTATAACTCCAAGTTTACAATAGTACCCAATATATAAGAAGGTGATTAAAAAATGTTTGTTGAGCAAAGAAATCTATTTTCATGAACACAGAATTTTGTTTTGTTTTAGAAATCTGTAAAGAAATGTTTTGAACTAATTTTCCTTCAGTTATACTCTGATGATCCTAAAGATTCTTAGTATTTATTTTGTTAAGACCAAGGATCATTTTTCTACTGCTCTTACTCTCCAAAATTAAGTTTCTGTATTTTCTTTTTGAATTACACTCCACAGGAGAACAGATATGTGGTTAATAGAGATAAGAGAGAAATATTCTAGAGATATTCTTATCCCTTAACTCTTTCAAAATGAGAGACTACATTAATTTACATACTGTCTGAATATGAAAAGGCCTAGAGGTGGTGAGAAGATAATTAAAACCTAGATCTGACAGGCTTGTAGAGAAACAAAGCAACTCTTGTTAAATTACTATATCATTGTAGTCTAGAGGAGTTACAGATCTTGATATGATTATTAATATACACACATTTGTTTAAGCAGTTACATTTTTTAATGGGTGAAAGGCAATATCTTTATTATGAAAAGTTCACCTAGCAGTCTTCTAGTTTTAACAATGTTAGAATCATCTATGATAAGTAAGATTAAGGCAAACATGACTGAAATAATATATGAAAAGAATCCCACAAGAAAGACCTATAGACAAAGTAATAACTCTCAATATCATCAAAAGTTATGTGCAAAAATTAATCAAGTTAATTTTCACAAAAATCTTATTGCCATCTTGTTCTTTTGAGTATCATTAAAACTGTGGGTACTATTCAATAGTGTTTTGTCTCTTATTTTCAATTCTTTAAAAAAACTGTTACATTATATATAGGAAGTACTTTAGGGTTTACATAAACCATTGGTCCTACAATCAGCACATAAAGAATAGCATTGTTGCAAACAATTTTTCTGGATAGCTAAAATAATTGTATTTCTTTCCTGTTGGGATTATAAGAGTATTCTTGAAACATTTTCAGGAGTAGAAGTGTTTACTGTGAATGTCTTTGCAAAGGACACTCAGTATAAGGCTATTTAGATTTAGAGTTGCCATGGATACATTTGCGTTGATTTTTGTATATGTCAAAAATAAATATATCTAAGAATTTGTTTCAGTGTTGATTATAAATAAATATTAGTTTAAGTAAGATCAAATTTTTGAATGTAATTTAACTAGTAGAGAAAAGCATTTCTAATTTTCTAGCAGATATAAGAAAACAATAGACAACATGGTGCAATCATATGATCAGAACTTAAAAATTCTGAGTTTTCAATTCTGATTTATTCCTAACTGTATAATGTTGATGCCTTTTCCTTGCAGTGCTTGTAGATTTCTTTGGAGCATCATTTTCACTCAGTAGTCAATTTATAATGAAGATTATGTAAAATGTGACAGATTAAAATCAGGCCAAATGTGAATGCTGGGTAAAAAGCCCAAAATAAATATAAAAAATTATGTCTGGAAGGCATGATAGTGTGATTTACTTAGTAATGGAGAGAAGTAAACGATGAAAAGGAAAAACAGCTATAAAAGTAATGAATGTTTTAGTGAAAACATAAGGTGTTTTCTCCTCCCATTCTCATACCACAGAAACTAGCGGACTCTCAATGAGAATGAATCGCATTCCACTTTAGACTGATGAACAATGCAATTCTTTATGCAGCACACAATCAAACTGTGGAATTCAATTCTGCAATATATCATTGTGGTAAATAGTTTAGCAAAATCCAGGAAAGCATTAAATGTTGCCATGAATAAGAATGGCATTTACAGGCATGCTAAGTAGGTCACTAAGTTTAAAGGGCTCTCAGCCCTCCAGCAACAGGGTGGAAGAGAATTTGTGTGAAGGTCAGAAAGTAATGTTCTTGGCGCACCTGGGTGATTCAGTCAGTTGGGCGGCAGGCTTCGGCTCAGGTCATGATCTCACAGTCCGTGGGTTCAAGCCCCGCGTTGTGCTCTGTGCTGACTGCTCAGAGCCTGGAGCCTGCTTCAAATTCTGTGTTTCCGTCTCTCTCTGCCCCTCCTCCACTTGTTCTCTGCCTCTCTCTCTCTCAAAATAAAATAAAGACATAAAAAAATAAAAAAAAAACAAAGAAAGTAATGTTCTCTCCTTTGACATTATGTATATCACTCGTGCATTATGGGATGTTTATGTGGCTCTTTCTCAGAGCTGGAAATTAAGGGCATCTACTTGAATCTAAAGAAAATAAAAACGATTTAATTTGCTTCAAAATATAAATATTGTTTTGATATATATTATCAACTATATTATCAATGACTACAATAACTCTTCAAGATATAATCAAAGGGAAAATAAACAAACAAAATATTCTCCTTACAGAGGAGTAAAAAAATGGGAAAATTTGACAGATATGGAATATAGAGAAGGCAAAAATGGCTGAACAACAATATATTTTGGATGAAAAAATGTTTCCTTTTAAAACATAGCAAAGTTCAGTGATCAAAAATATAAGCCTAATATTGCTACATAATTACCTAAGTAATTATTATCTTAATCTATAAAATTAGGTTTGGAGGGTTCAGTGCTTAAATTTGCAACTCCCATGCCTGGAGACGTGTAAAAGAATCATCTTAACAACATATAAATATAATTCCGAAACTATAGCTAATATGAATTTCAAATCAAGAGTCATATGGAAAAACATTACTATACATTTTACAAAGAAAACTATACAACAGTGAGAATGGGTAAACAGAGCTGCATGCAGTAACATAGATATACCTCAAAAATATAGGGGCTCCTGGGTGGCTCAGTCAGTTAAACATCTGACTTTGGCTCAGGTCATGATCTCACAGTTCATGAGTTCGAGACTTGTGTCAGGCTCTGTGCTGACAACTCATAGCCTGGAATCTGCATTGGATTCTGTGTCTCCCTCTCTCTCGGCCCCTCCCCACTCACATTCTGTCTCTTTCTCTCAAAAAATAAACATGAGAAAAAATTAAAAATAGAAAAAATAAATAAAACATTTAAAAAATATGTTAAACTAAGGACCCCTTACAATAGTATCTTTACAAAAAGAAAACATAAAATTAAATTTAACTAAGAATGGTTACTTAAGCGGTAAAACTGATAGGGAAAAATCTGTTATAAGATGGCTGACAGGACTGATAGGGAGATTCCTGTCCCTGATCAAAGATTCCCCAGGTTCTTCTTCCCACCCTGCTTGCCTCCCATGCCAACATACTACTAATGAGGAATGCAGAAGTAACAGACTATAAATTGTTCCTTATGCTTACTCTTAGCTGGGGGCTCAGACCTCTGGAGAATGATTTCCTCTGAGCCCACTGGTGGTCTGCCTTCCAAGATCTCCAAGAGTTGTTTGGTTCTTCTGCTGGATGATCCATACCAGATTCTGTAACAAAATTATGCAGGGAAGTGTGCAGATGATTACTGTAAATTACATGAACATGGTTATTTTTTTAATTAATTAATTAATTTTTAAATTTACATCCAAGTTAGTTAGCATACAGTGCAACAATGGTTTCAGGAGTAGATTCCAGTGATTCATCCTCTATATGTAACACCTAGTGCTCATCCCAACAAGTGTCCTCCTTAAGAGCATTGTTACTTTTATGAGGGATGGTAGTTATAATAATAAGGTAGCAAAAAAGAGACTGTTACACTGCTGCAATGTTATTTATTTATTTTTTTTTGTCTAGGTCAGTATTTATAGAGGGTTGTTGTCTTTATAATGAATTACTGTATTTTACTTCTTCATTCAATATATATATTTTTTTTTCACAATAAAAAGTTTAAACTAAAGAGTAATAAAATAAATGGACTAGATGTTGTGTCAATACCAAAGAATGTACTGAATAAAAAGAAGTTATTTATTTTTCCAATGTGCAATATTAGATAAAATGTAGTTCCTTCTTTTAAGAAACTGACTTTTCCTCTGAAGTCAAGGCTATAGTGAACAAAGTAATAGTTGCTTCAAATTGTTTTGAGTTTTATAAGATAAATATGACCATCTCAGAATTTCATAAGCTATAGCATGAGAGATTTAATTTGTGCAAAACAAAAATGACACACTATAGATATGAGATCAAGACAAGTTGATTTAAATGAAGTATCTCTGGAGCATGTTCTGAAAACACTATGTTCAAAAGGAAGAGTTTATGACATAAGGGATTTTTCTAGAGAGTGTAAAGCAAGATAAATGGTCACAAAAGGACAGAGTGCAGAGTTTTATTTGTTCAGACTCTTCTGCATAAAAAGTAAGTTTATTTAACACTGTGAGAATTACAGAAAATAATCTGTCATCAGCAAAAGCTATGGTGCCCTAAAAATTACTTCTAGAAGGTATGGAGATCCAAAAGCTCTAAGTATTTTTGACCAGGTAGTTAACAAAATGGTGGAGGGATGTATCATTTCCCGTGAGAACATCAAGAGAGGAAAGTTCATCGTTCTTTGAGAAACTTACTGAATCAGTCATCCAGCTTAGAGGGCTCTGGAAACTTTAACATGGTACTTATTTATGATTTTCTAAGGATCTTTGGCAACATTTAATTGAAAAAGGTGAGGTCACCGCTCTTTCTCCACTCCTCTTACTCTCAAATTCATACCCTTCCTTAGACATGCCGGTTATCTTTGAATAAATGGAAAACTTTTGCACACTACATACTGAAGAACACAATTATTCAAATATTACCCATTTAAAATATGACATCTCTAATTTTGTACTGGAGTTTCAAGACTTGAGTCCATATAAGACCCCATTTCAATTGTGATAGTTATAGATAGATTCAAATTGTGATAGTTATTTAGGCTTGTCTCCCACGGTCACTGCAAAGCTCCATTGTTGTCTGTCCAGCTGATGCCTGTAGACTTCATCATCTGGGCTCCCTAGCCCTCTGTATTCTTGTAGGGTTTGGCTAATAGAAGGTATTAGCAAGAAATTGCAGGGCAAGAGGAGAGAGAATCTGTTTCTACTGACCATTCCTGCTGCTTTCCTAACTCACCATCAACCAATACCTATGGCTTCATGGAGAACTCCTTATGCCCAGAAAACAGAAGAGGAAAAACACATCATAGGTCTGGTTTAAAGATGGGTCTGCATGAAATGCCAGCATCAGACAGAGTGAACATTGCTGCATTTACTGAGCAGCAAATGGGTAGCCAATGCAAGTTATTTTCCATTCGCCAATCTCATACACAGGCAGATACTTGCCCTGCCATTTTCTGCCCTGGTTAGTGGCCTGAGAGGCTGAGCCCTGTTGACTGAATCTTGTAGGCTCTCTTCCCAGCTGCATATTGATTGGACTCAGTCAATAAGAGGCATGATCTCAGTGATGGGAACTAGAGAGATGGAGGACACTTTTGTCCTCCTCCATGGTGCTAGTTTTTCTGCCTTGTCCACAACCACAGTTCCGAATGAATGGCTCCTCCTTGGCACTAGGTCTCTCTGGGACCCAGTAACACTATTTTCTTCCCTTTCTGCTCCAGACTTTGGAGTGATAAAAACTTTCTTTAGGGTGATAAAGGCTTTCCTCTGTTGCTAGTCTGTGGCTGCTGTCTCCATCCCTTGCTTGATCCATTAAACCTTTTCACACGTCCTTAAGGAGACTTTTATCTAATAATGTCCTTTCATTTGAACTACAAGAGATCATGACCTGAGCCGAAATCGACAGTCAGACACTTAACCAACTGAACCACCCAGGTACCCCAAAACATTAATTTTTAATGTAAAGCATTGAGAATGCAGCAATAATAATAATAATAATAATAATAATAAAGTTTGTCTGGAATTTTAGAGGTCTCGACTCTCACAGTCACAAATATGAGAAGTCTGAGAAGCTCTTGTCCCACAGGCTTTGGAACATCAGCACAGAGCCAGGTAACTGTTATAGTGATTACACAATGATCATCATATCTATAGTTTGATGGTCAAAACATTCATGGCATTCAGTGAGTTAGTTTGCATAGAAAATGAGGTATTAAAATATAACAATGTAAAAGTTAAAAATCAACAAAGTTAATAATACTAACTAAAATTGGATGTTAATAGAGAATAATAAATAAAGAAATGTAGGAAAAAGACACAAGCAAATAATATCATTGTCCACAGTAGGAAAGACCAGACCTTTATAAAGAAATGAAAAGGGGCGCCTGGGTGGCTCAGTCGGTTGAGCGTCCGGCTTCTGCTCAGGTCATGATCTCGCAGTTGGTTTGAGCCCTGCATTAGGCTCTGTGCTGACAGCTAGCTCAGAGCCTGGAGCCTGTCTTTGGATTCTGTATCTCCCCCTCTCTCTCTGACCCTCTCCTCTCTCTCTGACCCTTCTCTGCTAACGCTGTCTGTCTTTCTCTCTCTCTCTCAAAAATAAATAAAACATTAAAAAATTTTAAAAGAAAATGGAGGATTAAAAGTAATGACATAAATGTATCATTGTAAAGCTAATCTCTGGAACAAAGCCAAAATATTCCTAAATATTATGTGGCTCTATTAAGAGACCAAATTCAAGTACAACAAAGTAAATTTTATCTCTAAGAGATTTTTTTTCTGATTATAACATTTTGTATCAGAATTTTAGAAGCATGAAAAAGCATAAAATTATCTCTTGTAATCTCACTTCTTAGAAAGCCTATTAGAATGATGTATATTTTTTCTTTACTGATCATGTAATATACCTATATATACACACACTAACACACTTGTAACAAATTTAAGATCTTGCTGTGTACACCATTTCATAACCTACATTTTTCACTTAAAATTTTGTCTTGAACATTTCCCATTTCATTAGATATTCTTAATGGCAGAATATGCTTCTTAATCGTTGTATGAAATCTCATCAAACAGACAACATATGGTCTTTTTAAAGTGTTAACTTTAACACTAAACACTGGGTTATTTCCATTTTCAAAAATCTAACAATTGGATTAAGAATCTCAAGTGTGTGCATATCCTTGGTAAAAGTAATGATTCTTATCTCATTTTTTGAGTTATTCTCATTTTTTATTTTAATACATTTTACTATAGCAAAATACAAGAAGATTATATTCTTACTATAGAAAATCAACCACTAATTACAATTTCCCATGTTCACTTTGCCTGCTTTTTTTTTTTTTTAATGGTAATAAGAATCAATTTAGGCTGTTGAAGCTCAGCCGTCGCCATGGAGTTGTTGGCCGAGTATGTCGGGCTGGATGGGCAACAGCAGCAGCGGCAGTGCCCTGTGAGGTGCCAGCCGACACCGATCCCTATGAGACCCTCTTGTCTGGCGTGGCCCAGATGAGGGAGCTGGTGGCAGAGCTCTTCCACCCCCCTGGTAGAGCAGGAAGCGCAAGACCCGGGCGGCGGCTCCAGAAGAGGCCGAGGACGGTGAGCCATGAGAAGGTGATGATGAAGATGATGCAGAAGATGAAAATAACGCCGATAACAGAACTAACTCAGATGGACCATCTGCCAAACACCCCAAACCACCATCATAACAAAGCTTTTAGGAAATTTAAAAGACTGCTACTATATCTGAATTATCACATGCTGACATTTAGGAAAGACTGGTGCTCTAATTTGTAAAAGGATTTGTTTTATTCCCCTAGGACAATTTTGTCAAAAAAATGTATCTTCTCTTTACACCAAAGAAAAATAAATGTTTAGAAATGAATCTGTTTTCCTGAGTAAGAAATAAATGTCATACTATGGAAATAACTAGAACACTTACTGATACACAAGATCCTCTAAGTTGGCAACTGAACTTCTATTGTTTTCTACTTTTTTTTTTAGTAACCATTGAATTAAATTGTGTGATGTCTACATCTTCTGGCTTCTGCTTGTTATAAAGTACACATCTATGGTCTTGTACAAAAACGTTTCAAAGAAGATGTAAGTGGAAAAAATTGGATATTGAATTTAAGAATGTCAGTTCTGTGTAAGAAGAAAGGAAATGGGAATAGAGAGAAATACTGAAGAGGGAGAAGAGCCTTTGAGAGACACCTGAGGAAGCGTTGAGTCCATGCTCACACCCAGTATACAGACTTCCAGAGATGACACCACTCAATGACTATATATATATTTAGCTTGTAACTTAAGAGAATGAAGTTGGGTGTGCTTTTATGCTATAACATGTTATGTATATAAAGACAAATGTCTAAGTCTTAAACAATCTACGTTGACTTTAACTTGAGTTATTTCTCATCCTGTATGCAAACTTTGATTTTGCTTACCAAAGGACTGTTGAATCCTTTAAATACATATATATTCCTTAAAAAAAAATCAATTTATAGAAAAAGTTCCATTGAATCTTTACATCCTGACCATTTCTCTCCAGATTTCACCAATGAAACCTGTGTGTTTCTTCATTTAAAAAATGTATTGAGGCCCTGCCAGACTCCATGTCTGATGCTGGAGACATGGAAATAAACAACATATAAAACGTGCTGTCGTAGAACTGATTATATTCTATCTGCAAGCCAGGGGAGGTTTTGATGGAAAAAATAAAAACAAAAAATATAATACATAAAATGTCAAATTGTAATAATTGTTTAAGAGATAATACAGCAAGTGATAGGGAGAGTTAGGAGGATTTTTTATTTTAAAATTTGACTGAAGGATTATTGACCAATATAATTGTATATATTTAGGTGTACAGCATCATGATTTGATATACATACACGTTGTAGAATGATTATGAAGATAAACTAATCATCCATCGCCTCACATAGTTAACATGTTAACTCTTTTGTGTGCGTGGTGAGAATATTTAAAAGCTACTGTCAGCAACTTTTAAGTATACAACACAGCATTATTAACTATAGTCAACATGCCATGGGAGCATTGTGATCCCCAGAACTTGTACCTATTATAACTGATAATTCGTACTCTTTAACCTATGTCAACTTAACCACCACTCCCTCTCCTGCCCTGTTAGTAGAATGGCTATTAGCAAAAAGGCAAGAGATAACAAACGTTGGCAAGGATCCAGAGAAAAGGGAACCCTTGTACACTGTTGGTGGGAATCTAAAATGGTATAGCCATTACAGAAAACAGTATAGCACAAAAAATTAAAAATAGAACTACCATAAATATAATCTAACAATCCCATTACTGGAAATATATCAAAAGGGATTGAAATCAGTATCTTGAAGAGATGTCTTCATACCCATGTTCATTGCAGCATTATTCACACACAAAACACAAGAAGGAAGAGGGATGAGAGAGACTTTAAATCAAGTTGCTAAGAAAGGCAATTGATGAAGGACAAATGTCATGAAAGTCAAATATCTGAAAGAGATAAGGGAAAAATTAGTCCTACGGATAAGGGGGCAAAGGCAGTGAGAGAGAAGGAGGAGAGAGAAGACATGAGATACAACAACATTGAGATAAGAATGTGTCTGATGTGGATGCCAGTGTGCCTGGAATGGGGGGGCACTAGTAGGAGATGAAGTCAGGGAGGTACCAGGGAGCCATATAACAAAGGGCCAAAAGGTCACTGTATTCTGGCTTTTACTGTGTAAGAAATGGGAAAATTGGAGAGTTTTGAGCAGAAGCACAGAAGAGGGACTTATACATGAATTTGCAGTCCATAAGAGAGGACTAGGTTTTTATCTTTAAAATAATGACCTATATTCTATCTGTTTTATCAAATATACTTGTATGAGTGCATATATTGATATGTAAAATTAAAAAAGCCTTCCTTAATACAAAGCTATAAAAGTACTTTTGTATTTTTTCATCGAGTTGTTTTAAATAAGTATTTTAAATATTTTATCCATCTAGAATGTATGGTCTCTTTATTTTTTAATGTTTATTTTTGAGAGACAGAGTGCGAGCAGGGGAGGGGCAGAGAGAGAGGGAAACACAGAATCAGAAGCAGGTCCCAGGCTCTGAGCTGTCAGCACAGAGCCCGACGCGGGGCTGGAACCCAAGAACTGTGAGATCATGACCAGAGCCAAAGTCAGATGTTTAACTGACTGAGCCACCCACCCACAAGCCCCTAGGATGTATGGCCTCTTACTTCTAAATGGAAAGTCAACTTTTCCATCTTTATTAGGTAATGTTTGCTTTCTCTGATGTTTATGATGTCACCTCTATAACATGTCAAATGTCAATATATGCAAATAAGTATGTTGCATGACTCGTAATTCTCTTTAAATGGTCTATTGAATAAAACATTATTTTAATTTCTATGATTTTATCAATACTTTTCCATATGTAGGGTGAATTCCCCTATTAGTTCTTATTTTACTAAAGAAAAACCTAAACCTACAGTTTTACTCTTCCATATAAATTTACTCTGTTCACCAAGTACTCTGTTGGGATTATCATTGGGTGTACACAGAATTTTGAAGAAAGTAAGAGATGATTGTCATTTTAAAATGGTATGCCTTGGGACATCTGGGTGGCTCTGTCAGTTAAGCCTCTTACTCTTGGTTTCAGGTCATGATCTCATGGTTTGTGAGATGGAGCCCCGCATCAGGCTCCACCCTGACAGTGCAGAGACTGTTTAGGATTCTTTCTCCCTCCTCTCTCTGCCTCTCCCCCACCCCTCTCTCAAAGTCAATTAATAAAAAAATTTTAAAAATAATGACATTAAAAAATAATAACAGTATGTCTTTTATCCAGGAAAATGGTCTATCTTTCCACTTATTCAGGCCTTTTTTTATGTACTTCAGATATGTAATTTTCTCTATAAACGTTTCACAGACTATAGATTAACATAATTCCTGAGAATTCTTAAATCATATTGCTTTAAAAAAATTTTTTTTGATGTTTTATTTTATATTTGACAGAGAGAGAGAGTGAGCATGTGAACGTGCACACAAGTAGGGGAGGGGCAGAGAGGGAGACACAGAATCTGAAGCAGGCTCCAGGCTCTGAGCTGCCAGCATAGAGCCTGACGTGGTGCTTGAACTCAGAGCAGTGAGATCATGACCTGAGCCAATGTCAGACACTTAACCAACTGAGCCATCCAGGTGCCCCAAATCATATTGCTTTCTTTCATAAAGGGTTTTATTTTCCTACCACAAATTCTAGTTGGTTATTATTGATATAAAGTAATGCTATTGATTTTTTAATACTATAGATTTTTAAGTTGATCTTGAATGTAGCACTGTTGCTGAAACAATTGATTTGTTCTAGTAATGTCTCCATTGATTTTCTTTAATTTTATTGCCAAATATCTGACATATTAACAGACTTATTTTTGTTTGTTTTGTTATTACATAACGTAGGGCATCCAGAATAATGATGGATTCTAGCAGTATGGAACTGACCGAATTTAGACCTGCGTTTAATGAGAATGCCTCTAATCTTTTAAATGCCTTCTCAGTCTTAGGAAATTGCCACAATTCTAGTTTACTAAATGCATTAATATACATGTGGTAATACTATCAGAAATTTCTTTTTCTTCAATTAAAAGATTACTTGGAATTCTGCTTCATGTGTTAATATAGTGACTCACAGGGATGGGCTTTTAAACATTGAATTCTCTTTGACTTTCTGAGATAAATCCTAGCATGATTTTTGCAGTATTATCAATTTTGTTATATCATTAAGGGAGTTTCACCAATAATTTATTAGTATTGTATACATTGTTATTTTCTGGTTTCAGTATAAAAGGACCTATTAACTTCATATAGTAAATTGTATAGGCCTCTTTATTCAGTAATCATCATTGGCTGTGAACATTTTTATTAGGGCAAGTGTACCCTTACAACTGAAATGAATGCTGAGTAATAAAAATGTCCATTATAAGGATGTGTGCACAACAAAAATTTAAATATCAGATTTTAGAATAATATATACACAACTATATACTTGTAAGACAAATGCAGATATAAATATACACATTTTGGCCCTTTTTAAAGAACATTCATATATACATAGGGAAAGAAAAATCTAGATAATTTTAGATGATATTCTTACATGTAATTTTTTCCTCTATTCATTTTCCTTATTTCTATATTGCATATGTATCTCTTTTTTTGTTACGGTAAAAGATCCAGCAGTATAAACAAAATGTAATGGCTAGGATGGATGATTACTTTTCCTTCCACTTCTAATAGTTCATGAGTTTATGCCAACTAAACACTCATTTCTTACTCAGATATTCTGTGCTAATCTGCTTTGATTGGGCTTCTGGTTACTAATGGTCAGTCATCCTACACAAACACATATATTACTGTTACCACACCACCTCCAAGTTCCTCCTCCATACTAGCATACTAAATGTCAGTATAGGCATCATTATCACCATCATCATTAGATAACTGGTTTTATTATTTCTTACTTTTTATTTTTAATTATTTGCAGAAATAACTCAAGAAGGGCATTGACAAAAATACCACAATATTTGATCAAGAAGGCTTGTGATTAGACAGGCATGACAAATTTTCAGTTCAATTCTGTATTGCGGGTAACATATGTTTATCTTCTGTTCTGAGTGATATTGAAAGCTCTTTGGTTGAGAATGAAAGCTTCTGAGAAACTTGAACTTTACATTTTCTAATCTTAAAGCTAAAGAAGCATCTTTGAAAATACATTTGGAGCACCTAACATGATTCCAAATCTCACAGAAATTAGTAAAATCATTATTTTTTTAAAAAAAATGTTTATTTATCTATTTTGAGAGAGAGGGCATGAGCAGGGGAGGGGCTGGATCCCATGACCACGAGATCACAACTTGAGCTGAAATCAAGAGTCAAACTCTTAACCAACTGAAGCACCCAGGCGCCCCAGTAAAATCATTTGTAATCATCTCATTTCTCCCTGAACTTTTACTTTACCAGACTCCCACTGTCACCAAGACCTGACATATATTTTATATAGATTTTGTTTTATCCTAGGAAAGCCAAGAAAGGGGTTTTGACCAGTTTATTGAAGATTTACTAGTATACATTGAAGAAAGACAGGAAAGGAGAGCAGACACGAAGAGAGAAAAGGAGAAAAGGAAAACATAAAGGTAAGGATGTTTCTCCATTAAATTTGTTCAAATACTCTTTATGATAAATTAATATGAATGGAAGAACATACAGTTTTACATAATTACAGTTTAAAGTACTGTTTTTGTTTTAACTATATTACATAAGGAAATGCATTGCTCAAATAACTGAATTAAAATGGAAATATTTAAATTTATGTAATTGTTGGCAATATAATAGAGGCATGTGTAAATTACAATCTCATTTATTGATAAAATAACTTTAGTTATTTATTTATTAAAATGCTTATTTATTTATTTTTCAGAGGGTGAGATAGAAAGTGAGCAGGACAAAGGCAGAGAGACAGGGAGACAGAATCCCAAGCAAGCTTCTCACTCTCAGTGCAGAGCCCCACTGTGAGATCATGACCCAAGCTGAAACCAAGAATTGGATATTTAACCAACTGAGCCTCCCAGGCACCCCTAATATTCTTTTTTTTATAATTATTTCTTAGTTTTGAGAGGGGCAAGAGGGACAGAGAGAGAGGGAGAGAGAGAATCCCAAGCAGGATTTGCACCGTCTTTAGGGAGCCTGATGCAGGGCTCAGTCTCACAAACTGTGCGATCATGACTTGATCTGAAGTCAAGAGTTGGCTGCTTAACTGACTGAGCCAGTCAGGCACCCTTCTTAATAGAATTCTTTAGTTATTGCTGAATATCCAGAAATGGAGAACAGAAATATATTTAAAAAGAAATTATGATATATACCTAGAAATGAAATTGCTGGATCATATAGTAATTTTATTTTTAAGTTTTTGCAGAATCTCCATACTGTTTTTCATAGTGGCTGTTACCAGTTACATTCCCACCAAAAATGTGCATAGGTTCACTCTTCTCCACTTGACAATTGTTATCTCTTACCTTTTTAATGATAGCCATTCTAACTAGTGCGAGGTGATATCTCAATGTGGCTTTGCTTTGCATTTCCCTGACATTAGTGATGTTGCGTACTTTCTCAAGTACCTGTTGGCCATTTGAATATCTTCTTTGGAGAAATGTCTATTTAGGCTCTCTACCCATTTTTAGTTAGATTATTTGGGGTTCTTCTCGCTTTTGAGTTGTTCATTCGAGCACGATTTACAGTGATCAAGGCATAAAAACAACCTAAATGTCCACAGACAGATAAATGGATAAAGAAAATGTGGTATATAATGTGGTATAAAATGTGGTATATAATGGAGTATTATTAAGCCACAAAAAGAAGGAAATCATGCTGTTTGCATCAACACAGATGGACCTTGAGGGTAAGCAAAACAAGTCAGAGAAAGACAAATATTTTAGGATAACACTTATATGTGGAATCTAAAAATACACCAACAAAACACAAAAAAACTCACAACTCATGGAAACAGAGAGGCAGAAAGTGGAGCATGACATAACTGGTTTAAGGTAGTCAAAAGGTAAAAACTTCCAGTTATAAGATAAATAAGTTCTGAGGATATAATGTACAGCATTAACTATAGTTAACATTGCTGAATAGCATATTTGAAAGCTGTAGTAGACCTTCAAAATTATCATCACAGGCAAAAAAAAAATCCATAACTAAATGAGATGATGGATGTTAACTAAAGCTATTTTGGTAATAAGTTTGCAATATCTACATATATGAAATCATTTTGTGGTACACCTTAAACTTATATAATGTTATATGTCAATTATATCTCAGTAATACCAGAAAGAAGAGATTAGGAACTTGAAAAACAGAGTACTATAAAATCAAAATAAATGATAGGGTTTTAAATTATGACAAAATTCTCTTGCTTACTATGCTGTTTATGAAGGCAAAGAGAAGAATTAAACATTTCAGAACAACTTACATCAAATAGTGCACAAATAATGTGGGGTCAGTTTTTATGTCTTAGAGAAAAGGAAACTTAAATAATTCTAAAAATGCAGTGTTGTATGGCCTGAATTACTACATGATACCAGCAATAATGAAGTATTAATTATTGTCAGGTAATTTTTTCATGAATCCTTTTCTGTATGAGATATGCAATTTCCTATGAGATTTGCTTTGTTATTTTCTAGAACAGAGTTTCAGTGGTCTCAGTGGTTGTCATTATTTTTCATAGTCTTCTAAGATGGGTTGAGTCTCTTGAACAAGATCTATGATTATTTAACAGAGAATTATTTAATCTCCAACTGGGCCTCATAGCATTTTCACTTTGAATACTAACCTACCATGACAGAGGCAAGAGTCTGCACTCTTGCTGCATGTGAACCATGATGTTTAACTCAGTGGATGTCATCCTCTGCATGTATTTTCACAAAGAATCATGATTTTCTTTGCTACACTGAATTTAATTTTCTTTTGAAGCCTTATTCAATATTTCTTTCACTGCATTATTTTTGGTAATTTTTTCCAAGCCTTATTTATTTCACTGCATTATTTTTAGTTTTGGGTCCTTTTTCTTTCATTCGTGTTAAGCACTATTTAAATATTTAGTATTATACCAAGGTAACGGATACAATATGAAATACAATTTGAAAAGTGTATTAGAAGTTGAAGAAATAATTCAGCTCTGAAATTAATATAACTAAGGAGGTCCTTTTTACTTTTTTTTTTAAATTTGAGTTGGGGGAAAGGATGAAGGACAGTCTAGAGGTTGGAAGTGAGAGAAAGAGGAGAGAGAGATGGAGAGAGAGGGAGAGAATCTCCAACAGGCTCCACTTTCAGTGTGGAGCCTGAGGTGGGGCTCAGTTTCACAACACTGGGATCATGAGTTGAGAAAATTAAAAGCTGGATTTTTATCTAAACAAGAGTGCTAACAAATTTTTGAAACAATTATAATTTACTTTTAAATTTGATTTCAGGTAAATAATATTTTGGTCTCAGAATTAAACAATCATTTTTTCTCTTCAGAAAAATTGCTTTTCAAGGTTATTATTTTCTTAGATATAAAATATAACCAGTTAATTAGGTAATGCTACCTAAATGTTTTATTTAAGTCTTTAACATACTGATCAGCCCTTGATATTATATTGTAATAAAATAAAATAGAAAAAATTTCTAATATTAATGCTGGTAAATTACACTATCTGGTAAACATTGTTTCATTTTTTTGCTTTGGTGAAATTTCTTTTGAATGCACATATTGAGGAATAACTCCAGTTAACATAAGCAACAATAAGTTTTTATAGGATGGACACGGGTTTATCCTAAAATTTAAAGGGATCCAGCCCCTAAGGGAAGATCAGAAAAAGGAATTAAAAAGTTAAAGGCAGATCGGTTACCCTTTTCCATTCCATTTTTTCTGCTTCTCTATCTGCTTCATTCTTACTATCTTGAACATCATTTTCCTCTGCAAGTTTTTGCAAATAAGACAGAAAAAGGCTCCTCCTCTAAGCTTGATGAGTCCCTCAGTTCCAGTATCTATCCTAACTGCATGGCAATTTCACATTCTTAGGAGAGAGTATCTGATTAACTCAGCTCAGACCTGGTGTCCAACACTGGTTCAAACAATAGTGCATAACATGATATCTTGTATTATAACAGTGGTTTCAGCTGCTCACACTACTAGATTCAGGGACTGGGGCACTACTTCATTGGTAAAGTGGATTCTCTTAAACTGAGCTGACATCCCTGAGGTTATTTCTATACCTATATTGTTACAGTTGTTATTCAGAAGAAGTAATGATACTGAATATTCAAAAGATGTTGTACTCCTACCATGTGCAAGGAAATATGAGCAAAGCTTCCCATCCATTATCTCATTTTTTTCTTGAGAAGGTCCTTATCTTTATTTTATCTATGAAAAAACTAAAAATTAATAGTCACTAAATATTATGCCTGAACTCTCAGAAGGGTGTGAAAAGCTGCCACAAGCTTATAGGATATAAATTTCTTTACTGGAGAACAAATGGATGCTTATGTAAAGCTGAGGGCAGTACATGATCCCAGGCAGGACTTTACCTCCCAGATCTCCCAGATCTTCCTCTTTATAAGGAGGAATAGGTGTGGGAGATGCCGCTGGAATTAACATTGCCAGTGTCATAGCAGTTTTACACCCTCTAGGTCCCTTGGCAACAATGGCCTATTCTGCAAATTCTAGCTGCATGCCAACCTGTTCATTAGCTACAAAACAGCTGGTATGAAACAACCCAAATGAATTCCCAAGTGAACGGTGCAAGCTCAGGTGAAACAAAAACCAGTTTTCCAGGTGTGTCTCCTAGCAGGCCCCTCAAAATGTTTACAGTCCATCACCAGGACTTCCATTCTCAGGTCACTGGATTCTTTGCCAAATGACTCTTCCGTTTAGTGGTAAAGCTCAATACATATGACTGACGCTTTTAAACAAAATTCATATAGCCACTCTTTATTAATAAGAAACCAAATCACTGTTGTCCAGTAGAGAATCATTGTTTCCAGCTTACACCCTCACACACCCACATCACCTTAAAATAATAGAATTCAGGCACCCCACAGCTAAACTTTAATTATGTTGTCTGATAGTAGATTGGTATATTTTGTCATCATTTCAATTCTGTCTCTACCAACATAATGTTTTATTGTTCCCTATCACAAACTCTGTTCGTTATTTATTGTTAAAGACTCAATAGTTGAATTTACACTCTGTCACAATAAATCATGCTCACTCAGCTAATGCAGCATTAAAATGAAATCAGGCTTGCAATATTGTTAAGCCATATAAATTAAAGTGTTTGGGTGGATAGCATAGACCAGGCATTCTGAAACTGTCTCAAGTCATGCATACTATCCAAAACTATTCATTGAATGCCTCTAGGCTTCATGAATTTATACCAAGTATTCTAAAATTATCAAATAAGAGAAAAAAACCACATGCATAAGTATACACTCTTAAGATAAATATTTTTGAAAAATATACATAGAACGTACACCTATATGCCTAAATGTAGGATTGGAAATTACATGAATAAGTACTCAGTATTGTTTGTGTAAACTTGGTGTCATAGCAAGTGTTATAATGGGCTCAGTATCTAGTTCAGGTTCTGCCAAGGAGATTTTATATATATTTAGCTTTATACTATATATATTCAATATATACAAATATATATATATATATATATATCCTATACAAATCCAGTAAAAAGGAAGATATCATTAGAAATAAATAATTGCAGCACTTACCACTGATTTTCCCATTAAATTCTGTAAGCTTCAGGATATAATTATTTATTTATTTATAATGATATCTTTCTTTTTATGTGAGTTGTCCATATTTTGTTATTTTGAGTTTAGCACATTTTTAAGGTAAGTGCTACCATAGTAGGAAAAACCAAGTGGAAGCTTATGAAACTGTTTCTCCTCTCTGGCCAAAAGACTACATCAAAAACACTAATATATCTGGAGGAGATGCCAAAAAGTAGTGCTACCTTTAAGGATCTAGAGGCTACAAGGATGATAGACTCATTATATTTCTGTCTGGACCATTCTGGACCATGCAGAAATGGAATGGATCCAAGAGGATGACTATGGACTAATGCCTATTTCAACAAGTCATAGCTTCAATTACAGCTGCTGTGTTGGATATGGTATCATTGTTAGAACAGATTGATATGGCCTCGGGTACATGGTGTGTGACCATTGATTTGGAAAGAGTTTTTTTTTTTCCTATTTTAATCTGAAAAAAAGATCAGTAACAGTTTGAATACATGTGGAAGAGGCAAATGAATTCATTCGCCGTTTTGCCTCAGGGTTATGTTAATACTACTGCTCTTTCCACTAAAACCAGATCTAAAAGCTCTAGGCTATCTGAACATCCCACAAAACATCACATCGATTCATTCATCAATGATCAAATGTTGATCAGGCGGGATAATCAAGAGGTGACTATCACAGTGAAGACTTTGGTAAGACATATGACAATTCAGGGGATAGGATATAAATCTGAAGAAAATTCAGGGGCCTATAATATCTAAAAATTTTTATGGATCCAAGGCCAGGACATATCATCCAAAGTAAAAGAGAAATCATTACAGTGTGGACTTCCTCCCATGAACAAGGAAGTGTAATGCCTGGTGAACTTATTCAGGTTCTGTAGCAAACATAGCCATACCTCGGGGCAATGTATGAGGCCATCTACTATGCGACACAAAAGACTGCCAGCTTTGAGTGGGACCCAGAGTAAACCAAAGCAAAATCAAATTAAAACAAACAAACAAAAAAACCCTCAAAAAACAAAAACAAACAAACAAAACGTATGTTCTGCAGCAAGTCCGAACTCTAGTGCGGGCATCTGTGTTTTGGGGTCAAGGCAGTATGGATAGACCCTATGATGTGTGAAGCATCAGTGCTGAGAAAAGATGCCATGTGAGAGAGAAGAAAGATACCATCCCCCAAGAGGAAACTGAAGTGCTGTTACCTTAAAAAGAATAAATGAATGCTTAATATGAAAGAACAAACAAATATCCAATTCATCCCTACTGTAGTCACTGCAGTGTTTTTGAAGACTTCTGATTCTTGATTGGGTTATATCTAAAAAGGACAATTTTTTTCTAGTGAATACTTTTGAAACTTTAGAACATATCTGAACATAATGAATTAACATAACTTTAAAAGCATTGTTTATCCATAGTTTATTAAACGTTAAAAAAAAAGAAATGACTACATGACTTGTGAATGCTTTCAAATTTTTGATGTGTTAAAATATTTTATCCAAGGTATAATGAAAATTTGAATGTTTATCAAAGATATACATATTTTTGAAATTTTTCTCGGCATTGTGATTAAACCTAGAAATAAAGTAAAATATTTCACACCAGATCACAATCCAATTAATATATTTAATTTGAAAAAAGTGACTAGGAAGTAGATCCACTGATCCCCGACTTCCCAATTTAAGATGTCTTCACTATACTCTAACTCTTCAGCATTTCTAATAAAAATAAAACTTTTGTTCATTACCACTTTTAAGCTTTTTCTAATTAACTCTGAATAGAATGACAGAAAAATAGATCAGAAAAGAATATTAAAATACTAAGTTCCTAATTCACTTAAGTCTTCAATATTCAAAGTTCTACCATGTCATTAAAACCTCTTAAGGTTTATGAACTTAGAAATAAATAATAAAATAAATGCCACCAGAAGCTTTCCTTCATAGCCCATGTCTAACAGTGTTCCTTTAACATTTAAAAAAAACTATATAGAAAGATAATAATGTAGATAGATAGATGATATCTATCTTAAATTTTTGGAGTAAAGAGCAGCCACATCACTGCCTAAGAAAATTGTTTTAAGTTTTCAGCTGGAATATATTGTGAAACTTAACAATCCATTATTAGCACCCTTTTCCCTTCACAGGGACATAAAAGATTGAAAGATTGCTTTATACAATATTTTCTAAATGAAAAGGTACGTATGGAATTTCTAGAAAAGATTCTGCAGTTGATTATACTGTTGCTGCTATTTCTGGCAGTATTACATTATTAGTATTTTCTCAGTTTTTGTTTTAAAATACTCTCTTCAAGTGTTGCAATATAGTGTTCTTTCTGGCCTTCCCAAGAGTGAACCATCCTCTTTTAGAAAATATGTTAAGTTTTTTGACTTTCAAAATATGTCATAATATTAGTATAATAAAATGTATGTCAATTACCTAAAAGTTGGAAATACAGGTCTCATACTCTATGAGAATTTAAATAATTCTATTAGCAAAAATGGAAGCAGCAGATAGTTTTTTTTAAATAATCATTCCAGTTATGGCTTGTTCATACAAGAAAGAATAATTCAACTCAAATTAATTTAATCTAATATGGAAGCTTATTTACCTTAAAAGGAAATTAGACTCAGGTTTAGTCGGAACTGAATACAAAGCTTAAACAATGTCACTAGTTCTTTGTCCTCTTTCCCCCAATTCTACCTAATATTTATCTTGTTGATTCCTTCTGTTAGAAGGAAGGAATTGCTGCTAGAAGCCCTGATGCAGAATCTACAGTCTGACATCCCCATCAAAAAGAGGATCTTTGTCCATGATGGCTATGGGGGAAACTATCCTGGAAAAAACTGATTGCATTAGACAACCACTTGCTCAAACACTGTTTCCCAGGAGGTGTAGGAAGAAAAAGTTGGGGACAGAATTAGTCTTATCAAAATCACCTAAGGGGCACCTGGGTGGCTTAGTTGGTTGAGCATCCGACTTTGGCTCAGGTCATGATCTCAATGTTTCTGGGAGCCCTGCACCTGGCTCTGTGCTGACAGCTCACAGCCTGGAGCCTCCTTCAGATTCTGTTTCCCTCTCTTTCTGCCCCTCCCTTGCTCGTGCTCTGTCTCTCTGTCTCTCAAAAGTAAATAAACATTTAAAAAAATTAAAAAATCACATAAAATTATTTCTCAAAGGGAAAAAAATGCATTCTCATTCTAGAAGAAAGATAAAATCTTAGGGGGGTGGGAAGCAACAGTAGCAGAAAATCATACACTACAATTATAAGTACACCATTTTATTTGTAATCCATAGAAATATTCTACTGAAGTTTCAAGCTACACTGATTCAATACATATGAAGCAACAAATCTGGAGGTTTTGAGTGAGCTCATTTCTTTCCCCCATTATTTAGAAGAGTGTCTGACTTAGCTCATCAGAATAACAGGCTGATAACAATTATGGGGCTTCAGAAATTTCACATTTCTAACAAGGCCACTTTCCTGATCAGAGAATTCCTGTTTCTTAGATACAGCTAGTTAGAAATTTGAGAGGAAGATTCCTCCTGTCCAGTACAACATGAAGCATGCAGACCCATGCCCAGTCTTCACTGGGCGATAGGGAGGGTTCGGGGAAATGTGTGTGCTCTACAGTTCTCTTCCCGAAAGTTTTCACCAATAAATCCTGTTTCATATCTGTACCACATGGTGCTTTGCCGAACATGATTTAAACGTTTTCTTTCATGGAGTTTTAAAAGTTATGAATTGAGCCACATGATTTAACATTTTCACATAGCAATCAACATAGTTTCTTAATTTGCTTACTGAGTATCATGATATAGTTGGGAAAATAAAAGCATGCTGAAAAAGAACCTTCTATTATTTTACCTTTTTTTATTAGTATTATACCTTTTTACAGGTTTCTATTTGTTTCTATCACAAACTATCTACTGATGTTTTCATATTCCCAAAATATCCAGTTGTCTGCCATCTAGTGACTACTCTACACATTTGTTAACTGCTCACTTATTAAATATCTTCTACTTAGAGTCTTTTAAAAAAAAGCATTGCCTTTTCATTGGATATGACAATGAATAAAGGGATCATCATGTTCTTTAGGATAAGGAAACTAAATAATTATGTCAAGATACGTTTATTACAAAGTATAATGCTACTTAATGAGAAATATAAATATTATTTCAAAAATAAAACAATTTTTTGTGCACATCTCCAGTTACTTATAGTTCTAACATATGGCAGCATTCCATGTTTTAATATCATATGGTGTAGAACTTTCATAGAGGATGCTTAGGTACATTTTTCTATACTGTGATTAGTTGCACAGAGTTATGAAAGTGGCTAGAAAAACACAGGATCTTGGAGAAAACTCAATAAAATATGTGGAATGAATTTTTAAAATAAAATTTCAGAATTAACATTGAAGAACATAGATATATAGTGAGCATCTGAACAATACACAGTAGAATGGAAGACATTAATTTCCCATTTGTCACGGTGGGATCAAAATATAGATTTTAAAGGGGATACACAAGACAGAAGGAAGTTACAAAGAATTTAAAGATGTGACACATAAAAAAGGGCAGCTCATGGAGACACTACAGGGTAAGAAGACAGTCTATTAGAGTAGAGAAGAAATAAATGCAGCTTGGACTCAGGTTACTAGCTGTGGGACTGCGCGCAGAATACTTATCATCTTCAAAACACAATTTCCTTGCTGGCAAAATGGAAAAAATAATAAAACCTTCATAGACTTTTTAGGTGCATTGGACACAAATAAGTGTGGCATCTTTGTTTGGATTAGATGTAGACGTGTCTCCAGATGTGCACATCCCCATAGTCACATTTTAGAGTGGAGATGGAGCCTCTGTGTGAATTAGGAAAGATGGCCCTTACTCCAGGCAGATGCAGCTCTGACCTCATAAGGCAAATATTGTTTAGAAGAGCTTGGGATTGATTTCAACCACTGCTTGCCCTCTTGCCTAATTTTCTATATAAAATGAACAATTGGAACACGTGTTTAGGGCCCAGCCCCCCTAGTTATTGTGGATTCCATTAATATTAATGGAAAGGTGAGAGGCAAATTCATAGTGATTTGCTTTTCAGCTCTATTGATCTTAGACCAAAAGGAATAAAACTTTAAAAAAAGGCTTAATTTTCTTTTTTTTAGATAGACTATCTAAAATTTATGGCCTTTTTGTTTCACAAAAAAATAACTGTTTCATGACTAAACCCAACTCATCTTGATTGGGATATTGATTTACAATATATATATGGTGCTTGAGTGGCTTAGTTGCTTAAGTGTCGAACACTCGGTTTTGGCTCAGGTCGTGATCTCATGGTTCATGAGTTCCAGACCTGCTTCGGGCTCTGAGCTGACAACATGGATCCTACTTGCCATTCTCTCTCCCCCTCTCTCCCTGCCCCTCCCCTGCTTGATTTCTCTTTTTCTCTCTCAAATAAATAAACTTAAAAAGATGTGTATATATATATACACATATATATACATATATATACACACACACATATATATACACAGACATATACACTTTACATAAATTTATAATTTTATTTGGAAAACAAGTCTATGAAATATGAATCAATTTCATGTAAGTGGTTTTGATCGTTTATTCTAGATTGTCTTAGAGACTGTAAAATGATAACACCTACCACAAATCTCCAAACAAGGATAAATCTTGTGACATTTCTATCAAAATAATTTAAAATGGACATCATTTAGAATCAGTGAGAGTTCAACCAGAGAAGTAGAACTAGTAGGTCAGATAGATGATAGATGACATTTGGGTGGATAGATTGATAAGTAGCAAATTTATTATAGGGACTTGGCTTTCCCAATTGTGGGTGCCATTAACAATACTTTTAAGGCTGTATGTCCACATCTCATGCTAGAACCTGAAGTTCACAGGGAAGAGAGTCAGGTAGAGATGATCATAAGTAGGCTGGAAAGCCCAGGAGCACAAATTGGCCTAGGAGTCAGAAGAAAATGAAAGAAAATTCAAGGAAGCTAGAGCAGGTCTAGATTCTGCTTACTCTCAGTGAAGTAAGTCAGCAGATCAGCAATGACGTGTAATCTACAAAATAGCTGCTGCTTCCCTTCCACTCTCCAATGAAAATTCTTGAGGGAAGGATTAACCAGTAACCTATCCAAACTCATGAAAAACCAACTTTCTCAACTCTAACTTGAAGTCCAGATGCAATAAAAAATAAGACAAATGCTAGTGCTTAAAATTAAAGAAAAATTTCATAGCAAAAGAAAAAAACCAAAGAAAAATAAAATATGGGCAAATTTAAAACAAAAATGACTATCTGGGAGGAAATATTTGTAACACATTGACAGATAAATGACTAATATCCTAATAAAGAAATCTAAACAATAAAGTTTAAGAACGACCACTCCTAAAATTATTTTTAAAATGGGAAAAGCCATGAACAATTTTACATTTCAAAACAACTTTATGGTTTTTTAAATTTATTTTTGAGAGACAAAGAAAGCCTGAGCAGGGGAGGGTCAGAGAGAGAGAGGAAGACACAGAATCTGAAGCAGGTGCTCTGAGCTAGCTGTCAGCACAGAGACTGACGTGGGGCTTGAACCCAGAAACCATGAGATCATGACCTGAGCCTAAGCCGAATGCTCAACCGACTGAGCCACGAAGGTGCCCCTCAAAACAACTTTAAAGAGACATAAAAAGGTTCTCAAACTTGTGAAAAGATATTAACTTTGCACATAACAAGGAAAGTGTAATTTAAAAACTACACTGGCAATTGCTCACGTATCACATTATCAAAAATTGGAGAGCTTGACCACACCTTCTGTTGGCAACACTGTGGAGAACAGGCGCTCTTGTCTACACTAGTGGGAATGCAAAATAGTACAACGTATATGGAAGGGAATTTGGTAAAATTTAACTAATGTACTTATGCCTTTACTCTTTGTCTCAGCAGTCCAACTTTCAGAAACCTGGCCAGAGGGTATGCTCCCAAAATGCCAGGAAGAGAAAGAGGAGGAGGAGAAAAGTAAAGGAAAAAGAAAACCGCCTGTCTATTCACAATAGCATTGGTTTCTTCTTGAACAATATTGGAAACAATGCAAATGTCCATACAGAGAACATTAAACAAATAGTATCTGGTGGATACACACAGTGGGACTCTTCACTGCGAGGTTTATTTTAAGGTATGAAGAGGCTTCCAGGATACATGTCCGGGGGAAGCAGCGAAACGGAAAGCTTACGCATTGCATGTTCCCTTTCGCATATAAAGAAGAGAAGAAAAAGAGGGAAAAAAAGAAGGGGAAAAAGATGAGAGAAAAGTGAAGCTAAAACTGCTGAGATTGATCAGCTAAAAGGGAGAAAAAGTGATGGAAGAGTTGAGGGAGTGGGGATGAGTAAAACTTCTCAGAATAATACTTTTTGTATGGTTTTGACTCTTGGAAATGCTGAGATTTTATGTACTTGAAATATAAAATGAGTGAAGACAAAATAAAACAAACAAGAATATGGAAAATTTCTAAAATAGAATCTAAATAGAAATAAATGACCTGAATATATTTCAAATTAGTAACATAACTTCTGAATACAGCATTAACTATTATGATTAGTATGACTACTAACTTCAAACACTTATCGAATCCTAGTTAGTGGTTGGACATGTGCAGTCATATAATTCTGAAACTATATTCTGCATGTTCTAGGATTGAGCATGTCAGTAAATATATTAAAGATAATGAAAGCCATGTTTATCACTTTTGGAAAAGGAGAGGATTAAAAATTGTAGTATTGAACTGAAATTGGAACTACAGTTTGAATTCATGGTTTAAATATGTAGATGGAGATAGAGACAGAGACAGAGAGGATGGTGTAGGTACAGGTACTGGTACAGGTCTGTGAAGATTGATGTGGATACAGATGTGGATACAGATTCAGGTATAGATATGCCTATACATATAGGTATAGATACATATAAATACAGACATAGCTGAGGGGAGCTGAAAGCATGGGAACTCAAAGTAACAAGGAGCACACTTAGAGCCCAAATATTGTTTTTAAATAGCATTATCTACTAAGAGAAATTTGGGCTTTCTGGAGAAATGGTGAATCTAACACTGTTTCAGGGAATAAAATAAGCCTGGAGAATTTTGTTGTGATAGAAAGGAGGAAGTCCACAATGAGTGACTAAGACATGTCTGAGGAACACATAAATGAGTTCAAAAGGGCTTGTTCTGGCAGCATCTAGGATAATTTTACAATCAAAGGTAATAATTATAATACTAGCTGAATATAAGCCATTGAATAAAATAGTAATCTCTGAGTTCTTAATGCTGTGAATAATAATTGAAAAGACAAATCAAAAGTTTAGGAGAGCTAAAACATTTCCTAACAGTGGAATGCCAACTAGTAAATTTAGAAAGAATGATTAAATTAGAAAATCATTATTTCAGTAATAATTGATTCAAGCAAGGATCAGATGCAGATACTAATGATAGTGGGTAAAAAGTTGATGAGGAAAAAGATATTTACATAGTCTCAAAGTATCTCTGCATACGTTATTTATTAATGGCAAAGGGGAAAATGTTATCTTAGCAGTGGAAAAGCTCACAAACAACACTTTAACCGATGACCACTGTTCTGATTACCAACAATGATAGGATAAACAGATATTATTGATACACAGTACCAAGAGAGACATGGAACCACTTCTGAGGAACTGAGACATGAAAACTGAACAATATGTGATTCTTGACTGAAGTGAATCTTGAACCAGGAAAAAAAAGAGCTATAAAGGACATTATTAGGACAGTTGATGGAATTTAAATATGAACTCTGGATTAGTTAACAGTAGTTTATCAATCTTATATTTTTTGGTACTTGTACTATGGTTGTGGAAAATAAGACTCTTATTCTTAGGGAACATACTGTGAAGCATTTAAGGGCAAAACATGTATATTGTCTAACGTAACATTTAAATGATTCCCAACAAAAAGAAAGCAGAACGGAAGGATGATGTCAGCTGCTCCAATGCCAAATCCTAATAATCCCTCTTCCAGTTTCCCAAACTGAGACAGTTCTTATACCCAGTGTTTGAGGGGGAGAATATACCATAGTAAATATATACAATAGCAATTCCTCTAGGCATTGCACAAAAAGATGGTTATTACCCAGAGATACACTGAGGAAAGGAGAATGCTCTGAAATTCCAAAAGCTGTTGGATGAGCTTATATGGAAAACAGATGTTACAAAAATAACATCATGGCCCCTTGTTAGAGTGAAGGCTACAGATGCCAGATGATAGATGGAGTTCTGGCTCAAGACTACTCCGCTGTGGATCTGATGGGTCTATGTAACAGCTCTGTGGTTATTTCCCCAGTCCTTGCATGTATAATTTGGATGAACACACTTATTACTTGTTAGAATACTCACTTTAAGAGTTATAATGGTAGTAAAGGTTAAGTCTAATGTCTGACATGGTCTTATCCAGACAGAATAGCAATTCAGAAGTAATACATATCACAACTCAGATGAACTAACCGAGATTAGGACATACTCAGATAATTAAAAGAAGCAGAGTCATTAGCAAAAAATTGATGGAATATGATGATTATCATTGGACTACCATAAAATTCAAGAAATAGTAATCCTCGGGGCTGCTGGGTGACTTAGTTGGTTGAGTGTCCAACTTTAGTCAGGTCATGATCTCACAGTTCATGGATTCAAGCCCCATGTCAGGCTCTGCGCTGACAGCTCAGAGCCTGGAGTCTGCTTCTCTGTCTCCCTCTCTCTCTCTGCTCCTTCCCTGCTCCCAATCTGTCTGTCTCTCTCAAAAATAAATAAACATTAAACAGTTTTTAAAAAAAGAAATAGTAATCCTAGCACAGTTATATTGTTGAAAATGGAATATATTTATTTAGTATTTAGTATTTACACATCCCCTGTACTTTGAATGTGGCTACTGATAATGGCAAATACATTCATTTCAACCCCATCAGGAAGAAGGAGCAGAAGTAATCTGCCTGCACTTGAAGCAGTATACAGTCACAGTATTGCTCCAGAGTTATCTTCATTCATCTGTTCTCTGTCACAATGCAATTCTGAGAGACTTCAATAATTTGTATATTCTGTAGAACATAATGCTGGCCCAAGTTGAGAATACTGTAGACTCCTTACATCATAGAGGCAACAATGATTTTTCATTACAAGATGCTGTCTGATCCACCAAGTCATAAAATTGTGGGAGATACCATCAAGTTAATAGAATATGAAGCAAGAAATTGCAAATAATGTGTATATATGGTAAGAAGTAGCATGAGCATATAAAGTAACCTCTAAAAGATTCAGGAGACTGCTACTTTAATGAATTTTTAAGGAGTCTAGGGATCTGATATATGCCAGGACACCCAAGGTACAGATGGGTTATTGTACCTTGAGCATCTTATCATTAAAAAAAGTCTTTGCAGACTTTGCAGACAGAATATAACACATGTGAGAATACTACTCTGATCTAAGAAGGCTGCTAGTTTTGAGTAGGGCCCAGAGCAAGATACTATTCTGGAACAAGTTTAGACTATGATACAAGGCAGACACCAAGGTGATAGAGGTACCAATACATAAGGATGCCATATATATTCACAGTTTAGGTCCCTAAGGGTCTGGAACAAAGATATGCATTTGCAGCATAAAACTATGCACCATTTAAAAAGCAATTCTTGGCATGTTACTGGGCCCTGGGTGGAAATGATATATCTAGCCATGGGGCATCAAGGGACCAGAATTGTTTATCACAGGCTGGGTATTTTCTGATCCACCAAGTCAAAAAATTGCAGAATACAGCATAGCAGGAATCCATCCAATGATAAAAATTATATATTCATAATGGACCTGGGCCAATCTGGAAGATTAAACACAAGGTACCCAGTCAGGTAGCACAGACCTATTTTAGACCTACTGGTGATGCACTGAAGATTCTCCTTCAATTCACACCAATGGAATTATGGGGAATTCCCTACAGGCCTGGTGCACAGATGAGCTGGCTCAATATGTCAGTGCAAGTTGAAAGTTTACTACCACTACATTATATTACAGCTTCACCACTCAAGGGTGGCCCTTAAAGACACGGGTGAGGGGAAACCATTCCAATGAACAGAGCTTCACACAGTGTATCTAGTCGTTAATTTGTTGTGAAGGTATAAGCAACCTAAGGTTAGAATATGCATAGAATCCTATGCAGTGATGAATCTGTTAGTGGGTTGGAAAGGTGTCTAAAAGGAACATAAATAAAAGATCATGGTCAAGGAGTTCTAATAAATAAGCATGTGAACGGACATATTGAGGTGGTCACAAAGTCACAGATCTTTTGCTCATGTTCATGCTCACAAGAAAGCATACAACACTGTAGAGACACTGAAAAACCATGTGATTAATGTCACCCATTCAGTGGAGTTTGGCCAGTCTCTGCCCTAAGCCACCTCAGTGTTTGCACAATGGGGCCATAATCAGAATGACCATAGTGCCAGGGATGGAGTCTGCACATAGGTCTAAGTAAATATTTTTGCACTTACCAAAATGTTTCCAAGGTATATTAATGTTGTGGCATATATCAAAATTTCATTCTTTTAAATGGCTGAATAACATTTCACTAACATAAACACAACATTTGTTTATGTACTCATCTGTTGATGGACACTTGGGTTGTTCCCTCCTTTTGGCTATTATGAAAAGTGGTGCTATGAACATTGGTGTACAAATATATGTTTGTGTTCCTGCCTTGAATTTTTTCGATATATACCTAGGAGTGGAATTGTTGGGTCATATGGTTAACTTTTTAAGGAAATGACAAACTATTTCTGCATTGTCTGTGCCATTTTACTTTCCCACCAACAATGCACTTGGTTTCTAATTTCTTCACATCTTCATGAACACATGTTATTTAACTTTTGAAAAAAAAAACTACAGCCATCCTAGTAGGTATGACATGGTCTCTCATTGTGGTTTTGATTTACATTTTCCTAATGACTAAAGATGTTGAGCATCTTTTCTTGTGCTTATTGGTTATTTATATATCTTCTTTAGAGAAATGTCTATTCAAATCCTTTGCCCAGTTTTTAATTGGGCTACTTTGTTGTTGCTTATCGAAGGATGCCATTATGAGAGTGGTATAAAGGTAAGAAATGTATAAGACATTTATAATACATATAGCTTATAGAAGACTAGCTTACTGAATAAATAATGAACTTCTAAAAATCAACAACAAAAATCCTGACAACCAAATAGAAAATAAGGGAAAACGAGACCAGCACTTTAAACCTCTGCTCCCTCCAAAAGGGATGCCCAAATGGTCTGTAAACATATCAATTAGTTAGTGATTAGCCAAATGCAAAATAAAATTATTATACAATACCACTAACATTAAAAAAACATATATGTGTGCATGTGCACACACACAATACCAGGTGTTGTTAAGGATGTATGCAGTGGGAATTCTATTAAGGTGTTGGTAAGAGTATGAATTGTTTACAGTACTTTGAAATACAGTTTGATATTATCAACCAAAGGTGAAGACAGTCTTGCTCTGTGACTCAGCAATTGTACTTTTATATCTCTACCCCACAGAAGTGTCGGGACATATATAGGATTTGACATATACAAAAATATGCTTGATGCAATTATTTGTACAGTATCTCAAACTGGAAAAAATCCCAAAGTCACTGAAAAGTAATATGGATAAATAAATTGTGATAAGTCAAACAATGAAATAGTATGAAATACAAACATGAATGAATTAATGCCAGCTATATGTTTCCCATGAATATAATGCTAGACTTCTTCTAGGTTATTCCATTCAAATAACATGAAAACCACAGGTGCACATAAATCACACTGGTTAAGGATACCTTGTTAGGTGGTAAAACTATTAAAATATAAGGAAATATCTACTGTAAATTGAGAATATCTTTGGAGAAAAGAAGGAAAGATTATGACAGGGTCTGAATGAGGTTTTTAGGTTAACGGCTTTATTTTATTCCTTGATCTTGAAGGTCATTGAACAGTTCACTATGTAAGAAAAAATTGAGCTATAAATTCCCACTTTATACATTTTCCTCTATGTATATTATAGTTCACAATAAAATGTGATTAAAATGCAAAATAGATGGTTAGAGCATAATCCTCTACTATTTGGAATTGTTCTAATTATAGGGAAACGCTTTTGCCTAGAATAAGGAAGTTATAAATGCACTTGCCAATGACAAGAGATGGGCCTCAGTGACTGGTGGCTGAAAATTGTGATCACCACTAGAGTACTTCTGCTCATATTATGATATACATTTCACATTTACTTAGTTTTGTTTTGGCCTAACAGAAATGGATGTCTTGGTGACAATAGAAAGGGAGGGTTTTAATAAAACTGTGGACAGATTTCTTCCATTGACCTTCAGGGACAGAAAAACTCAGGAACCCTAGAATGTATGTTGTAGTGTAAAAGATTGCACAGCAGCCTGAGTTTGATTTCTTTTATGATGAATTAGTCGCAGTCTTTCTTTTAATAGTAAGAATATAACCCCCACACAACCTCTGAGAAAACAGCAATGCAGATTTAAACACATATGAACCTCAGAGGATTAGATTTTTTTCAGACCAATCTTATTTGAGGTCTGCCAATTAGATAAAGTTCAAGAGCAAACGTTAAAACAATGAAATAACTATCTAAAATGAAGAGAACACTTTTACAATAATTTGAATATTCATGGAGTATCTCCAGCTAGCTATTTTCTATGTGCATCCACTCGTCTCATTCAATATTTATGATCAGCCAATGAAATTGGAATTATTTTCTTAAGTTTACAATTGAAGATATTGAAACTCAAAGTATAAGTATCTTCTGTGGCCATACACTAAGGAATTGGAAACTTCAGATTTTAAACAGTTCTTTTAAGCCTAAAACCATTTGTTTTTGCATCTACCTGCTACTTTTAGATACCATGTTATCAGGGTTTATCAGTCACAGTACAATTAGGAAAACAGAAGTCCTGTCGTTTAGTGTTAAAATGTAGTTTTATATTGGAAGCTAGTCTCAGGTTGTTAGAAAATCTGACAAAACAACAGGGAAAGGGGAAATAGCCCAGAGGTTATGATATACAAGAAGCTGCTACCATTACTAGGGCTAGAGGGACAATAGAAGAAGCTGATGTTATTGGAACTCAGGATCTGACTTCCTTTGACAAGAACTGCAAACTTGGAGGAGGGGGTGTCTGAGAAGCTGCACAGCTGGCTACCAAGGTGAATCCGGTGATATGGAGGAGTGCTCATTCGGCAGGAGCTGGAGGCACAGAATGAGCTGCAAGGTGAGAACTGGGACTGCAGAGGAAGGTGTGACCTTGTAGGAGCTGCAACCTCAGAGTTGCTGTAGACACTGATAAAGACACCTCCAGAAGCAGGGACACCAGGACTGCAGGAATGAACCTTGCATTGGGCTCTGTGCTGACAGTGCAGAGTCTGCTTGGAATCCTCTCTCTCTCTCCTTTTGTCTCTGTCCCTCTCAAAATAAATAACTAAACTTAAAAAAAGATACATCCAGAAGCAAAGAGAGGGAGGAAGACAAACCTTAGCTTCTCACCTCCAATCTCCAGCCATTGCCTTCCATTGGTGGAGCCTAAAAAGAACCAACTTGGCAAGGATCTGGAATATGTAGTTTGCAGAAGTCTTTGGTTGTGATCTGTGATACAGAAGAGAGCAAAGCAAATGGGAGAGGTGGTCTGGGGGAAGAGGAAAATTGTCCCATCACAAGGTTATCTTTCTAGCCTACCTCAAGTGAGCCCAGCCCCAAGCGGAGACAGTGAATAGAAATTACCAAAAGTAGCCAAGCAGGCTTGTGTTAGAATAATTAATTTAATATATAATATTTATTCTGTTTCCCAAGAAAATAAATCATCTTGTTACTTGAATAAATCCATACTTGCTGTTTCAGTTAGTAAGAAATGTAAATAAATAGCACTGCACAAAAAGGAATGATAAAGCAAGCTGAAATGTAACAAGCAAAGAAACTGCTATCATATAGGATTGATTAAAAGGCATGAAGTAGACGAATGAAGAGAAGAGTCTAAAAATAAGGCTATATCTTAGCATTGCCTGTTAATGTTCACAAGGGACATTGATTTGAATGATAATTCCAATTGTTGGTTTTGCTACTGTCTGAATAGTGCTTTCAGAAATCAATTCTTTTGTTATATAAAGTAGCAACTTATAATTAGAGGGGGGAATTCACATTTGAAACAAAAGAATTGATTTCTAATTCTAGGTGGTGGAAAAAATAGATAGCACCAAGAAATTCAAGACAAAAAAATAAAGAAAGAAAAGATAAAAGAAAGAAGCTGTGAAAGATAAATGCAAAAGAAATGGGGAAAATATGGGGCTGGTATTTCATTAGGATATATAAGTGATACAAAGTTTGTTTTCTTTTCTATCCTTTTTTCATAGTTATTCATACTGATAAAATCCAGAAAGAAGGGGGTATCAGAAACATCTGGAAACCATTTTATACATAATTTTCCTTACAAGTACCTATCCAGAGCTATCCAATAGAACTTTATGGGATGACAGAATAGTTCTATATCTGTTCCAGCACAGTAGCCACTGGCCACATACTGAGCACTTGAAATGTGGCTATCATGACTGAGGACCTAAATTTCAACTGTGGTTTAATTTTAATTACTTTTCATTTAAATTTAAATAGTACATAGAAACCAAGGACTACATTTTGGGGCAGCACAGAGCATGGTCACATTGTTAAAACTTGATAGAAAAAAGCTTTCCCACCACAGTGAGTAACTTCAAGAAGGACAGTTTGGGAGCACCGAAGTAAAGTGATTCCTTTCTACCAATCAGAATAGCTAAATTATCCCTGGTGAGTTCACACCCAAATTTTCCATGTATTTATGAACCCTCTAAATTGATACTTTATTCTTTTTAGAATTCTATTTAGAATTATAGAGCAGACACCTCTAAGTCTAGGATGGGCAATTGTTACCTATTTTATTTCCTTTAGTGTCTGCTAGGAAGCTATGATAAAAACTGGGGACTAAAGTAAATATTTTGTAATGGCATTTCCAAGAACCCAGAACACTCCATTAAATATATATAGTGGGAAACTGAAAGCAAAATGAAATTAAAATACTAAAGTTGCTTTTTCCATTCATTCCAATCATTTTCATTCCTTCAGGCTCAGGCACTTCTCACCATGTCCACTGCTGCCACTTTAGAATCATCATCTCTTGCCTGGGTTATTGCAATAATCTCTAAACTGGTATTTTGTTTTTAACCTTCCCTCCTTACAGTTTCTTCTCAACACTGTGTCTAGTGTGATACTTTAAAACAAAAGTTAGGGGCCATATGGGTGGCTCAGTAACTCTCGATTTCAGCTCAGGTCATGATTTCAGGTTGTGGGATGGAGCCCCACGTTGGGATCTGTGCTGAGTGTGGAGCCTGCTTAAGATTCTCTCTCTCCCTCCCTCTGTCTTTCTACCCAACCAACATGTTCTCCCTCTCTCTCTCTCACTCTCTCTCTCTCTCAAATAAAATTGAAACAACAACAACACGAAGAGTTAGATCATGTCACTTCTTTGCTAGCAACTCTATTTTATCAGAGTTAAAGTCAAAGTTTACAATGGACTTTGAGGCCTTACACAGTCTCTGCCCGCCATTTCTCTGATCTTATCTTCATTTTCGTCCCCCTATTCACCCTGCCCCAGCTACATTCATTGCTGTTACTCACAAACATGAGGCACACGCTGGTCTTCGGGCCTTTGCACAAGCAGTTTCCTTTGTCTCCGACATTCTTCAGCCTGAGTACCGTCTATCTTCTCCATGATGTCTCCTCTGTCTCCTTTGAGATTTTGCTTAATTCTTGCTTCTCAAAGATACTACTCTGACCGTTCTATTTAATTCTACCCCCTGTCCTCATTACCTCCCAGAACTCCTGATTTCCCTAACCTTGTTCTTCCTGGTTTCCCTTTTTCTACAGTACTCATCAGCTTTAACATACTAGAGCATTTATTTATTTGCTATGTTTATTTTTCACTGTCTACTTTCCTCCCGTAGAATATAAACTCCAAGAAGGCAGCAAATGTTGCCTGTTTTGCTCAGTGATATACCCCAAACTCCTGGAAAAGTGCTTAGCATACAATAAATACTTTTATAAAGTATATTAAATATATTAGCAAATGTTTATTAATCACAGTATATATCTATGGCTAATATATAGAATGATTTTAAAGAATTAGACTTTTGTGAGTAAATATATTTGATTGTTAATGTAACATGAAAATGGTCATGTCAGAATTTTCTAGATGAAATGTCATAAAGTTTCTTTAGCAAATGTTAATTTGTTTCAGAGTGTTTTAATAGTGATATAAAATCCTAGATGTGTTCAGTTGGGCTAAGATAACGTGATTAGAGAAAATTCTAATTTTCTTGATGCCCAAGTCCTTCCATCTTTAATTTTAATACTTATGGCACTTCATTAAAATTCATATTGTATTTAATTTTCCAGGAAATTTCAGAGCATAAAAGAAGTATGTGTATTCAAAGCAATTTCCAGTTAAACAAGTTGAAACTTTTAAATGTAAACCCATGTCTTTTTAAAAAGAGACGACTATTTCTTTTCTGCATGTTAGACTGCTCTTGGCATGCTTGCATGGGTCAATGTAGCTCAGAATACATAGTCAGAACACCTTTAACCTTTGCTCGGTGTGCCTATTTCCTAAACCCATTATCACATTCTGTGTCCTAAGTTGCTGATATTGATTTCAAAACCCCAAAGCTGATCTAGTATTCTCATAACACTTGACCAGTGCTGACAGCTGTGGGAGGGAAATGTGCTGTTTTTAGAGATTCTGCTTCAGTATACACATCCCATTTTCATCCCTCCTTTCTTAAAAGAATTATATTACTGACAAATTTAACTTTGAGCCCATAATAAGCCTTGGAATATTTTTCTGGCAACTGCTTCAGAGCTGGTTATTTCTGATTGTGTAGTCATGGAAATCATGTTTTATCCTTAAAATTATCCTATACTTATCAATGTTAAAATTAGCAAGTTTTTCTCTTCTTCTACTTGTGAAGGTCAATTCTCCTCCTTGATGGAAAGGCTATTTCACAACCTTTGTCAAAGCTGCTATTTCCAGCAAAATTTACTATCTACTAGATCTCATCTCTAGTCCCACAAGAGTATAAACACTTTGAGGACAAGGTTATGTCCCCTTCATTTTTGTATTCCTTACAGAATTTAGCACATAACAGGTGCTCCATTCCAGGTAGCACCATAACAGCTTGGTCCCTCAATCTCTCTTACTTGCACTAGAGCTATAATCTTTTTGTCTAATCTCCTCACCTCACAGTTTCTGCATAACTGACTTCAGCTACAGACATAGCAAACTACTTGTAATTAGCCTGAATATAACCTGTCCCATCTCCCAACATACATGCTGTTTCCTATCCCTGAAATGCCTTTCACCCATATCTGCCTGGCTCAATCCAGCACATCCTTCCAGATTCGATTCAAGCATTAGCTCCTCTACAAAGGCCCATCTGATGCCTCAGGGTGGGACTGTAATTTCGTGCTTAGGGCTCAGACTCTGAAATCAGATGGCTGGTGTTGGTTTATTTTGCCTCTTTACTAGTTGAATAACCTAAGGAAAGTTTTTAAACTCTTTATACCTCAGTTTCCTCAACTTTAAAGTAAGGAAAACAACAGCATCTATTTTATAGGCTTGTAAAGATTAAGTAAGTTAATACATATAAAGAGTTTAGAATAGTACCTGTCTCGGAGTGCCTGGATGGCTCAGTTGGTTGAGCATCCGACTCTGGCTCAGGTCATGATCTCATGGTTTGCGGGTTTGAGGCCCGCATCAGGCTCCATGCTGACAGCTTGCTTACAGCCTGGATGCTGGGGCCTGCTTCGGATTCTGTATCTCCTTCTCTCTCTGTTCATCTCCCACTCATGCTCTGTCTCATTCTGTTTCTGAAAAATAAATGAATGTAAAAAAAATTTAGAATACTACCTGTCTCATTATAAGTAGTACATAGATGTTAGTTTTTATTAGCAATATAGTAGGGTTGCTGACATTGGTCCCTTTAGCAGTTTAGTACATAATTTCAGTATTGCTGTTTAACATTGATTTATTAAGATATAACTGACATATAACATTGTATTAGTTTTAGGTGTACGACATAAATATTATGTATATATTGTGAAAGGATTACCACAGTATGTCTAGTTAACACCCATCACTACACATAATTACAAATCAATCTTTTTCTTGTAATGAGAAGTTTTAAAGTCTACTCTTATCAAGTTTCAAATATACAATACAGTATAATTAACTACTGTCACCACCCTGGGGCTTATTTATTTTATAACCGAAGGCTGTACCTTTTCATCACCTTCACTCATTTTGCCCACCCCCTACCCTCTGCCTCTGGCAACCTCCATCCTGTTCTATCTGTGACTTCAGGTTTTGGGTTTTTTTTTGTTTTTTAGATTTTTAACACATATTTTTAATTATTTTTGCCTCTTGACCAAACCATGAGCTCACTGACGTCAGATACTTTCACTCAGTCATCAGCTGGATCTACAACAGGGCTGAATATTCAATAAAACATCGTAAATATTTTTTTACAATGACTGAATAAATAAACTGAATTATCTTTTTAATGAAACAATCAACATATTTAAGGATTGGTTCCTAATATATGCCCAAGGAATTCATAATAATCTGAAAGTATCATGCTTAAGGAGCTGTGTTGATAGCCATCTTTCACAGTTTCAAGAGCTGTGCTCAATATAATGTTTTCTTCTAAACCAATCCTATGGAATAGATGCTATTAGACATGAGAAAGCTGAGACACAGAAGAGTAATTTTTTTACTGGCATTGAGAAACTCAAGAATATAACAAACCCCTTGTTTCCTGACAATTCCACATTCATTCAACTGGCCATTCTACTTTCACATTTAACACTAGTAAAATAAAATTCTTTAATCAGCAATGTTTCATATTGAAAGTGATACTTTTTGAAGTATTCTTTTAATATTTCTGGATAATAGTCAACACATGATATATGCAAGCAACTTCCATTAATGCCAGTGGAAACACAGGGTGTTTGAGATACTTTATTTTCCTAATTAACTGTGTTGCATGAAAACACTAATGCTGAATTAAATTACTTTAGACATCTGGGGCCTTACACCTCATCTGTGTTTTGGTCCATTCTCCATGTTTAGAAACAACATGTTCCTTTGACCCCTAAAGATTTTATTTTATAATGATAATTTATTATTAACCCCATTTTATTTTAACCAAAGAGCCACTACTATTGCAACTTAATCACTAACATTTAGCTATTAGTAAATTATCTCAAGATGGTCCAAAGATATAAAAAAAATAAGTGGCATGGCATGTTTATTCATTTATTAATGTAACTCCTTGGGAAATCAGACATTTTTTCCTGCTGAACCTGAATGAGGAAGCATGTAGCCCCAAGAGGTGCTGGCAGCTATACTGGTCCTCAGATTAAGGAAAAGGAACTGACAAATAGCTACCGAGATACCAATTAGATCAGGTGAGCTGCATGTGCCTAAAATCACTTCTATGAAATTAAATAGAGGAGAAATTAATTGGAAGAATATTCATAGTTCAAAGAATTGAAGGGAGAACTGGAGAACAATGCTCAGGAAATAAGAAGGAATAAGAATAGGAAAAAATGAGTTGAGGAATATTGCAAGGAAAAAAATCTGATATTCAAATGTATCTGATAATATTGTTTACCATCTCCTTCACAGTGCACAGACACCCTAGCTAGATGTAGACAACTGACACACAATCCTGAATAACAGCATCTGAGCGTGATTTCTGTCCTCTGGCCACTAGGAGGTGGGAAGACATTAGATTTTGCCTCTAAACTTCTGTTATTGAGAGACGCTCTATCGCCTCCTGAAAAGCAGAGTAGGGTTCCCCAAAGCTACAAAGTGTCTTCATTTTCTGAGCAGCCAAAAATGACAAACGGCAAATGGACATTATGCAAGGTCCCATTCATATTGTTTGAAACTGAAGGCAATGAGAATATCCTGCCCCAAATATGCCACTTTGGCATAAAGACTATTTGGAGCTGAGAAAACTGACAAACGACAAATGCAGGAAGAGTTCTCTACCCTCCCTTTATCTTCCTAAAAGCAAGACATGAATTTCCCTTGGATGAAGGTGTTCCCTCCCACAACCCCAGTGTCAGGGAGAGAAGAGGGACTCTTATGATCAAAGACTGGAGTTGACATTAAGATGAGTTTGCATAAACAGACCTTACTAGAATAATACCATTATATCACTCATATATTTCCTAGTAACTTCCCCATAATTTATTTTCCCTTGAAATCTAACCATCTTTACCTTGTTAAAAGGATATGAAAGCCCCCAAGTCTGTTTCTTTGAATTTTACTTCTTTTCTCTGAATTCTGGTGCATGTAAATAATAATAAAAATTATGCACCTTTTTTCCTGTTAGTGTTTTATTGGTTTAATTAATAAGGCCCCAGGTGCAGAACCTAACAGAATAGGGGGAAAATTTTTCCTCCCTCATAAGACACATACACAGCCTCACCTAACACTGTTTTCTTCTGTAAGAAAGTGATTACATGATTTATTAGATTGACCTTTTGGCTTAAGCCAGTTATTTTAAATAAATTTGTTGATTTTGACCTAGAGTTCTTATTAGTACTCACGGTTTCTAAATTTTCTCCAATGTGGGGTCCCTATTCCGGAAGTCTAAAGAGCACTCTAGCTTAACTTTGAGGAATGGGACTCCACTTTTAATTTTTTAGGAAGATTATCATTATCCAGCTATATTTGTTATTCAGTAAAATTGTTTACTTAACTGGATTTTCCCATTCATTTTCTGGGTTTGCTATTAGCATATTCTTTCCATCTTTGGGAGTATGCCACCCAGGACCAACACACAACTTCAGATGGCACCAATCACACTGAGCTTTCAGTTTCAGTACATGGTCTATGAGACTAACTGAATATGGTGATCCTGACACCAGCCCTTAATATTCAATCACTCTGGAATATTTTTACATGGTTCTTGACAAATTATTTCATGTTGTTTATAAATATTTATCTAATTTAATTCAAAATTAAATTTTAAAAAACTTGCAAATAAAAGTAGAATCACAATGCAAAGAAACAATGACTAGCTCCATAAAATAGAGTCATCATTTTGTTCTCAGTTTTCTAGCACCCAATCTGCAAAGGAGAAGTGGTCATTTACCCAGATAACATTGCCCATATATTAAAACCAAAACAGTTGCTTATAGGAAGCAAAACTATTCATAGAACTCAAACTAGACATGATACCTGCATTGTTCTATGAGATCCTGAGAGAAACAGACACTGAGACAGATTAAACAAAGCAGAGATCTATTTGGGGAAAACGATCTCTTTGGGGCAGAAATCTATTTGGGGAGAGAATTAAAAGAGGGTGGAGAACATTCAGACCCTATGCAATTTCAACTCCTCTGGAGGAGAGATGGAAGGATGGAAGACTGAGTAGGAAAACTCTTGGATGCAGTTCAATTTCAGGAAAGTTTCAGCAAAGCTGATGGGTAGTCCTTGAGCCAAAGTTGCTTGTTACAGATATCCTGTACGTTGCAGGAATATCGCTGATTTAGTATCCCTGCTGCAGGCCATCATTGGCTAGAAGCAACCTGTGGGAAGCACAGTGATAGATTCAGAACTCAAGAGCTGGGCCACTGATCAATTATACTCCCCGCAGTAAGAGAAGTGTGAGCAATGTTTTCATGGCTGCCATACCCCCACCCTCATTTTGATCAGTCTGAAAATAGGATGACTACTAAATGTAAATGATTTACTTGAACTGAGCCTGAAACTTTATGTACCTTGGAAACTGACACTTCCCAATTATTTTAACCTTCATGACCAGCTGAATTTGCCCTTACTCTGATTATACTGGCAATGAGTTTTATAAATCTTGAAAAATGAGAATCCATGCCCCATGGAACTGGCATTCTAGTGAAGGTTGTAGACATGTCAGCAATGAAATATAATACAAGGTGAAAGGAAATGCGTGTTTAATAAAGGTGTAGGGGCGCCTGGGTGGCTCAGTCGGTTAAGCCTCCGACTTCAGCTCAGGTCAGATCTCACGTTCGTGGGTTCGCGCCCCGCGTCGGGCTCTGTGCTGACAGCTAGCTCAGAGCCTGGAGCCTGCTTCCAGTTCTGTGTCTCCTTCTCTCTCTGACCCTCCCCCTCTCATGCTCTGTCTCTCTCTGTATTAAAAATAAATAAAATATTTAAAAAAATAAATAAAATAAAGGTGTAAACAATGTATTGTGTAGGGGTAGGGAGAAATGGGAGATTTCACAAAGCGTTGGCATTTCATAAGGGACTTTACAGGTGAGTAGTGTTCCTATGCAGATTAAATGAGAGTAACCTAATTCACTTGCACTTATTATTTGAAGTAATGAGGGTTAATGAGTTAATGTATATCTGTAGTTCTCAAGCTTTAGTGCACCTCAGAATCATTTGGAAGGCTTGTTAAAACACAGATTACTGGATCCACTCCAACCCCCAGAGTTTCTGATTCAGGAGGTCTGGAAAGGGAGCCTGAGAATTTGTATTTCTAACGAGCTCCCAGGTGCAGCTGATGTTTCTGGTCTGCATAACACACTTGGAGAACCAAAAAAGTAACACCAGAATAGCAGAGTTTTAGAATATGAGTTACTTAAATAATTGCTCTCATACTTTTCTCTCTTTAATTAACCTTGAATGTGTCATCATAGGATTATTATTACAAGTACAGGAGCTTTTATATTGAGCAAGCATATGTTTAAGCCTAGGCTTGAGATAGGAATTCTTGGACTTGTTTTCTTTTTATTTGTTTTTCTGGATTCATCACCTTCCACAGTCCTGGCCATTGGCAATCTCTCATCAACTTCTGTCCCTATAGTTTTACCTAAAAGGTTATATAAATGAATCAAAATATTGTGTGTAGAATTTGGGGCCTGGCTTCTTTTATTTACCAACATGCATTTGACATTTATCCACATTCTTGCAAATGTCAGTATTTCATTAATGTATACTGCTGAGTAATATTCCATTGTATGCATATACCACATTACGTTTATCCATTCACCAGATTAAGGACATTTTCATCATTTCCAAATTTTGGGAGCATAAATAAATTTTCAGAAGTATAATCATTACACTTAAGTAAATATCTACGAGTGGAGTTTGTGGGTCATGCGGCAAATGTACGGTCAACTTATGAGAAACTGCCAAACTTTTTTCCAAGGTGGCTGTACCATTTTGCATTCCCACAGCAATGCATGCGAATTCTAGTTGCTACACATCTTTGTCAGCATTTAATATTGTCAATTTATTATTTTTTATTTTAGCTATTCTAATAAGTATATAGTGGTGTTTAATTGTTGTTTTAATTTAAATTTCCTTGATGATTAATGATGATGATATCTACTCATGTACCTATTCGCAATCCATATACCTTCTCTGGTCAAATTTTGCTTTAGTGTTTCTAGTATAGATAACTTCTAACAGTCTACTCTCAAGTAATACTATATTACTTCACTTATAGTAGAACCTTAAAATAGTACAATTTGCTTCCCTTCTGTCCTTCGTGTTATTGCTGTCATACAGTTTATTTTTACATTTGCTATAAATATCAAAAAACACTATTACTATTTTTATTTAAACCTTCAAATATCTTTTAATGTAATTTAGAACGTAAGAGAAAATCATTTTGTATTTATTCACATATTCCTAATTTCTGGTGTTTCATTCCTTTGTATGATGAGAATTTCTATGTGGTTTACTTCACTCTATCTGAAGGACTTTTAAAAAAATTGCATGTCTGATGGTGATGAATTAGTTCACTTGTAAATATTTGAATAAATATTTCAATTTTATTATTGAAATATATTTTCATTGGTTATACCATTCAAGATTGATTGTTATTTCAGTATATTGTTTTCTTATATGTACTATTCTCCAGAAATAATCTGTTGAAATTTTCATATTTGTTCCTCTTTGGAAAATGTGTTCTCCTCTCTTTATCACTGATTTTAAGCAATTTCATTATCAAATGTCTTGGTGAAGTTTTAATAATTTATTTGGCTTGGGGTTTGATCCTTTTAAATTTGCTTTTAAACTTTGTTAGGCGGGACCAGAGAAGCTTGTGGTCTAGGTATTATCTTGCCCCTAAAGTGTGCCAATACCCTTCTGCACAATGAATCTGAGTCTTCACATATTATGTTTTCTACTTAGGTTGGTGAGGCCATGAATAATTCCTGCTCCATTTGTGCCTCGAGATTTTTATGCCTGTTTCTCTCAGGCTATTCTTTCCTTGGCTTTAGGTACCTTCCTCACATGAATGTTCTGATAAATACTCAGATGAAGGCTCAGAGAGTGAGGCCTTCTGCAGATTTCATTTTTCTCTCTCTGCAACTCTCTTTTTCTTTACTCTGCCCTGTGAACTCTAGATACTTTAATCTCCCCAAATTCCCAGGTTCATCTCTTTAATTCAAGGACACTGCTGCACTCACCTTGGCTTTCACTACCCTTGCTTTGGTCTGAAAACTCTTTCCAGGTATTATTCTGGGTAATGATAAAAGTCACTTCATTTCTTTCTCCTCTTTCAGAGATCACTGTCCTGTGCTGTGTGTTGTCCAACATTTGAAAACAAATGTTTTATGTTTTCTCCACACTTTTAGTTGTTTAACGCAGAAAGGTAAAACTAGTCCCTTTTTCCCCTCCGTCTTGACTGGAAGCTTAACTGCTTTATTTCCTTTTTATTTTACTTTGTTATTTTCTGTAATATTTGTAATAATATTTACTTCACCTGACTGTTATAAGAATTAAATAATATAATGTATGTAAAATATTTGTCACAGTACCTATAAAAGTAAATTTAATCTCTTCACTTCTATTTGTTCAATCTTAATGAAATCATATTTTTACTATTTAATAAAGTATTCAGATTATTTCCAAGTTATCTTTTTATTTAAGTTTATTTATTTATTTTGAGAGAGACAGAAAGAGAAAGAGAGCAGGGGAGGGGCAGAGAGAGAGGGAGAGAGAGAATACCAAGCAGGCTCTGTGCTGTCAGTATGGAGCCTGATGCAGGGCTCGATCTCATGAACCATGAGATCATGACCTGAGCTGAGATCAAGAGTCAAATACTCAACTGACTAAGCCACCCATGTGCCCCCAAGCTGTCATTTAAAAAAGCATAAATAAGTTGTTCCACATTTGAAAATAGGAAAATCTCGGTAATTGAAATATTATTTCAAAATTGGTACACTATAAATTTTATAAATTAATTTACAAATAATGAGACTCCCCCCTATTGAATTCTGGCCTCTAGAAAGATATTATTACATAAGCATATTTTATAATCATTGATTTTTAATATTCAAGGAATCCAATTTTTATCCTTTTACTTTCTTTAAAAGGATTATATTCTCCTAAGCTTTTATTTAACTCCATAGAATTAGCTCTACTCCCATTCTTAGGTCTTTGCACTTAATATTGTCTCTGCTCAGACTGTTCATACAACCCCTGTCCATCTACTTAGCTTCCTCAATACTTTTCTACCTGATTTATGTCTCCTTCCTTGAGAAGGATGGCCTCTTTCACTGGCCATTATATTTAAAACATCACCCAGACTCATGCTTTCCAACATTCTATTTTAAGGGGTGCCACTTAAGAATATGATATGTTCTCATGTATGTATGTATATAGTGTATAAGACATATTTGTGAACCACACATACCCAGACACACACACATTTAATTTGTTCTTTGTTTCTCCCACTAGAATGTAAGCTCCTTGACAGTAGAAATAGTTTTTAATGACCACTTTACCCCCAGGGTACAGAACAGGGAAAGACACAGAGGAGATATTCAATTAATATTTGTCAAGTAAATTAACAGAGGAAGTAAAAAGTGGATGATACACTTCATTACCAGAAACTTCATCATCAAGACATTCAGTAATATAGGACATACCTATTTTCAGCGATAAAGCAGGCACTCCTATAAACAACTGCCTGCTAGAAATCATCTAGATATGCTGGATAAATATGACCAACAGGTACTAAATTACATAGCTGAGCTCTCAGGAAACTAAGGAAATCCCTATAAACCATGCATAAATGAAGAGGAGGCTATACTATTTCAGGGATTGTTTGCCTTTCTCAGTATCCAAGACACTTGTACCTCCACAGCTGGGGAAAGAAAAGGAGATGTCTTTGGCTCCTAGCAAGGAATGGAACAGGGAATAGCAAAAGGTGGAACATAAAAGACCCCAGGCCAAGCCAAGATCTAAACCTTCGATGAATATATGAATTAAATAAAAATCAACATCCTATCAAAGGCCAATGACAAGTAAAATGATCTATATAGGCTTGGGATCTGGGGGAAAACATTTTAAAAATTGCACCGAGATTTCACACCTTCATTCCTGCCCTCACTTAAGATACGAGGTTCTATTTTTACTACCCACATAGTCCATAACACTCTATGCCACAAAAGTAACTGAAATTAATTATTTCAAATCTCTGGACATTCTAGGATTCAATATAGTTTGTAATATACTCCCTTAAAAACATACGTTATGGAAGATAAAATTTTAGAGTGAAAATGAAGATAGAGAACTGAGATTAAAAAGAGAACATATGAAAACAACTATAGTGTGTTCTCTGTGTGTTTACTTTTCCTAAATTAAATAATAAAGACAACACAATAATAAATTAAATCACAGTGTCATTCACCAAAAACAAATGAATAATCACCTACACTATAAATTTAGTTTGTCATTGTGTACCCGAAGAAAACAAATGTTCTATTTCCTCAGAATATGATGAATAATAGAGTTGAGGAGAGACATAGAGAGGAAAATTAAGGGAGAAGTGTTTTACCTTTGGAAAAAAAATCCTCAGTTCTGAATAAGACTTTTCTCATTATTTTTATCTTCACAGAAATTAAAACTAAATACCTAACCGATACAATTTTATACCAGTGCACATTCATTTGTTCAATTAACAACTTATATTTAATTGGAACAAAAGGGCCTAATGAATAAAATGGTTTTGGACTATGTAGCAAAAATATGCATAATATATTTTATTGTAGGCTTACTGGCTTCTGAATATGCAAGGTCTGTAACTGACAAAGCATGATCCCATGTTTATATTTTTGTCAAAAAAGGGAAATGAATATTGTGACATGTATCTAGATCTATGCTGTCCAATATGGGTAGCCATCAGCTACACATGGGTATTTACATTTTACTTCATTAAAATTAAATAAAGTTTAAAAATCAGTTTGCCATTAGATTAGTTACATTTCCTGTACTCAATAGTCTCATGTGACTAGTGACTACTGTCTTGGGCAGCTCAGATATCCATCATTTCCATCATTGCAGAAACTCTATTGGATGGCACTGAATAATTCAAACCCTTCTAACGCTAGCGTTTCACACATTATTCACTGTGTTATTTTAAGGCAAAAGAAGTCCATTTATTTTTGCTGCTTATGATAATTGCCTAAGTTATCATCTTCATTGGTTTGTATAAAATCACTGTATTTTCTTGATAAAAACAATGTAATATCAGGGTTAAAAGTAGGCATTTTAATGTCAGATAATTATTTCAATTTCAGAAATCATATAAGTATGGTGTTTTGAAAACGTAACTTTGAAAAGGTAGCATTAGATACTTTTTAAAAACTAAAAATGACTACTAGATCCTACTTTTCTTTTTCTCCTATTTCCAAGCCCTTTCATAATCCTTAAAAGGCTTTGCTCTTTAATTTATAGTGCTTTTTAACAGTTAGGTGAAGTTTCTCTAAAATGCCCTGTTTTAATACTAGTTCCCAGAATGAATTCCCCAACAATTTAAATTCTTGCCACATAATAAAAATAATAACTAATATGTGTGGAGTGAATATAATGTGACAGACAGAATCACTGAATATATATTTTCCTATTTAATCTTCACATTATTATTATTTTCCTTTTAAAATGAGAAAGAAATACTCAGAGAGACTGAATAACTTATATGAGATCACATAGCTTGCTCTTTCTAACTCTGAATCCCTTGAGTCTATTATGACATATAAACACTTTTAAGATGGCTTTGAAATGTAGTACAAAGTGTAGGCATTAATTCATTGATTCACTAACTGAAGTAACTAATTACTGAAATTTATTTTATTTGTTCCTTTAATAAGATAGATTGAGTGCCTACTATATGCTAGACACTCACTAAGCTATGAGTGTATAGCTGTGAACAAAACAGATGAAGTCCCTGCCCTCATGAACCTGTAAAAACTGAAATTTCAAGGAAAAAAACTTGATTAGATCTGTTCAGTCATCTGCAAAAGAATAAAAAAGATAAGTACCAGCTTCTGAGATCCACTAATTAGTTGCTTGGCCAATTTTGTCAATTCCAACAACTTGAAAGCATTTCATTATTCCACCACTTGATCATGCATCAGCAGGGATGAAAATAAATATGTAGTTCTACAGAATGATGAAGATCTGGCCTACCATTATTTGAAAACAAAGTGGTTAAAAAATTAGAACCACTGAAACCTTAGGTAAAAGAAACAAAATCAAGGACAAAAATTTCAGCTAGTTTAAAGGCTAAAAGAAAACACAAGGACCAAGGATTTTCAAATTGCTTACAATGTTTTTTAGAATTGGAGATCATTTTATTCATCTAAATTAATCACAATTAGTCTGAAGTGACAATGATAAAAAATGATTTTTGTACATACTGCTAATGTTAGAAAGACAGAGACATGATTAAGGTGGCATGAAGACCAAGTATATGTTTAATTTACGATGTAAAACTTTTCTAGGAGACTAAGAGTACACTTATCTTGATGAGCACTTAATAATATATAGAATTCTTGAATTATTATATTGCACACCTGAAAGTAATAGAATACTGTATGTCAACATTACTGGGATTAAAATTTTTTAAAAAATTAAGAAAAAATAACAATAAAAATGTTTTCTAGGTGACCATAATCTGAAAAATTCTAAACAGATTGGCTTTACTTTTAGATTATTTGGAAAAGGCTAATCACATAAAATAATTTTGTTGCAAGTATGCCTAACTTTAGTTTTAAGAATAAAAGACACATTCATATAACAGTTGCCAGAATAACCAGATCTTTTGTCTACTTCAATATGGCAATTCCTGTTGTTTCACTTTGTTTTAAAATATTTTGTAAGTCATGAAGGCAAATCCAGGAAGAAGGAAAGAAAATAATACCAGCAAAATGCATCACCTTGACTCATATATTTATAAACACTCCTCCTTGGGGAAATGCATTGCTGTAATAAAATACTTTTAAAGACATTACTTCTGCACTAGGAATAATTCAAGAATACAGTTATATACTTGGGTGAAAAGACTGTGACATATACTGTAATCTTACATTTTTCTCGTCAATTCAAGATCTAAATATTTATGAATAAGGATTTATGCAGCACCTGCTAGTAAATGCACACGCTGATACGTTTTTATCCCTCAACATTTGAAGAAACTTTGAAAAAAATCTTAGGTAACGTTTCTGCCGAGTGAGATCAATTCATTGACACATTAGTCTATGAAGTAAAGTGACCATGCATTATTAAAGAATTTAACCACATTCTATGAGACTTATGTCTCCCTTGCGTTTAGTTATAAATAATATGATTTATTTTTTCGAGTCATCTGGAAATAAAATTTTAAATAGGTCACTTTTCATTTTAGTAGCTGGAAAGCAGTGATTTCCAGATATTTATTTGTTCCTAGGAAAATGTATTTTATCACATTTTAAACATGTATCTTATCACAACCCTGAAAAATGCTACAGGAAGAGTTTATCTAAATTATATTTATTTACAAAAGAACTCTAACTAGAATTAACAAACACAAATGATCCTAACATTTTAAAAAACAATCCAAATAAAATAATTCATAGGGGAGAAAGCCATTTTTTTTTGCTTAAACATTCAATTAATATTTTGGCTATGCTAATTGATAGCTGTGTTTTTAAATTAGTACTCATAATGCAAACCCGTGTAGTACTTATATCTGTGGGATTCTTCAAAAATAAAAGTTCCCTAACCTTTATCTTGAACTCATATCCACCAGCGATTTTCACTTACATTGGAAACATTCTTTTCTGAACCAGCCAGAAATGGGTGACTGGTCAGTTAATCAGTAAGTCCAATACAGAGGGAAAAAGAATGGTTAATACATAAATAAATAGGTAAATAAATAAATAATGTATATGTTATGTATACTTTAAAATTTTCATTTCACTTAAATATCAATATATATTTAATTTACAATGCTTCATTTTAACTTTAATATACTTGCTTTTACTTTTTTGATGTGGTGTCAAGGCTATCCCTTTTTCTTTCTTTTTTTTTCAGTTTGATTTTGCAAATGGAAATTACAGAGTTATATGCACCATCCACACATTTTAGTTGTAGGGTATTTTTATTATTATTAATAAAGTAGAAGCCCAAAGACACTTGGCAAACACTTTGCATAAAAAATATTTCTAGAAAATGATTTTTCTGATTTTTTACAAGTGCCTTTCTGCATATAAGTGCCTTATAGTAGCTCATTTTTATCAAGTGTTAGCCAAAGAATTTTACATAGGTTTATAGACAAAAACGTGTTACTACACTTAAATTTTTTGTTTGGTTCACATTGAATTACTTATTACAATTAAAACAAGTAAAAATGGCACAATGAACTTGAGGGGATAAAGTATAATTGCCTCTTTGATAAGCAAATAAATAAGTCAATAGATGGAGATGGACGTTCAAGGGTATAGTAGGGAGTAGAATTTTAGCCACAAGCATTCCAGAATGTCTGTATGTTTTATGGAGGTATTGAAGACAATTGTTTAATCCAGTGAATTAATCCGTAAATAGTGCTTCAGAGTTGTCTCTTGTAAAATATACCAGGCATCCAAATAAGCACTTAAATGTTTGTGTATTAAATCCTCATGACAACATGAGAATTCTGTGACATTATTATCTCACTTTTAAAAATGAAAAAACTGAGTCTCCATGAAGTTAAATGCTTTACCAACTCCTCTCAGTGCATAAATACCAAACTAATACTGGAAAGTTTTTCTAAAAAGTAGTCTCCAATTTAGATTTGATTATACTATATAATGATTAATAGTTATTTCTTGGTGTATGAATGGACTGGAATTCTTTAAGAGCAGAACCCAATCTTTTTCATCAGTGGAACCCCAATATGCAACGTAGTAGACAGCTGCCACAAAATAGGTGCCTGGGTTCTCTAGGGAAACATTAACTTACTCAGATAGCAACTCACTTGATTTACCCTTGATCTAATTAGGGGATAGTTTTGAACAAAATAGTTAGGTTTTGCCTCTTGGGTTTTTAAATCTTTGCAACAAAATTTAAGTGTGCAATACATAATTGTTGAATATAGATGCTTAAAAAGGCAGATACAGAAAGATGAGAACTACGTGGTTCCACTTACATGAGTTTCAAAAACAGTCAAATTCATAAAGCCATACACTGAAATGGTGGTTACCAGGGCTGAGGGGAGTGGGAAATATAAAGTTATTAATCAAGAAGCATAAAACTTCATTTTTGTTTCTTTTTAAGTTTGGTGCAGTGGAGAATGTTGTTTCTTAACATTTTCTACAGCTACCTAAGGATTGGCCATTTTTAATTACTATCTACAAGCTTTTATTTACTATCTACAAGTGTTATTTGTATAACATTTATTGAAACTTTAAATCAATGGATTCTTGTATGTAAAATGATTTTCAGAAAGTAAATTTACATAATAAAAATGAAAAAATATAATCTCATCGTCTAAAATGATGATATTATCTTATATAACTTGTTGATTTACTTTGATTTTTTTCATGGAAGCTCAAGTTTTGAGATGAAGATGAAGTTATGGAAGTTTAGTCAATATAAATTATACAAGAGTAATGTATTTTTTAAAAGATCGCTCTAGTAGATGGGCTCTACTAATGTCGAGGAGTAAAAATGGAGACACCACTAATTAATATTTCATTCTGTGGGGGATAACTGTGAGTATGAAAAACTCATGGATGTTTTTATTTGTTTGCTTTTATTTATCTATTAATTATTTATTAATAAAAGTCAACAAAATATTTTTTATGAATAAAGATTAGCTACTTCTCTTAAACATTGTAATCAGATTATCATGAAACCAAGTCTCAGAACGAGATGCCTCATAATAGGAACAATTATTACCAAAGAGGCAAAAATTGTTCATACAGCCTATTCTGTAAACTGATGAAGTCCTAGTTTTCTGTCATTTTAGAAGCTTTGCTCCCTTCCCTTTACAAGAAATATTGATTCAACACTGGACAACATCCCAGAAGTTTGACCTAGTTACTCTATCCTCAGTATTATGCAATCTGAATCATTCTAATCCAGACACAAATAGTTTACATACCATCTTTGGCACTATCCTTAAGGACAGAAGCTACAAACTTTGCTAGATTATATGTCCAATTTATTCAAGGGTGGAGTGTCTTTATACTATTTTAGTGAATTCGTGTAAGTTGAAAGCTTTTAGTTTCATGAATTATCATCCATATCCATTTCTAACAGGTGCCATGTTAATTAATAATCTAGCCACTAATTTAATCAATGGAAAACCATTTCTGAAATGAAATGTGGTGATTAGAAAAACATATGGATATGACCAAAGACAAAGATAGTTAATGTGTTTGTAATCATTGACTCTGGAGAAAGGACTTGCTCTTTGGAAAAGTGGTATCTGACTTTCCCTGGAACAGGGATTCCTAAGTTAGAACGTATAAACTGCCTGTGCTGAATTATTTTTCAGCAAATTAGAATCATCATTAAAATGTTTTTACTATCATTAAGAATTTAGTTCCTAAGAAATTAAAAATAAGGGATAAATGCAGAGAAAGTAAGCTCATTTTATATTAACTATTTTCTTTGCTTATTTTTTTAATGTTTATTTATTTATTAGAGAGAGAAAGACAGAGTACAAGCAGGAGAGGGCAAGACAGAGAGGTAGACACAGATTCTGAAGCAGGGTCCAGGCTCTGAGCTGTCAGCACAGAGCCCAACGTGGGGCTCGAACTCATGGAAGGTGAGATCATGACCCGAGGTGAAGTCAGATGCTTAACCGACTGAGCCACCCAGGTGTCCCTTGTTTTGCTTTTTATATATAGATGTATTTTTCCTATATAGACTTAATGCATTAATTCACAATATCACTGCCTTAACAATAATGTCCCTCTGTCTGGGAGAAGTTACATGATATTTGACAGATGCTTTGACTGGAGTGGTGAGGAAGGAGGCAGATGCCCTCTAGAGATCTAGAGAGAAGTCATATGCTGGATATTAATGGGCAATATATGTCTCTGCCACATGCCCGGCATTTTGGCTTATTCAAACCACTACTCTTTTAATATTTGTTCAGTTTCTTTAAGTTTATTCATTTATTTTGATAGAAAAAGTGATTGGAGGGGAGCAGAGAAAGAGAGAGAAAGAGAGAACCCTAAGGAGGTTCCACACTGTCAGCACAGAGCCCCACTTGGGGTTCTCATCTCAATCTCATGAACTGTGAGATCATGACCTCAGCTAAAATCAAGAGTTGGCCGCTTAACAGACTGAGCTGTCAGGTACCCTAATAGTTGTTCAACCTTTATTTGGAGGACAAGTTGATTGTTGTGTGCAAGGGTCAGAAGGACAAATCTCCTTGTCTAAAACTCTGCCCCTAAAATAACTATATGCCACTCAGCGTTGTCAGTCAGATTATTGTTCATTGGCTCTACACTGTTTATAAACAGTCTAGTGACCCTCTCTTGTTACTTTTGGAAGTCCCTTATAAGACGTGGAGGAAAAGGCACCTTTTTATGTTTTTAGTGGGAATGTAAATTGGTGCAGCCATTATGGAAAACAGTACGAAGGTTTCTCAAGAAGTTAAAACTAGAACTGCCATATAATCTAACAATTCCACTTCTGGGTATAGATCCAAAGGAAAGAAAATCACTACTGCAGTGATAGGTGCAGCATTATTCACAGTAGCCAAGATATGAAAATAACCTAAGAGTCTGTCAAGAGCTGAATGGATAAATAAAATGTAGCGCGCGCGCACACACACACACACACACACACACACACACACAGACTGGAATATACAGCCTTAAAAAGAAAAAAAAAGGGAAATCCTGCCATTTGTCACAACATGGATAAGCCTGAGAACATTATGCTAAGTGAAAGAAGTCAAACACAGAAAGACAAATACTGCATGACATGATCTCACTTATATGCGGAATCTAAAACAAACAAACAAGAAATGTGGAACTCATAGTATCAGAGAGTAGAATGGTAGTTCCCAGAGACAGAAGAGTTAGGGAAAAAGGGAAAAGCTGATCAAAGGATACAAACTTTCAGTTATAAAATGATTAAGTCCTGGAGACCTAATGTATAGTATGGTGACTCTATTGTATACTGGAGATATGCTAAGATAAGAGACCTCAAGTGTTCTCACTTCAGAAAAAACTGGTGGTGAATATATGAGGTAATGGATATGTTAATGAGTTTCATTGTGGTGATAGTTCATAGGGTATATGTACATTAAAGCATCATATTGTACACCTTAACTATATACTATTTTATTTGGCAATCATTCCACAATAAAACTGGAAAAAATAGATGTTAAATGAAGGAGAATGAAAGGAAAAAAAAGACTGTCACGCTCCCCCATTTTTCTTTTTTTTTAAGTTTATTGTCAAATTGGTTTCCATGTAATACCCAGTGCTCTTCCCCACAAGTGCCCTCCTCCATGACCATCACCCGCCTTCCTCTTTCCCCCTCCCCCTTCAGCCCTCAGTTCATTTTCAGTATTCAGTAGTCTCTCATGATTTGCATCCCTCTCTCTCCCCAACTCTCTTTCCCCCTCCCCCACCCCCATGGTCCTCCATTAGGTTTCTCCTGTTAGACCTATGAGTGCAAACATATGTTATCTGTCCTTTTCCACCTGACTTATTTAGCTTAGCATGACATGCTTGAGGTCCATCCATTTTGCTACAAATGGCCAGATTTCGGGGCGCTGGGTAGCTCAGTCGGTTAAGCCTCCGACTTCAGCTCAGGTCAGATCTCACCTTCGTGGGTTCGAGCCCTGAGTCAGGCTCTGTGCTGATAGCTAGCTCCCTCTCTCTCTGCCCCTCCCCATCTCATGCTCTCTCGTTGTATCAAAAATAAATAAAACATTAACAAAAAAATTTTTTTAAAAACATATGGCCAGATTTCATTCTTTCTCATTGCCATGTAATACACCATTGTATATATCTACCACTTCTTCTTGATCCATTCATCAGGTGATGGACATTTATTTAGGCTCTTTCCATGATTTGGCTACTGTAGAAAGCGCCTCTATGAACATTGGGGTACATGTGCTCCTATGCATCAGCACTTCTGTATCCCTTGGGTAGATCCCCAGCAGTATCACTGCTGGCTCATAAGGGAGTTCTATTGTTAATATTTTGAGGAGCCTCACACTGTTTTCCAGAGCAGCTGCACCAGTTTACATTCCCACCAACAGTGTAGGAGGGTGCCCGTTTCTCCACATCCACGCCAGCATCTACAGTTTCTTGATTTGTTCATTTTAGCCACTCTGACTGGTGTGAGGTAGTATCTCAGTGTGGTTTTGATTTGTATGTCCCTGATGATGAGTGACCCTGAGCATCGTTTTATGTGTGTGTTGGCCATCTGGATGTCCTCTTTGGAGAAGTGTCTGTTCATGTCTTCTCCCCATTTCTTCACTGGATTATTCATTTTTCAGGTGTGGAGTTTGGTGAGTTCCTTGTAGATTTTGGATACTTGCCTATTATCTGATATGTCATTTGCAACTATCTTTTCCCATTCCATTGGTTGCCTATTAGTTTTCTTGATTGTTACCCCCTTTTTTCTTGATCTGGGTTTTAATTTTGTTTTTATTGTGCCTAACAAAATACAGTTATCTGATGGTTCCTGAATTATGTTATTTTAATAAAATAAATTAAATGTAGGTTTGATGGCTGTTTTTTCTGCTTTATATATATTTTTTACTTTTTAAAGTTTATTTATTGATTTTGAGAGAGAGAGAACGAGAGAGCAGGGGAGGGGAAGAGAGAGAGGGAGAGAGAGAATCCCAAGCAGGTTCCATGTTGTCAGAGTACAGCCCCATGTGGGGCTCCATCCCAGGAACCATGAGACCATAATCTGAGCCAAAATCAAGAGTTGGGTGCTCAACCCACTGAGCCATACAAGTGCCCCTGTTTCTTCTTATTAAACTAATACTGAGCTCATAGCTTGAACTGTCCTGTTTGTTCATCTCTCCTGGAGCAAGAACTCAAGCAGCAGGAAGCGAATCTAATTCAGTATCTTCCTATGCCGTCACCTGTCCCTAAAGAGTTAACTATAATGAGAGAGAGAGAGAGAGAGAGAGAGAGAGAGAGAGAGAGAGAGAGAGAGAGAGAGAGGCAAACCAAGAAACAGATTTTTAACTATAGAGAACAAACTTATGGTGACCAGATGGGAGCCGAGTAGGGGGATGGGTGAAATAGATGATGTGGGTTAAGGAGTGAACTGTTGTAAGGAGCACCAGGTGATGTATGGAAGTGCTGACTCACTATATTATACACCTGAAACTAATATAACACTGTATGTTAACCAATCGGAATTTAAATTAAAAATTAAAAAAAATTATGCTAAAGCACTCTAAATTCAGGGAAGAGTAGACCTTTTTCTACCCACACTTTAATAGTCTCACTCCAAATGGCTTGTGAAAATAAAACATGTCCTGTGATATTCAGCATACTTCCAAAGAAGAGTTCTGAAAAATAAATTTTCTCCAATTCTTTACATTTTAATTGACACTTTAGGTCTCATTTGTAATAGGTTCTCCTGCTGAGCACCTCCATATCTAGCCTCAACTCAATGCAGCTCCATGTATAGAATATATACATATAAAATATTCATATACTTATAAATAATATTTTTATATATGATTTTTAGTCAGTGATAGGACATATAATAATAAAATACACATGCACAAACATTATCCCAGGAAAATTTTAGCATGTCTCAGCTTTTACGAATTTACTGATTATTGGGGAGTCTTCTGTATTTTTTCTTTAATATGAAATACGATTTCAGTAAATAACATGGCCTTCCTATTGAGAATACAGGAATGCTGTGTCATAAGGTTGAAATTATTAATGTGCATAAATACTGCTTTTCATCTTTTTCTTTGAGGTACATGAGACTATTCTATTTTTTTTCTCCACTCCTTGAGGCTAAGTGTGGCTACATGACTACTGCAGTCAATGGGTCGTAGGCAGAAGTGACATGTGTCATTCCGGGGCATGAGCATTTAATTGCTGGTACCAAACCCTCCAGGACTGCTTTCCCTCTGTCAAGGTAAGTAGACAGGCAAATGTGAATGTGGAGCCCCCACTGGCCCAGGTGTCGAAATACCTGCAATTAACAGAGCTCCCCTACCAACCTGAGTGATACATGTAGCTTGTGCAAGGACTAAATCTTTGCTGTTTCCAATTGAGATTTAAAAGACAAACAAAAAAAATCAGAAAAAGCAGCAACAAAAACCAAACAGAACACGACTGAGGCTAAACCACCTAGTACTGGCCCTTTAATAAAAAACAGGGGGGAAAAAAGACTTAAAAAAGTCCTTTTTCTCGGTAGAGAGGAATCACCTAACTATATAGTATTATTTTAAAAAGTACTTTCTATAGCTGAAATAATTTCTCAATTAAATCAAGGCAGCTAAATGTTAGCAGAATGCTGGTTATGTCTTCATAGAAGTGAGACACTTCCAACATGTCAAAAGAAAATGACCAGGAATGTTTTAGCCATGGGACATAATAATAGAAATATTATATATTTTGTTGCAGCGTTTTTGACTGTGTCACACTGATTGAGAACTAAATTAAAATTATTTTTTTGCATTACAAAATCCTTAAGATGTAATATGAGGCATCAAAGTTCATATTAAATTTTACCTAGTTCATTTATTATATACTTTTATTTTTCTTGGTAACTTATTCTCGTCTGTGCTAAAATGAGTTTTATAGAAATGTCGAGGTATATTCTTTTTCCTTAATGTATATCATTAAGATTCCGTTAATGTTATTTTTTTTACATTCATGTGATTTCAAAATTAAACTTGAGCCACTGTTGAATATGAGAAGCTACTTTTTTTTTCTCTCCTACAACCTCTTTTCTATCTCTACTCTCTGTATTGCAGAAGCTTTAGAATTCTTCTACTTGGAATACTCCACCATTCCTTGCACCCTTGATTTTTGAATAATCAGGGAAAATTAATAAAGACTCAAAGAAAAATAAAAAGTAAGTGACTAATACCAGTTCCACTCTTTGTGTACAGCTCACTCCAAAATGCTGTCATTATAATCTAAGAAGTTAAAATGATATGACACCTTAACCTCAGAGTCAATCAATTTGAAAGAATACTGGAAACACTGTTTTGAAGAGATTGATTGAAATCAAACCTTTGGCCTAGCAAAAGAATAATTATTGAATGGGTTTACGTTCCAGAGCAATAGTTATCTATGTAGAAATTATCAGTAGCTTATTGGCTTCAATTAGTCCTTCAGACATCTAAGAAAGACAAAAAAAAAGACATAAAAAGCACTTGCTTATTTGCATATTCATAATACCTCAGTGAATCACCAGGACTGGCACTGATGCTGCCTGAATATTAATGCAGAGCCAACAGCTGAGCTGAAGGGCAAAGCAAGATATAGCAACAAAGTGCAATTTCTCTCTGTGTTTCACAATTTAACTTAATGGTGTACAGCTTTTAAAACCATTTATTATTATTATTATTATTATTATTATTATTATTATTTTGCCTATTATCACAAGATTGTTCCCTTTTTCTTAGAGCATCTAATCAGATTGGTGCAGGATTACAGTACGTCTTTCATTTGTATTTTAAAGCAGATTTGATCATGCAGTCTTTTTTTACACCTAAACCCACAAACTACTCCAGTTTACATGGTAAATATCTATGCAGTATACAATACCCAAAAAAGAGGAATCCAAGTTGTACCCTGCATTCTGCTGAAGGACGTTCTATTTTTATATGCTTTTAAAAGCTTCCCATTTGTGAGCGGTTAAAAGTTCGGTTAGTTAAGCACCTCTGCCTTCAATTTTTCTCCTGACCCTGCCCTTTAATTTCTTGTGAAAACCTCTGTCTCCTGACCCCACCCTCTGTCACAGCTCAGATGGTATTTCTGCCTTGGTTTCTGCAGGCAGCCAGAGATTGAGGCTTCCGGAAGAAATGCTCCAATTCATTCTGTGAGATGCAGCAGAATATTTGTGGAAGAATAAGTAGGAGGGAGATATGTATTTGAAGTTTGCATGTGTGATGTATTTGTAGCATCACCATTACATTTATATATCTGTGATCGCAAGATTGTTTATTATAGGACTCTATTTTCCTTGGAGAAGTGGCAGATTAGACAAAACTCTTCCTCAGCATTTGCATTTCCTTTTCCTGAAGAAGGTGCTGTCTGCCAACAGCCGTTTCAGAAAACAAACAGGAGTAGATAAAACAGTATATCTTTAAAAAAAAAAACCCATAGGTTTGGAAAATAGAATTCTATACCTTAATGATTATCAGACTGATTTGCTTCATTTTTATTGGGCTTTATTTCAAATGATAATAAACAATAATCACAGCAATAGCTAATCCTTATTGATCATACACTGTATCAGTCAATTTTTGCTGCATAACAACCTACCTCTAAAATCAGTGGCTTAAAGCAATAAGCTATTACTGCTCATGTGTCTATGGGTTGCCTGGGGTTTGGCTGACCTGCGGGTTTAGGCTCAGCATGCATTTCTATTTCAGGCTGAGTCCGCCAGCATACACCTACCTTTCAAGGCAGGTCTATGAGTTGGCTGGAGTGACAGTCTTAATCCTCATTAGACCTATCCACTAACTAGATAATACTCTATACATGAGTTAGCAGAGGCACAAGGGTACAAGCAGAACATATGAGGCTTCAAAGTCTACAATAAGATTCAGAATACTCACTTCCTCTTTATTCTTCTGGTCAAAGTGAAGCATCAGGAAAGCACACATTTTTTCCTTCAGTGGGAGACACTGAAAAGTCACATGACAAAAGATGGGATGAAAAATTTAAACCAAGAAGGCAATCTACTACCCACACAGGGGGCCAGGCCCCTTTGTTAGCCTGTTACACACATCATGTCGTCTAGTCTTTAGAGCAGTCCCATGTATTATTCTCGTTATTTCACAAATAAGAAAATAAGGTTCAGAATGGTTATTTGTGTAGGACCACACTGGCAGCAAATGACAGACCAATGACTGACATCTAAGCGGTTCTTAAATACCATGCAATTTTCTCAAACGTTCTGTTCTACCTGATTTCAAAGAGTATTCCTATATTTAGTATAGAGATTATAAAGATATGGGATATAATATTCAGTCATCATTATAATGATAATGACTAAGGATAGAACATAACAAAAATTCTGCTGGGACACTACCATTCATTTCTAAGTCAGCCTTAAAATTCATTTATACATGAGACAGAATAAAGATAATATCCTCAGCAGGGAAGAACCACAGGGAAATTAATAAAATAAATTTCCACTTATAGTTCTTCTGTGATCAATAATAATTCTTTAAAATACAAAAGACCCTCTTCTCTGACAATAAACACCACGTATGAAAATTATAACTCGTTCTATTTTACTAAAAACTGTGTACCACTCAAATATAGTTTTGTAGATTCCAAATACCATTAATCAAAAGCAACAAATGGCTATAATAACAACAGAATTTTAGTAACTGGAAGTTAACTGTTACAGTGTCAGCAGAAATATAAATATACTCCTTTTAATTTTTTAATTTTTTTTTCAGAGAGAGAGAGAGAGAGAGAGAGAGAGAGAGAGAGAGGATCCAAAGTGTGCTCTGTGCTGACAGCAGTGAGCCTGATGCAGACTGGAACTCAGGAACTGAGAGATCATGACCTGAGCCAAAGTCTGAGTAAGCCATGCACAGAGAGAAGAGATTTTATTTGGGAGTAAGATCAGCATTCATAGGAACTGTAATACTAACATATAGAAGTGGAAGTCTATGTGTAGTCTATGAAATAATATAAAGATTCCTTGTCCTAGACACTATTATGTTTTTCAGGATTAATAGTTGTACTGAATCTCACACTTGCCTCACTTCCTTTACTTTACACCAAAAACATTTCACAATATCATTCAATGCAGAATGGAAGCTAGCAAGCTGAGGGCATTTCTCAGTGTGTTTGTTCTGCTGTGGAAAATGTAGGTATATAACACTCAATAATTATTTCTAAAGAATGCAGTATTATGAGCTTGTACACCACTAGACTCAAACAGAACTGGGTTCTTAATAGATGAATGACCTCGGTCAAGTTATTGAACACTACAGAACCAAGTTTTGTTTTGTTTTTTATCCATAAAAGTGGTGATGCAATCTACCTATGTCACAAAGTTGTTTAGAGGAGAAAATTAAAACATTTATTTACAAACAGATTCCCCCAACCTTCAATTGACTTATGATGACTTAAAATGGAATCATACTATTAACTCAGAATTTAATAAATCTGGTCCCCACTTGTTGAGGCAGAACTCCCTTCCCCCTAAATCTCCCCCTAATATATTTGAGTGTCCCTCAAATGTGCTCATGAGAGGCCCTCTCCCATATGTCCACCTCAAACCCTTTCACTGACGCTCATGGCCTGCAACAACACTTGAGAATCCAGCCTCTCCCCGCTGGCCAAAGCTGCCACTCAACTTTCAGGGAAATGTTGATACCCAATCCTATGTTGCTATTTGCCATTCAGATGCGGCAGCCTCTCTTGGGGCGCCTGGATGGCTCAGTCAGTTAAGCAGATGCAGCAGCGTCCCTGAGTACCCAAAGGCCATTGCATTATCTGGGGTCCTCACTGAGTTAAAGCTTTTACGTACTCCATGTATAAGAGGAAGGATCATCCTTGTCAGCCTACAGCCTACATCCCCACCCCCCACTCTTTCTCCAAAGCTCAATTACAAATCAAGTTGTTGAGATAGGGGAAGTCAATATCTGAGACAGAAATCATACGTGTGTGTGTGTGTGTGTGTGTGTGTGGTCAGGTGAATTAATTCTCTCTCTCTCACACACACACACACATAAACACACAGGCTTCTTAATCTTCCTAAGTTTCCCTCCTTTAGGTTGGAATTCAGCATATATGAGAAGAGGAAAACACTTCTACCTTTCTGCCAAGTATAACCCTTTGGAATGGATTATTTGGGGGCAATAAGATCCTGTACTGACAAGGTTTTTCACCCTAGGTGCCTTGTGGCCCAGTATTAATATGGACTTCATCATCTAGAATGGCTCCTTTAAGATATTTCTGAATCTTGGACCCTTAAAACATCACAATATATTTAGTCGGGGATGAAGTGCTGGCATAGGTAATTTCTTTCTTTCTTTCTTTCTTTTTTTTTTCAATATTTTATTGTCAAGTTGTTTTCCATACAACACCCAGTGCTCTTCCCCACAAGTGCCCTCCACCATCACCACCACCCCTCTTCCCCCCTCCCCCCCTTTCTTTTTTTTTTAACATTTTATTTATTTTTGAGAGACAGAGAGAGACAGAGCATCAACAGGGGAAGGGCAGAGAGAGAAAGAGATACAGAATCCAAAGCAGGCTCCAGGCTCTGAATCAGTGGTCAACACAGGACCCAATATGGAGCTGGAACCCACAAACTGTTTGATCATGACCTGAGCCAAAGTCGGACGCTCGACTGACTGAGCCACCCCGGTGTCCCTGGTATAGGAAATGTCTAAAAGTTCCCAAGAAACTCCTAATGTGCAGCTCAGGGTTAAGAATCACTGGTTCAGGGATCCCTGGGTGGTTCAATCAGTTAAATATCAGATTCTTGATTTCAGCTCAGGTCTTGATCTCACACTTGTGAGCTCCAACTGAGCTGCACATCAGGTTCTGCACTAGGTGTGGAGAATGCTTAAGATTCTCTCTTTCCCTCTCCCTCTGTCCCACCCCTGCTTGCTCGTTCTCTCTCTCTCTCTCTCAAAAAAAAGAAAAGAAAAAATCACTGGCTCAGAGAATATGATGAAAACCTATTTTATCACTTAGAATGTGCATTTGCTTTTGTTTATAATTTTGGTGAAATATCAGGTGTCTGTGAACACCTTGAAATCTACTTTAAGGATAATTGACTTAGAACCAGTAGGTTTGGTTGTTTCTCCAGAAGAGAAGGTAGCCATGGTGGGCAGACTGTTAGAAGAGTTATTCTAGTTTGTTGAAATAGGCCTGGATTGCAATATACTTTCCTCTTAGGACTGCCTTTGCTACATCCCAGAGAGTTTGGATTGTTGGATTTTCATTTTCATTTGTTCCATATATTTTTAAATTTCTTCTCTAATTGCCTGACTCGCCCAATCATTCTCTATAGTAGGATGGTTTTTAACCTCCACATTCTTGGAGGTTTTCCAGGCCTTTTCCTGGGATTGATTTCAAGTTTCATAGCATTATGATCTGAAAGTGTGCATGGTATGATCTCAATTCGTTTATATTTATGGAGGGCTGCTTTATGACCCAGTATGTGATCTATCTTGGAGAATGTGTCATGAGTACTCAAGAAGAAGGTGAATTTCCTAGCTTCAGGATGCAGAGTTCTAAATATATCTATCAATTCCATCTGTTCCAATGTGTCATTCAGGTCCATTGTTTTAGTGATTTTCTGTCTGGTTGATCAATCCATTGCTGTCAGTGGAGTATTAAAGTTCCCTGCAATTAGCACATTCTTATCAATAAGATTGTTTCTGTCTGTGATTAATTGTTTTATGTATTTGGGTGATCCCGAATTCAGCCAATAGATATTTATAATTGTTAATTCTTCCTGATGGAAAGACCCTGTAATTATTATATAATGTCCTTCTTCATCTTTTGTGACTGCCTTTACTTTAAAGTCCAGCTTGTACAATATAAGTATGGCTACTCCAGCTTTCTTTTGACTACCAGTCACAGGCTAGATATTTCTCCATCCCCTTACTTTCAATCTGAAGGTGTCTTCATGTCTAAAATGAGTCTCTTGTAGACAGCAAATAGATGGATTTTGTTTTTTATCCATTCTGCTACCCTGTGTCGTTTGATGGACATCCAGATGGCCAACAGACACAAGAAACGATGCTCAGCATCACTCAGCATCAGGAAAATACAAGTGAAAACCACACCGAGATACCACCTCACGCCAGTCAGAGTGGCTAAAATGAACAAATCAAGAGACTATAGATGCTGGCGAGGATGTGGAGAAATGGGCACCCTCCTACACTGTTGGTGGGAATGTAAACTGGTGCAGCTGCTCTGGAAAACAGTGTGGAGGTTCCTCAAAAAACAAAACTATCAATAGATCTCCCCTATGACCCAGCAGTGGCACTGCTGGGGATTTACCCAAGGGATACAGAAGTGCTGATGCATACGGTGCATGTACCCCAATGTTCATAGTGGCACTTTCTACAATAGCCAAATCATGGAAAGAGCCTAAATGTCCATCACCCGATGAATGGATCAAGAAGATGGTTCATATATACAATGGAATACTATATGGCAATGAGAAAGAATGAAATATGGCCATTTGTAGGAAAGTGGATTGACCTTGAGGGTGTCATGCTAAGCAAAATAAGTCAGGCAGAGGACAGATACCATATGTTTGCACTCATAGGTCTAGCAGGAGAAACCTAACAGAGGATCATGGGGAGGGGAAGGGGGAAAGAGAGTTGGGGAGAGGGAGGGAGGCAAATCATGATAGACTCTTCAATGCTGAAAACGAACTGAGGGCCGAAGGGAGAGGAGGAAAAGGGAACAGGGGTGGTGGTCATGGAGGAGGGCACTTGTGTGAAGAGCACTGGGTGTTATATGGAAACCAACTTGACAATAAACTATATGAAAAAAAAAGAAGAGTTATTAACACGGCTTTGTCTTAGAATGAAGCGATAATCAGCTTCATCAAATTTAGTGGGGTTTTACTATTTATCTTTGTTTCCCCAATGTTCCTGGTATTATGTGATCTTGTAGTAGGTGATTAATAAATGCTTGTCAATTTACTGGTATTGAAGTCGATATTACCACCAAAATTAAGGAGAATATTTAGATACAATGAAACAAAATGAGAATAATAAAAAGAGATTCAGAAGTTTTTTACTTTGGAGAAAGTAAAAAGTTTCATTGACCAGCAATTTAATATTGAAAAAAAACCAACTTCTTAGATCTAGAGAAATAGTAATAACCATTTCTCATACAATAGAGGAAAATATCAGGGATAAATATTTTGCTGATGTGTGGCAAGAGGGCAACATAAATACTGTGAATATTTTGACTAAATAACCACTTCATGGGATGTCTAGAAAGTTACATGAGACTCAGATTTTTATTATTTTATTATTTTACTTATTATTTTTATTAATTATTATTGTATAATAAAATCAGCAAGAGTGTTTTCCAGCTAAGACAAGGTGTGGAAATTAAACTGCAATTAAAACCAGTCATGGGAATGTTTTGATTATACTAGAAATAGAATCAATGAATATTTTCAAATTTTGACAACTCCACAATCAAGTGCAAGAAATATTTAGGACACTTGGAGCTAGATATTATGACTGATTTTGGGGATTTTGACTATTGTCATGAGAGGCCAAAGAGAGGTGCAGAAAGGAAAGAAAGGAGAAAGGGAGAGGAGGAGAGGAAGAGGGGAAGGGGAAGGAATGGGAGAGTTAGTTTAAGGTCTGTGAATATTTGCCTCTGTAGGGAAGCAGATTTACAAGCAATTTTATATGGAACCCTATGAAGGAATATGAAATAATATGGCCTTTATAAAATATCAAAACATAAAAAAGATTAGTCTATTAGAAGAATGGATCTATACATATGCAATGAAATATGGATAATTTTCAATTTTTATTAATATTACCATGTAGAGGTAACCACTCTGAATACACACACACACACACACACACACACACACACACACACACACATACACACATAATATCTTTCATTGCCATTAAATATGTTCCACAGACAGCATACTATCATGTAGTTGTAGCACTGTCTCATTATCAAAGCAATACTGGAGTGAATGTTCTTGTAGGTATATCTTTGAGCACACGTTTGTTATCTAGGGAAATTCCTAGATGTGGAACTACTGGTCCAAAAAAGTGATTTAAACTGTCTATTCAAAACACTTGTGCTACTGCACTCCCATATCTTACAAAATGGTTGTATGAATCTATAATCTGTCTGATTATAGTCCTGAAGGTCCCCCAACCTTCAAGACATAGAATACAATAAATTATAGCAGAAAATGGCAATCTACCACTATACCACAGTGGTATTCCATAGGTTGAATGTAACGCAATTAAGGCAAATATAATAACAAGAACAACAAAAATCATTGAGGGTAGGGATTCTCAGTAAATATGTACTATTAAGAAAAAGAAACCTCATTTGAATGTGTTTAAAATAATTAAATAAGTAATAAAAATTAGTGATATCTACTTCTATCAATAATTTTGTATTTTATTGTAATTTGAGTCTAAATATTGTCCTTTTATTTATTCATTTTCAAAATGTTTATTTTGAGAGAAAGTGAAAGAGAGCAGGAGAGTGAGTGGGGGTGGGCAAAGAGAGAAATTCCCAAGCAGGCTCCGCACTGAGCCACACGGGATCCTGGGATCATGACCTGAGCTGAAATCAAAAGTTGGACGCTTAACTGAATGAGCCACCCGGGCACCTCTAAACAGTATTCTTTTAAACAAATATTAAAATTGTGAAGTTTACAAAATTATTTTTAAAATTTGCAATAAAAATCTTCTTTTATGCAACTTCTGTAAAGCCTCTAACATTTTAGACCATAAGAATAAGTCTAGTTTTTATTTAATAAGAAGCCTTAGGACAGCATTGTATTTGAATTCATTTGGTTGCTCTCAGAGACACTTTGTACTCTATAAAATGGTGTAAGAAGTAGCTACTTAACCTTACAAGTAAACAGCTTATACGATTTTAGGTCATACCCATCCAAGTAACAGATATATTTTTGCCTGGATGAAAAATATTCTACAGTGAGCATAAAAGTGCCAAGATAGTCTGAGTAATTTAGATCTTTGTAACTCAGACAAACCTTGCTGGTAACACAGCATATTTGTTTTTCAGTATTATTTTGTGGAATATGCTATGTAGGCAATTGAAAGATGTTAATCTTCTTTTTTGAATTCTGGTTTAAAAGATAATCTTGTTTTCTATGCTTCTGTGATGTAAAGCAAAAATCCTATTCAATTTGTAACAGAGGTAGTTGATTTTGGCATGTGCCACCTTTTACCTCTGTAGTATATGTATGGCTTAAATGAATGCCATTTTAGAAAGAATACAAGTCCAATGCTATTTCTTTTAATTGTAACATATTATTACCCACACAAGAGATGAAATGGGCTAATTGGTTTCAACAATAAACACTGTCATCTGTCCTCTACATTACTGCTTCTCAAACTGTACTGGAAAATCTTGTTAAGATGTAGATCCTGATTCATTTAAGTCTAGGGAGGGTGAAACATGAATTTCCAAGCAGTTTCCTGATAATTCCAGATGCAACTGGTCCAAAGACTACATGTGGAGTAATCAGCATGAGAGAAAGCAAAATACCATATGATTTCACTCATAAGTAGAATTGAAGAAACAAAATAAACAATCAAAAGGGAAAAATAAGAGAGAGAGAGAGAAAAGGAGGGAGAGAGAGAAATCAAGAAACAGACTCTTAATTATAGAGAATGAACTGATGGTTACTGGAGGGGATGGGGTCGGGGGATGGGTGAAATAGGTGATGGGGAAAAGTAGAACACTTGTGATGAGCACCAGGTGTTTGGTGTCGCATGGAAGTGTTGAATCACTATATTGTACACCCGAAAGTAGTATATATAACACTGTATGTTAGCTAACTGAAATTAAAATAAAAACTTGTAAGAAAAAGGTCCATGATGGAGTAACGGGGTGGAGAGGGATATTAAAGGAAAGATACAAGGCAACTGATTAAAAAAAAAAAAGTTATAACTTTCCCTTGAAAGTACAGATATTGATATGGTGATTTGTATTCTGTGAATGATTGCTTGTTTGTTTCGTTTTAAAATATTTTATTATTTGGAATAAGTAAAAAAGCGCTTTTTGTTTGGTAAACTACAACTAGGTTAAGTTGTACATGAGGTTCAGTGAGTGAGTGAATGTGTAAGCAAGCCACCTTTTTTAGTAACCTCAGAAGAAACAAACAAACAAAAACAAAGCAAAAGGAGAGGAAACTAGGATGAATTATAGGGAAAAAATAAGCTCAACGGTAGTTTCAAAGGTCTGTTTTACAGTATCAAGGAGAGTCAGGCAGAGAAGGACACAGTACTAGATAGCTTATGTGCAGCAGTGCGAGAGCAAAGACAAAATGGAAGAAGCAAAGTCTAGTTCAGCTAGAGCAAATCAAATTCCTAAAGACTCAAATATTTCCCTAGAAATTAGTTGTTTGGGGTTATGGTTCTATGTTAAAAATATTGAGTAAGAATGCAGTTTGAAAAGAGTATTTGCTTGTCAAAATACTTAAAAAATCATTTTTATTCTTCTGTGAGCGAGTATTTTATGATATGAAAGAGAATTCCCAGGAATTATTTTCTTGAATAATCATTACCAAATCTGTTAATTTATAAAGTTTCACTTCAGATATTCCCGTTTGGTTATTTTACATATGAAAGATACAGGCTTCATGGAATGAGTTAGTGCACCAGAGCATAAGACTGAATTGATAGAAACCAAGATGCTCTTTCACTGCAAAAGAATGAAGTTGCAAGGCATAGCTTATCAGTTGGGAGTGCTCTTTCTTAAGGAGATGACTGTGGCTCGGAAAGCTTTCAAGATAAAGAAGTGGTTCCAACTGGTAAGGCTCCTTCCCAAGCAGAGGAAAAGGTCCTCATCCATGTAATCAGTCACTGCATTTTTACCAATATAAAAATCAAAAGATTACTGGACATGAGGAAAAATAAATATCTGTACTTGGGACCAATAGCCTCCTAGAAAGAAAGAAAGAAAAAAAGACTGAGTCTTAGATATGTCCTGAGAGGGAACATACTGTCACCCTGTAGGATGCATTCTGTTCTCAGTCTGTTTTCCCAAAAACAGACCCCCAAGGTCAGAATTTGCATGAAAGTGGTTTATTAGGAAGTCTTTTCAGTGGGAAAACAAAAAAAGAAATGAATAACAACAACAATAACAACAACAACAACAACAAAAAGGTAAGTGAATAGAAAGAAGTGCTACAGGAAAAAAAAAAAAGGCCAAAAAAAAGTGCAGCAATATATCAAAGTCCCATAGAGGGTACTTTGGGACACAGTGTAGATCACACCTCCAGATGCATCAAGCAGAGGGCAAAGAAGCTGGAGTATTTATACCCTTGTGACTAGCTGACCAGCCTTCAGTACTTAAGAACTGCGACTTGGGGATCATAAACTACCAAGAACTGCTGGCTGTCTCTGTTCAGGCAAAACAGTTTTAGAGCCTGAGGGGAGTTTCCAGACAACACAGGTGCAGCTGGACAAGAGTAAAAGCATCCCAGGGAGCCACGTGCACACAAATAGTAAAGGGGGCAGACAGGACATGAGCAGAACACAGAATGGACTTCCCCTTCCAATTACACAAAACAAGACCATAAGAGAAATGCGTATTTTTAAAAATTAATATTTGGGCTGCCTCAGTCTATCCCAAAGATGGTCATGCTGTTAAACAATAAAGGGAAAGTATTCACGTGTGTGCCAAATTAGTACTGGGAACCAATACAGTTACTGTTTAACATAATTTTGCGTATCTACCAACAGTTATTGCCGCCACTGTGTTGGAGCCTTTTTCAATGACCTGCTTCATTCAGAGCACTTTACTGGGTTTTTTTTCCCCCTTGGAGAATGATTATTTAATGACCCAAAGTTGCTTAGTCTAAATCACCTAACCTATATTTCTAAAAAGAAACTGAGAAGCAAGTTTCTCCCTCAATTCTGTAACTCTTCCATCTTTGTTTCATAATTATTTTTAAAATTTTGTCTGCCTTGTGACTGCCACACCTCCTGAGTTTTGTTTGTTTGTCTAGTGTTTCTTAACATCTTTCCTCATGTCTCAGATTGTTTCTAAATCGCTTGCTTTAGTCAGGACTTCGATGGCAAGTAACAAACACATGTCTGAAACGTGCTTATGTCCAAGTGGTATTTATTGGCTAGAATATCTGGGGAGTGGGTGGTTCGAGCCCCCCTGAGAGCAATACAATTAGTAAGCAAAATGCCTTTGGTCTTCCCATCCATCTCTCTTCTCTGCCAATCTCCTTGTGCTCAATTATTCTTTCAATACATTATCTCCACTGGAAGTCAGATGTTGCCCTAGGATCTTTTGAGTTTACAGTCTTTTATTGCTGCGGCCAGGGCTGAAAGGATTGCTTTTTCATTCACAGCACCAGTTTGAAGAATATCAAGAAAGGAATCCACATGCCCAGCTGGGATCATGTGTCTATCCTTTAGATCAAATACACTGGGGAGAGGGTGGTATGAGGTTCTGAGATTGCTCAGTATTCTGAGTCACAAGTCCAGACGGTTCTACTATATTACCATAATCTCAGACATGGCCAGTTGGCAAACTAATCCAGGTGGGTCATAGGAATTTGGGTCACATCACAATAGAGAAAACTCTGCTATTTGTTTACTTTGGAGAACCTCATTACATCCTGTAGCTATTAAAAAATAAAATTAAAACTTCTATTTTTTTCTGATAACTTTTATGTACCTAAATCATTCTCATGCTGCCTCAAACACTACTATGTTTTTCCTATTCACTTACTAAACCCTTAGGTAATATTAAGTAACACTGCATCAGTCTTTAGTCAGAATTACCTCTGAGCAATTTCTAAGATGCTTTGAAGTTTAGGCCTCTCCTCTTCCATACTCCAAATTTGCCGCCTCAAAGGGGAAACCTTCCTGAATACATAAAAAAGAACCTCCTTCTAAACATTATGGTGAATATTTTCATCTATCCAACATCTAATCCATCTTTTGATAACAGTTTCTCATCCTGAGTTGGGTGAGAACTTACTTTCAATGATATCCACCCTGAGGAAGGAGAACCAAGCAAGTGAAAGAGGGAATCTGAGGCCCAGAGATATTTCTGAGTTCCTGAAAAGCCATACTTGGTCTTTGCATTTTCTTGAGGCTGTCCATTTCTATATGATAAGGTCAATTTTGGCTGTTTTCTGTTACTTTCAAATGAAGTAATTCTGAGATTTCCAATTATTCAGTACTATTAATATTTTTAAGGAGCATCATTTTCTTATCCTTTTTTTTTCTTTTATTTAAATTCATGTTAGTTAACATACAGTGTAGTATTGTTTCAGGAGTAGAATTTAATGATTCATCACTTACATGTAACACCCAGTGCTCATCCCAATAAGTGTTCCCTTCATGCCCATCACCCATTTAACCCATCCTCCATCCATTTCCCCTCTAGCAACCCTCAGTTCTCTGTATTTGAGTCTCTTATGGTTTGCCTCCCTCTCTGTTTTTATCTTATTTTTCCTTCCCTTCTCCTATGTTCATCTGTTTCATTTCTTAAATTCCACATATGAGTGAAATCATATATTTGTCTTTCTCTGACTGACTTACTTAGTCGCAATCATTTTCAAACTGTCATGAACTGAGTTCACTGAAACCTCAAAACCTGTCAATTTTTAGAACAATGAACCCAGAATGAAGTATTGAATTTTACATGCCTATATTAAAGGAAGCTTAGTGAGCTCATAAACAATATACTTAATATAGGACTAAAATCTTCAGAATGAAAGTAACTCCCTAAAGGAAAACAAAATTATGTATACAGTGTTAGAAACCGACATGGCCTAGAGAAAAACAGGCTGAAATATATCAGAAAAACTTCAGTGTGTATAGAGATTCCATATCACATAGACTGTTTACTTTTGGTTCAACTGCTATAAAATAATGTTATTATTAGTGTGGAAACATTCTTTTAAAGCTCTAGTGTGTCAAAGGTAGTCATGAAACTGAGCTAACTTAAACCATAGGGCCCAGGTTACTTGGGCAATCAATTTTGAAGATTCCCTTGGCTAGGATTTCTAGCCTATCCTAATTAATTATTCAGTGACATTCACGTCATTTTCCCTGGCTTGAGATCAGTTAAAATACATCTGCCAAGGAAACCACTCAAGAAGATGAAGAACACTACATTTTCTCACATACTTCCAACATTATGTTGGAGCAATTTCATTAGTTCTCAGACTTTCGTTTTTAAGAAACTACAAATTCAAGTTTCCACAACTGCTGTTTATTTGCTGCTTCACAGAAAGGGGCGAGTAGTGCAATGCATTTACAGTAGGGGAGCCTAAGAAGGATAAATGGATTGAGTGCAACTGCCGTTAATCACTTTGAGAAAATGGCCTTCACCTATAGCAGGAATAAACACAGTTGGCAAAAAGGTGCTTCTGACTAATACAGTCTGACAACTTTAGGCCAAGACAACTACAAGGTAAACCTTTATATTTGATAAATGAAATCCCTCAATTTTAGATAAAGTGTAATTCATGGTTGTTTCTTAAAAATCTTTACAGTTGCCTTTTCATGAGTCAAATTGGGATTTTGAGTTGAAGTGATAAGAAAAAAAAGTCTCTGCATATTATTTGAATTATTTACAAAGCTAGCAACTGCTTTTATACTATTTTAGATTGAAGAGAGATGAAATATCTCCTCAGGTTATCTTGACTTAAATATACAATTGAGGCTTATCAAGAGTCCCCATAAGCCCTTGAGAAGTTTTGGGTAACTTCATCCCCTCCCTCTGCCCCAGGGACACACACAAAGCAATGCAGCTAGAAAGTATTCTCATATGTATCAGCTATATTTATATGACTATAATTTATTTTCTTGAAAGTTCTAAAGAATCCAAAGATCAGCTTGAGTTTTGGATAAAACTTTGGAGTAAGAATAAGATTGATAATCATAATAGCAATGATGGTAGTAATAATAATAACAATATTTGCTTTTACTAAATCCTTTTCACATGCCAAAGACTTCTGAACCACTCTGTATGTATTACATCATTACCATATGTCAAGTATTCTTCTAAATGCTTCACATGTAGTTAACTCATGTATTTTTCATAAACAGCCCTTCAATATAATATTCCATTTGTAATTCTGTTTTTTAGATAGGTAGCTGAGGCACAGTGTTTAAATGCCTTGCTCAGGATTGCACAAGTAGAAAGTAGAAAACTTTAAATATCACTCCACACCCTGAGTCACCCATCTTAACTCACAAAATTTTTCCAAATTTTACCATATATGAATGCTTGTTAGAATCAAATTAGTTATTTAGTTATTGAATTAGGCTAGCATAGTAGTTAAAAGCATGGCCTTTAAGTCAGATATACTTTCCCACTTATTATATCGAGTGACATTCAGCAAGTTAACCTACCTTGTGCCTTGGTTTAATAATTTAATTTTCCATAAAATTGGAAAAATAAGTATTATTGTGTAAGAGATTAATTACAGAATATATATGTATATATAGATATCTGTATGTTTGGGTGCATGTTTGTGTCATATCACATTTCTAAGTATTTATTATCTTTAATAGATGGTATTTTATTTCATTTATTATGCCCTTTCTGCCAATTTCCAGGAAGAATGTAAGTCACGTTAGTCAAAAACATTCATTATATCAGCATTCCCTACTAAGGAAAAATTAGAAAGAATGTAATCCTAGAAGACTAGGTTCTTGGGTAAAGAATAGAAGCTGGAGAAATAGAATGTATCACCTCTGCCAAAGCAAAGATAGAGAGTGTAGTAAGAGCCCCTCCGAAGGACCTATAAAAATGCATACATGGACTTTCTCACACTCAGGCTCAGAGAGCATGCAGCCATTGCACAGCAATGCCAGTCAGGAAAGACCTTTCTTATTTCACTGATTGTTCGTCTCTCTCAATGCTTTGATACTGGCAGAGCTTAAGGAATCTGAGAAGGAGCAGAAATGTTAGGCTGTAGAAAGGTGAAAGACTTATCTACAAATTGAGATAAAAGGGTTAAGTAATGTTTTGGACTGAATGATTTCAATTGCAGAATTGAGGCTTTGCTTTTGACTTGGAGGAGCCATCGAACTTCATGCCTCTGAAAAGCTGAGAAATCAAAAAGACTGTCCTTTTTAACATTCAGCAGTAAGAGAACCATCTGCACTGGGCAGTTGTGTAAGTACTGAAGAAGACAAACACAGATTTGCTTTTTCAAATATTTCATATAATTATTTCTTGTTCCAAATACTACTCTTTTTTGCCATTTGAAGTCTCAAAATGTAAAATGTAGGAGGTTGATCTGAAAAAGAGTCAAATTTTAGTAAATGTAATGGAAAGATTAGAAGATGTAGAAGACTCAAACTATCCACAACACCCTCCAAAATCTTATTATGTAACCTTTGCCTTGGGAAGCAGTCCCCTATCTCTTAGCAAAGGACACTAACCAGTCCCATTTTATCCCTTATTGTTACTTTCCTGAGTATTAACATCCATATTCAACATGGCCTGTGGTGGAGCTGGGGAGAGACAGAGAAGTGTATTGTAAAAATAGTGGGGAAAAAAGCACTTAAGCAAAAATATCTAAGGAAGTTTGTTAGAAACATCAATAATCTGCTAAATAATCATGGAAATACATTGTGAAAATGCTAGACCAAAGAAGATATATCTTTAAATCAGACTAGTTATCTTGCATGCATTAATTTAGTAGCGGTTATGCATCCAATGTGCTAGTAGGGCAGATGGCTGAAGCTTGAATAGCTTTCTGGGCAACTAATGCAATGGATGCAATTATGGTAAACCTCTTAAATTACACTGACATACTATAGACAGTAAAATTATTCGAGGAATAGGAATGTGTGGTATTTATACCATATGATCCACAAATCCATTCTCAAACTCAAAGAGCCTTGCTTCACTAAGGTCATGAGGGAGATACAGGTGATGACAACACACAAGTATCTACACAGTGTTTTATTGGCTTTAGGCCAGGACACTGGTAGGATGAAATGCAATTTTACTGCCTCCAGATCTCCATGGGATCAAAAGGTTGCAGAATGCAGTTAACCACCGGAAAATAAAGTGGATATTATTAACACAATAGGCACCAAATAAAACATGGTAATCACCTGTCAAAGGATGTCCTGACTTGTAAAGATGTCTGGTTATGCGTAATTAATCATAAAATACGTTAAGTCTGCCTTAATTTGTATAATTAAATTCAGAGCAAAATAAAACAAAACCTTAGTCCTGCATTATGACAACATGAGAGGAAGTCACAGTTTACCACCTATTTTGATCCTCGAGTCGGTTCCCAAGCCCAGAGCACTATGGGATACCAATGAAGTCTCCCATAACATCCAGAGTACTCTGTATCTCTTTCTAGGCTTCCCAAAGTGACTTATACTGATTAACTTGAGTCACTAGGTGCTGAGAAAGTGAAATCCACGTATTTCAGGTACACTTGTAGAAGATACTGATTAAAGCTTATTTTTGAAGATACAAATATCACTTTACTTTGGAGTAGAAATCTTTGGTGCTCAAAATTTAAAAGAGAAAACCCAGACCCCAGGCTGAAATGAAATCAAACAGAAAAGCTTTAGGAGAGCCAACAAGAGAGTTGAATTCTTTTTTTTTTTTTTATGTTTATTTATTTTGGGGAGACGAGGGTGGCAGAGAGAGATGGAGACACAGAATCTGAAACCGGATCCAGGCTCCGAGCTGTCAGCTCAGAATTTGACATGCTGCTGAAACTCACAAACCCTGAAATCATGACCTGAGCCGAAACAGGACGCTTAACCGACCGAGCCACCCAGGCATCCTGACAAGTGAATTCTAAAGTGAAAATTTTGACCAGAGTCCTTTGAGAAGAACACTCAAATCCAAAGTTCTGGCCCACTATCCTGAGAATATAGAATGGAATCCTTTCGATCAAGATGCAGTGAACATGTTGTGCATGCCTAAAGGGCTGTCTTTCAGAACTCAAATGGACAATAAAGACCCTCAGTTCCACTCATTTATAATTACCCGGGAAGATGGTTCTCATACCTATGGTTTTGTTCTCACTTTCTGTGAAGAAGTTACCAGAAAGCAGATCTGCACAGCAATGCAGTAGCTCTACCAAATGCACAACGCAGAGCATTACAGCAGCGTGTATGCCTCGTCCTCCTACAGCATGGACTCGCTGGCAAGCAGTACTGACGAAGGAGACACAACTTCCCTTTTGAAACTCCAGCGCTACTACTCCTATGTCATCAGCAAAGACACCCTGTATGTTTCAAAAAGTATATGTTTGATCACGCCACTGCCTTTCATGCAGGCTTGCAAAAAGTTCCTTATCCAGCTTTACAAGGCAGTTACTCACAGCAGCCGCCACCCTTGCCACTGGAGAGCTACATCCATAACATTCTCTATGAGGTACCCCTTCCACCTCCCGGAAGATCACTGACATTTTATGGTGTTTATGAACCTGTCATCTGCCAGAGACCTGGGCCCAATGAACTCCCCCTCTCTGATTACCCTCTTCGAGAGGCCTTGGAGCTTCTGGGATTGGAGAACCTTGTGCAGGTGCTTACCTGTGTCCTTTTAGAGGTGCAGATCCTTCTCTATTCACAAGATTATCAAGGCTTGATGACTGTGGCAGAAGGCATCACCACACTTTTGTTTCCATTTCAATGGCAGGCATGTTTATGTGCCCATCCTCCCTGCTTCTCTGCTACATTTTCTTGACACTCCTGTCCCTTATCTGATGGGCCTTCAGTCAAAAGAAGGAACTGACCTTTCCAAACTAGAACTTCCTCAAGAGGCTAATTTGTGTTTTGTGGATATTGACAACCATTTTATTGAATTGCCTGAAGAATTTCCACAATTCCCCAATAAGGTGGATTTTATCCAGGAACTCTCTGAAGTGCTTCTTCAATTTGGGATCCCTCCTGAGGGCAGCCTACATTGCAGTGAGAGTGCCACAAAAACTGAAGAATCTGGTTCTGAAAGACTTGGTTAATGACAAGAAAAATGGCAATGTCTCCACTCCTAACATCAGCATGTATGAGTTACTGAAGGGCAGTGAAACCATTGCCCGCCTCCAAGCTCTAGCCAAGCGGACTGGTGTGACCATGGGAAAAATGGAACTCTCTGCCTCTCTGAGTGAAAACGAAAAGGATTTAAAGCTGCAGTGTGAAGAGGCGGAGCTACGGGACTACCGGCTCAATGTGCAGCTCCGGGAGGTCTTTGCCAATTGCTTCACACAGATGTTTGCAGATTACAAAGCATTTGTGATTCAGACTGCCCAGGACATGGAGTCCTGGCTTACCACCTGAGAACAGATGCAGAACTTTGACAAAGTAAAAAAAAAAAAAAACAAAACCCATAGTTTCCCTGTTTATGAATCTTAGTGGGCTGTCTTACTGATTTTGTTAACATTTTTAAACACAGATTTTTCCTTTCTCCCTTCCCATTAAGAACTTATTCTTATATTTTGTCTTTGTCTTATAATGACATCTCAACTTGTCCATGTAAAGTTAACACTCTGGTTTCAGAAGACAAAGTTTTACCTCATCTTAGGATCAATAAGAGAGAAAAAGTGATTAAATTAGGTTTTATGACTGTAAGTCTAAGGTTCTGTTCCAAAGTTTGTGGGAAAGGAAGACAGAAAATGACACTGGCTTTTGATTGTGCTGCTGAAGTTGAAGCTTCTATCTACGGTTTACCATAGAGTTTTCCTGGCAGATTTTCTTGACATATCCATCAAGTTTTTTGTTTTTGTTTTCCAGACAAAAGCACTTACGGGTGTGCATTAACTCTTTTGAGTCACTAGGGTATAGTTCCGTCCCTGGCTTCTGTTATTGCCAAAGCATGATACTCCTATTAGAATGCATTATGGCTTTTTGCTAAATGGTATCTTTGTGTCTTGAAAGACCTCTCATAGGAGCTAATGTATTCTAAGAAGCTAACTAACAATGATGGAGTCTCTGACAAATAAATATTAATAAAATTTTTTTGTAAAGGTGAAAAAAAAGAATTTAAATGAACTTACAATTAAAGTCTTTCTGGTCTGATATAGAAGTAAATGTAAGTATTTTTGTATGTATGTATACAAAAATGGACAACTACTTATAATGCAGAAGTATCTTAACATCAGTGTTTTATTAACCGTAGGAAGTTTCAAGTAGAATCCTTTGAACCTCCTGGATTCTGCTAAAATAGTATGTTTAACATACCCAGGGAAATAGCAGAGATTAGAACCACTATGAATGAATCAAAAGAAGCAGAAGTGGTAATTGTCAGCTCACCATTGTTTCTTCAGTTTGGTCAGCACAGAATGTTTATGAACATGGAGAAGGATAATAGATTAACATGACCTTAATGAGGCAATGACTCCAATGTAACTGCTGTTGCAGATGAGTTTTCTTAACTAGAGAAAAATCAGTGTAGTTTTCAGTATTCAGCTTTAATCTATTGATTTTGTGAATGCATTCTTCTCCATTTCAACACATTGAGACAACCAGAAATAATTTGCATTCACCCTGGGACTAGTTTGTCTAGACTCCTTCTCTTTCCCAGCTCTCCCTAGACTTTTCTTCCCTGCTTGTCTTAATTTCCTGCCTAAACAAAATGCTGTATTCTTCCTCTAGGAAAAAGTTAAAAAGTGTGCCAACTGCTCTACAAAAGAAAGGCGACATAGTTTATGGGATTTTCTTAAAGAGAGGGGTAGAAACACAACTGTGGATAAGAATAGGCTTCTGGCTAATTTTAAAAGCTCCTATTGAACTCAGAACCATAGAGTTCAGCTCAGCAATATGACTGATCCCTAAATGTGCTAGATGTTGAGGATGTCAACAAGAATAAAGCAATGCTAGACATTTATCTGAGAGGAGAACTTTAATTCTGACAAGAGACATAGAGATGCAATTTGATTAATTCCTTGATCCTTTAAGTACTAAGTATCTACTCTGCCAGGAACTGTGCTATCTGTTAAATATATAAAGATTTGAAAAAGTAGACATGGTGATGAGCTACCGAGACATATTTTTAATAATATATATTTTAATAAGCAATCCAAACAAATAAAAGTTGGAAATGTTTCCATGATAACTTGTTAGGGAAAAGAGAAATGCATTAATAAGATCCTATAAAAAGGAACTTACCTTGTCTTAGAGGTGGTGAAGGATAGCTTCCATGTAGTGATGATAACAAATAGATGGTGGGTGCCTAGTTAAGGTGGATATCATTTACCATGTCCCTGTTCCAGGTGGTATATGATTCATTAAAAACCCAAGGACATTCAGCATGATGGGAGGTCAGAGAAAGAGGCAGGCTTTGTGTGAGATGAAGCCGAGGAAGTGGAGGTCAGATGACGCAGGGCCTTGCCAGCCATTTTAAGAACTCTGTTCCTTATGCTAAAAATGTTAAACCATTGACTATTTTTCAGCAGGTGGGGAATGTGTTTGTATATGAACTTTCTGACCATACATACTCTGGAAAAGTATTTTTAGGAAGGTAAGAACAAGTGCAGGTAAACCAGGTAGGAGGCTATTCTGACAATCAAAATGATAATGAGAACTCTGTCTCAGAAATGGTGATAAGAATAGAAATAAATAAGTGATAATAAGAGTTAACTCTGACAAGACAATAGTATAAAAGGTGAAGAAGAGGGTTATATCAAGGATGACGTCTTATTTCTTGGTTAGTATAGCTGCCTGGTTGGTAGTGCTATTCTCAAAGGGAACACCTATGAAAGACCATATTTTGGGGAAAAGACAAAACAATTTATCTTATTTTGAAGAATCTAGGTCACATTCAAATGTAGAAGGAGGGATACCAAAAGTTTATGATATGGAAGTTCCTCAAAAAATTAAACAAAGAATTACCATATGACCCAGCAATTCCACTGCTGGATATATACCCAGAGGAACTGAAAGCAGAGACCTTGAATAAATATCTATACACCAATGTTCACAGTAACATTTTTCACAATAGCTAAAAGGTGGAAAGAATACAAATGTCCATTGATGGATGAATTGATAAACAAAATGTGATATATATATATATATATATATATATATATATATACATAATATATATAATATTATTCAACCTTAAAAATGAATGAAATTCTGATACATGCCACAACATGGATGAACATTGAAAACATTATGCTAAGTGAAATAAGACAGATACAAAAGGACAAATATTGTGTTATTCCACTTATACGAAGTACCAGAATGGGAAAATTTATAGAGACAGAAAGCAGAATGGTGGTTGCCAGGGGCAGGAAGGAGAAGGTAATGGGAATTATTGTTTAATAGGTATGGAGTTTCAGTTTAGGAAGATGAAAACATTCTAGAAATGGATGGTGGTGATGGCTGTACAACACTGTGAAAATACTTAATGCTATTGAATTCTACACTTTAAACGAGTTTAAATGGTAAATTTTATGTGTCTTTTGCCATGATCAAAGAAATTATATACATCTAGAGCTCCAAGTCCTAGGCTAAATGAAGGAGAGTCATTGAGGCTTCTATGACAATTGAAGCCATGTAAAGTTGCCTGGTTTGAATGTAGGATGGAAAGAAAAGAGTATACATAACTAAACCTAATGAACTCATATATTAATTATACACACAGACAGATGGTCTTCAAAGGGAACAGAGAAGGGATGACTAGAAATTTGAGAGGAAGGCAAAAACAATATCAGAGAAGTTAAGGGGAAAGAATATTTCTTGGAGCCAATGATCAATACTATTTCAGCACTTTTTGAGTTCCTCTTAGTGGAAAGATTCCATTTCTCACTTATCTTAAAAGTTCCTCCTAGGGCTGTAATGCTATATAGTAGCTCATTTTTTACTATAAGGCAGAGCTCTCTGTATTTCCAATTTGAGCTTTTTTCCCCACTTAATTTGTCTTAGGGAATTCCCCTTCAGGCCAGGATGTGGTTTGAAGAAGTAAACAGGAGAAGTAATTTGGCAGGAGTAAAGTACTCTGAACGTATGAGTTACCTGCTTATGAAAATTCCTTAGGCCTTTAGAACTTGCACAGGCTCAGTGCTGTTCATAAATATTTTCACTTGACATTTAAGGGATTCTAAGGTATTTAAGGAATTCTAAGCCATACTTTATGGCTAGGTGCAACAGATTATATTCAGTTAATGACAGTGGCTGGGGTCAGATAGTCCCATGGTTCCCTGGTCCAGGAATTCAGCCTCTGTGAGGTGACCCATATGAGTTGAGAGCTGAGAAGTTCTTCTCAAGAAGAAAATAATTCCATGGTAAAACAGGCAGAACTCTGCTCCAGAAGTCTTGTATCTCTCTCCATGATTCTACTTTCCTAGTTTACAATAGGCTTGGTTACACTGATAGGCTTGAAACACATCTGCCTCTAACCAGGAAAGTGCCACAGCAAGTACTGTTTTAGAAGGGCCAGCTGACAAAGTCACTTGTCTTGAACTTTGGACCAGCCAGAAAGTCCTTCCTTGCTCCAAGGCTCCATTAAACATGGCAGGTTTTTGCTTTATCCACTAAGAAGATCTAATTAGAACATAATGTGGTATATTTCTTAAATATCCAAGCATATTTAATAGTAAGAAAATGAAGATGTGTAAGCATATCATTTATTTTGTAGCAGATCACTGACACTCCCCAGAAATTTCCTAGGCAGTAAAACCTATCCCTCTCAGTCTCTGATGTCACAGTCACGCATTTAGGGCACTGTTTACTTCCTTTTTCCTAGATACTAAGGCAAAAAGCCAGCACCAGAGACTTATCATGACCAATAGGAGGATGAGTTATTTGATGTTCCTATGAATTAAACAGTGGCACAGAACTTAAGACATATCTCTATAGCAAGATTATGAAAGTTTATTCCTGCCCTGCAAATCCCAAGATAATAAAATGAATCTACAATGAATGCAGTTGAGTTAGAAAAAATCAACTTCATAAAGCACCAATACCACTGTTGGTAATCATGCAGGGTCTTAATAGCAGTGGGAAAGTAAGCATAAGTAAGAAAGTGTATGAGAAAAAACAATAATAACCCTCTGTAAATCATTCCTGTCCTTTGGCACAGTTAGAGGTAAACACTAATGGAAAAAATCTCTTAAGTACTGGAAATTGTATTCAATTCTTGTGATTCTTGGTCTTCCTTTTCAACATTTTTTTCTACACATCACAGATTATCTAATACCTTCTCCCTTTTTCTGTCCACCTAATCTTCAGTATCCTCTCTGAAACAGAGAAGTATAAAAATTCAAGCCTTTAGTGTAGTTAAACCATTGGCTAATTGACCTCCCTGCATTATCTCATCCAAGAATGTGTGCCTTAATATTTTCAATTGTCAAGTTCCATAATAGAGGAATTTCAGACATTGGCAAGCAAGTGGAAATACATTTCGAGTTTTTAGCTCTTAAAAACTCTTTATCTATGTAAATAAACTTGATTTCCTCAGTTATAGATGACTGAATAGCTGGAACCAGAAGGTTAAATCTGCATTCTTGTTGTTCACCTAGAAACACACCCTGTGAAGTCAGGTCAGTAAAAGCACGGCTGGGGTGGGGGGAAGCAACAGCTTCTCTGACCCAAGTTTATCGCACAAAGATGGGGTCCTGTCATTGAAGTAAATAGCTATAGTTTGGCTAGTGTCCTGAGTACACTGGCACTAATGTTTGTATTTATCAGTGAATAAAGGAGTCCTTTGTGTCAGTTTGAATGAGAATGACATAGCTGTCATAGTGATGAGGGAACATCAGGCAAGCTGACATCTGGCAAACCACCCTCCAGCCCAGGTGAAACGTGTGTGACATTCCTCAGGCACTCCCGGCTGCCCAAGAACAAAGAATAGGACAAAAAAAAAATGGTTAAACTGATAGAGTCTCCATGGTTTGCAAATATCTTAATAATACCCTAATCTCTAGGAACTCCCTACTTTCTTAATGATAATGCTTTGCTAGAGGGAAAAACAACCCTAGCTTGACAATAGCTAGGCCTTCAGTAATCTGTGAGTCTTCTTTAGCATATGGAAATCCCTTTAAGAAACTTCCTTGTGACTTTATCTCCCCCAACTCCATAGTATATAACCAGTCACTCTTTATAACCTCAGTGCACCTCTTTCTGTCCATTGGTCCTGTCCCTGTGCTTTAACAAAATCACGCTTTCGCACCAACGACATCTTCAGGAATTCTTTCTTGGCCATCAGCTCAGAACCCTACCCCTACTCCAAAAGCCCATCAATAGCAAAGGCAGAAACACACACACACACACACACACACACACACACACACACACACACACACTCTATGCATGTCAGTTAGCGGAAGCAGTAAATCATTATGAACCTTTCAATGAGGAGAGGAGGATAGAGTGCTGGCAAAAGCATAGACTATTATGGAAGAGTAGAAACAGAATAGTCCTGGCATAATGCTGAATCCTTAGATTGTAAAACACTACTTTTCTTCTCTTGAATGGGGTGACAAGGCAAGGCAACTAAATCATTAGAGTTGTACCATTGTGAATTGCATTCCTGTTCTTTGAGAGGTCCAGCCTAAAATTAAATTCCATTAATTAAAGCAAACTGAAGAAAAAAAAATCCAGTACATTAATTTCAGTCAGATCAATCTGTTACCATACAGCCTTGCACCATGTAAAAATATATTAGTTAAATCAAGGATATTACAAACATTAATTATACTAAATAACTAACATATTATAGAAATCCAGAAAATTATTTCCAGTCATAGAATACCACAACAAAAGCACATAGAGGTTTTTTTTGGGAGGGGGGTGTTTAATTTTAAAATGAGACATGCCAGACACTTAATAATATTCTATTAAGGTCAAACTGCTGGTATATGTAGTAAATGAATTATAGAAATTGCCTCTGAATATAGGAGTTTCCTACAAAAATAGGGAGGGGAAATATCAATATTGAAAAAGATACATGAGAAAGAAAAATATAATAATTTATTTAAAAAGTGTCCAATAAAGATGTATTATTGACTTTTATTTTAGAGTGACTTATTGTATCTGAGATAGATTTTTTTTTGAAAAAACTTCTCTGTCTTTATATAATGAGTAACACCTTGTTTTTATCAGCAATTTAATTTGTATAATGAAATTTTATGGTTTGTATTTGTGGATTATAGAGCTTAAATTTCCATGACACAAGCTTATGGGTCACTGTGATTTAGGTCAATTCAAGTTCATGATGTTGGCAAAAATGAGTATTTTTATATTTTGTTGAAGCTGCCACGAGTCTTCCCAGAGTCCTTTGTTTAAAGGAAGAAGACTGTGTTTCTCAGGGAAAAAATCCTGTAAAGTTTAATGTACTTTATATTGACTCTTTGTCTTCCTGACATATTTAATAGTTCCTGTTAAAGCCACAAGATATTGAATGAGAGGCTCGGAGTTGGGCTACTGCTTCATTTGAATAATCTTTAAAGCTTTAGTCTTCACAAACGGGCACTTATTACAATGAGACCCATCTCACATGTAACATGTAACGGTTTGTCCTAAGATCATTATAATCACAAATGAGACTTCTTTGACACTAAAATCTTTAGAAGGGACTAATTACTAGCTGAAGATTGAGTCCTTCAATAATATTTTGTCATCCTAGATTTAAGCGTGCCTAACTCAGATTTTGGTTTTATACTGGCAAACCTTTCTTTTTGGGCCATACATGGGAAGGAAAGACAATTGGCTTAATCTGTGCTGAATTGCCAGTGGTGGCTACTGAGAACTTCAAATGACCTTTCTTTCCACTGTCATTTCCTGCTCTTCACCATTGTGCTCCAGATTATTCATTCAACAGGCATGATGTGGTATGTGGTAACTGTGGGATTCAAACTGTCCAACCAACAAGTTTTTAGAAGTGAATAGCATTTGTTCATCATGACTTCAGTTTTAGTTTCACCTTCCTAGTTAGGTTTATACAAACTTCTTAAAATTGTATTTATTATTTGTGGTTCTAGTGGCATATATAGTACCAACAAAGCTCTCCAGTAATCAGTTTATAAGCACCCTGTGGCTCTTAAGATATGTGCTCCAATGAGATCCCTTTCAACCCCTTCACAATTCCCTGGAATTGTGAATGCACAATATTTTCCTTTTCCTTCCAAGCACCAGTACCTTATACAACTCCTGTCCTCTGGCTATTGGAGCTGCTTTTGCTCACAGGTACACAGATTTTGAGTTAATGTGCCAGCCTCCGCCCCCTCCTTTGCCCTGGGGTGGCCCTTTACCAATGACTGAATAGTGTAGCAGCATAAAAGACCAGCTTCCTTGCCTGGACTAAGGATAGATCTGAGACTTAACTTACTCTCTAGAGTTCCCCAGCAGGACCACACTAAAGCTCCCATCTGGGAAGCTTTTACCTAAGAACGTACCCTTCTTTGGCTCCAACTGTCTCTGAAAGGCCGCCCCCAGGAACGCTTCCTTAAATTATTTTAACACACATCCTCATGTAAGGGCTTATATCTAACTTAAGACACATGTACCATAGAGATCTCACAGTCATGTCAAATAGTGGCAACACTAAGTATCAGAGCTGCTCTTGGCACTCACTGCCTGACCTTTTTGGTGAAAACCTGCTCTGTAACAGGTATTTAGAGTGATTAAAAATTTAAAAAAAGACAATGGCATTAACTCTACCTCAAATAGCTAACACTCTCTAGAGCCAGAAGATAAGAAGTAACAACAAATGTGACCACAGGTACAATCTGCACAGCTATCATTAGAAAGCAAAGAAGCAGCAGCATGGGAAGGAGAGGAGTTTTCTGAGCATCAGAACCACAGAATCTCATCATTTGAGACACTTCTAGGTTCTATCCCAGTGTCTCTTATCATCAAAAGAGGCTACAGCAGCATTTCCCAAGGTATTGAAACTTAATAAGTAGGGTGTCTGGGTAGCTCAGTCGGTTAAACGTCCAATTCTTGATTTTGGCTTAGGTTATGATCTCACAGTTCGTGATATCAAGCCCTGCATCGGGCTCTATGCTGGCAGTGCAGAGCCTGCTTGAAATTCTCTCTCTTGGTCTCTCCCTGCCCCTCCCCTGCACATGCACACATTCTCTCTCTCAAAATGAAGAAATACAATTTTAAAAAACCTCAATAAAGAGTTGCAAATTTGAATTACAAAGATTAGCTTATGCCCACTTAAAGTAGGCCTCAGAATAGCAAAAATGAAAGAAGAACATAGGTGGATAATTAAAAGAAAGGTTGAGAGACTAGTCCAGAGACTACCTATAGCAAGTAAAATCCCCTTAAGGTCAGAGCCATAAATATGCTACATTTAGGACATTCAGAATTTAAGAGTGAATCTTATTATATTGTATGGGACTATGCATCATTAATGTAGGTCAAAATGATAAAAAGTTATCAATTTCATACAGATCTACCTAATACAATGTTCTGTGTGATAGTGTGCCTTTGATATGAGTTAAATATATAGAATTGTATAGGTCATCTAGTTCAAGCTATACAACTCTACAGATGTAAAAGTTCTTATATTTCAATTTACAGACTTGCTTTCAGCGTTTCAGTGATGCAAGCTTACTTACTCATGTGATTAGTGATCACATGTAGGTCTGATTAATTATAAACATTGTAACTTTTATCCATCAATCCTCCTTATAATATTGGAAGTTAACAACTGGATTCTTCTTTAATTTTCTCCTCTTAAAACTCATGTTTTCTTTAATATCTTTTTTTGATAAGATCTTCTGATCACCCTTCTCAGAAATCACTGTAACTGATCAGTTTTAGAATAGGATATAATATTATCAGTGTTGTGCATTGAGTTTATATGTTGTTTTATTTCTTTTGAATTTGAGGGCATTATAAAGCAACTTCATGCTTTGCAGTTGATGCTTCATGAATAAATCAAGAAGAGTTTTGTTTGCCTATCTCTAACTGAAAATTATATGTAAAAACTAATCTAGGTGGAAAAACAAAACTGGTTGGTTAAGGAAGTTTGCTATTGCTTCTATCGCTTTAAGTAAGCAGAGCACTAGGGACAGGCCACAGCAAAGAATATCTGTCAAGAGTTTGACAATAATTTGGGGTGAAGAAATAAATAATTTGTGGATTACAAGACTTTGTCCCACAAGATGATTTCATTCAATGACTATATTATGTAACTATATAAAGGAAATGAAATATAACTAACAAATTTCTAGATTGCATCCTCATTTTTAGAATAACATGGACTTAAATGATTAGGGTAAAAACTCATCTAAGAATGTATAAAACCAAATGAGTAACAATACAAAGAGAGATTCAAAATTTCAAAATAGGATAGCAAGAGAAAAATAACTAGATAGGAATACTAAAAATATTTTGAAATAAAAAGATAACAAAGAAACATCTTTAAATTTTACCTGCAATATACATATGATAAAAATAAAGTCCACATGATTCGGGAACGTGTTAAAAATACAATGGCAGAAGATGGCGGAAAAGTAAGGAGCCCCATTACCTCCATCCACCCGCAACCATTAAACTGAGAAGAATTAAAAAGATGCAGGGACTCAGAGAGCAACCCCTGAGACCCGACCTACCTACACCAAGCCACACCCATCCGTGCTGCAGAGTTGCTGTGCTTTTGCTTATTACCTTTAATTGTTTTTTTCTTAATATTTTTACTCTTTAATTTTTTCCTGTCTTCTCTATTTTTCTATTTCCTTCTTTTCTCTCTTTCCCACTGGAGTCTGGGAAAGACCAACATTTAGGCACTGCTGTGCTTAGATCAACTCTTATCATCCAGATAGTTTTTCCTTTATCTCATCCTTATCTCCACCCCCCCACCCCCGCAGGTTTTAAGCTCTCAGACTGACCTTTATCTCTAATTGTTGCTGTCCTCCCCACTCCCCGCCTGCTTTTTTTTCTTTTCTTTTTTTCCCCTCTCTTTTCTTTCCTTTTCCTTTTTTTCTTTCCCCTTTTGGTTTGCTTCTTTACTAGTTCTATCAGTACATTTGTGTGCTTGTGTTCTCTGTGCGTTTGTCTGTTTTTTCTTACAAGGCTACCTCAAGAAACAACCCAAAGCACACATAGTGGAAAATCCCAAATATCGCTGAGTACGGAAATAAATTAATCAGAGGCATAACAAGAGAAACCGAGAGACACCATTAAAAGAACATCTCCTGAAACGACAGACCCTAGACACTCAAAGAGCCTCCTTCTACAGAAGAGTACTAATAAATGCACAGTGCAGAACGAGCTTTTAAAACGGACAAGAGACAGAAAGCTAGCCAAAATGATGAAATGAAAGAACTCTCCTCCAAAAAAACTCCAGGAAGAAATCACAGCTACAGAACTGCTCAAAACAGACACAAGCAACATAACTCAACAAGAATTTAGAACGATTATCATAAAATTAATCGCTGGGTTTGAAAAAAGCATAGAAGCTGTCAGAGAAGATATTGGTACAAAGACTAAAACCTTTCAAAATAGCTGTGACAAGTTAAAAAAGGCTATAAATGAGATGAATAATAAAATGGAGGCTGCCACTGCATGGATTGAAGAAGCAAAGAGGAGAATAAGTGAATTAGAAGACACAGTTATAGCAAAAGAGGAGGCCGAGAAAATGAGAGAGAAAATGATTCAGGAGCATGAAAGGAGAATCAGAGACCTGAGTGATACAATCAAACAGAACAATGTCCATATCATAGGAGTTCCTGAAGAGGAAGAAAAACACAGAGTGCTTGAAGGGGTGCTGGACCAAATTATACACGAAAATTTCCCCAATCTGGGGAAAGAGAAAGACATTGAATGAAATTCAAGAGACATACCGAACTCCCTTAAGACATAACATAAACCAACCTTCAGCACGACATATCATAGTGAAACTGGCAAAATATAAGGATGAAGAGAGACTTCTGAAAGCAGCTGGGGAGAAAAAGGGCCTTAACATACAAAGGGAAACCTATCAGAGTGGTTACAGACCTATCTACTGAAACTTGGCAGGCCAGGAAGGAATGGCAGGAAATCTTCAATGTGATGAACAGGAAAAGTATGCAGCCAAGAATTCTTTATCCAGTGAGCCTGTAATTCAAAATAGAAGGAGAGATAAAGGATTTCCCAAATAAACAAAAGCTGAGAGAATTCATGACCACCAAACCAGCCCTACAAGAAATCTAAATAGAGACTCTATGAGGGAAACGTAGCAAGGAATAAAGGTACCAGAGATATCACTACAAACATGCACTCTACAGGGAACACAATGAATCTAAACTCACATTTTTCAATAATAACACTGAATGTGAATGGACTGAATGCTCCAGTCAAATGACACAGGGTAGCAGAATGGATAAAACCCCAAAACCCATCTATTTGCTGTCTACAAGAAACTCACCTTAGACCGGAAGACACCTTCAGATTGAAAGTAAGGGGATGGAGAAATATCTACCATGCGACTGGATGCCAAAAGAAAGCTAGATTGGCCATAGTTATATCGGACAAACTGGACTTTAAAATAAAGGCAGTAACAAAAGATGAAGAAGGACATTATATAATAATTACAGGGTCTCTACATGAAGAAGAGCTAACAATTATAAACATTTATGCACCAAATTCAGGAGCTCCCAAATACATAAAACAATTAATCACAAACAGAAGCAATCTTATTGATAAGAAGGTGATAATTGCAGGGGACTTTAATACCCCACTTACAACAATGGATAGGTCAACCAGACAAAAAAATCACTAAAGAAACAATGGAACTGAATGGCACATTGAGGCAGATGGAATTAATCGATATATTTAGAACGCTGCATCCTGACACTAGGGAATTCACTTTCTTCTCGAGTCCACATGGCACATTGTCCAAGATTGATCACATACTGGGTCATAAAACAGCCCTCCATAAATACAAAAGAATTGATATCATACCATGCACACTTTTAGATCACAATGCTATGAAACTCGAAATCAACCACAGGAAGAAGTCTGGAAAACCTCCAAAAACGTGGAGGTTAAAAACTACCCTACTAAAGAATGATTGGGTGAACCAGGCAATTAGAGAGGAAATGAAAAAAAATATGGAGAAAAATAAAAATGAGAATACAACAATTCAAACTCTCTGGGACGCAGCAAAAGCAGTCTTAAGAGGAAAGTTCATTGCAATCCAGGCCTATTTCAACAAACTAGAAAAAGCACAAACTCAAAACTTAACAGAGCACCTAAGGAAACTAGAAAGGGAGCAGCAAGAACACCCCAAACCCAGCAAAAAGAAGAGAAATAATAAAGATCAGAGCAGAATTAAACAAGATAGAATCCACAGAAACAATTAAACAGATCAATGAAACCAAGAGTTGGTTTTTTGAAAAAATAAACAAAATTGATAAACCTCTGGCTAGGCTCCTCAAAAACAAAAGAGAGAACATTCAAGCAGACAAAATCATGAAGAAAAATGGATTTATTACAACAGATCCCTCAGAAATACAAGCAATCATCAGAGATTACTATGAAAAATTATATGCCAACAAACTGGACAATCTAGAAGAAATGGACACATTCCTAAACATACATGCACTACCAAATTTCAAACGGGAAGAGATAGAAAATCTGAACAGACCCATAACCAGTGAAGAAATCGAATCAGTTATCAAGTATCTCCCAACGAATAAAAGCCCAGGGCCAGATGGATTCCCAGGGGAATTCTACCAGATGTTTAAAGCAACGTTAACACCAATCCTTCTCAAGCTATTCCAAAAATAGAAATGGAAGGAAGACTACCGGACCCATTCTACTAAACACATATCACTTTGATTCCTAAGCCAGGCAGAGGCCCAACAATAAAAGAGAACTACAGGCCAATATCCTTAATGAATACGGATGCAAAAATACTCAACAAGATACTAGCAAATTGAATTCAACAGCATATAAAAAGTATTATCCATTATGATCAAGTGGGATTTATTCCTGGGTTACAAGGCTGGTTCAATATTTGCAAGTCCATTAATGTGATACATTACATTAACAAAACAAAAGAAAAAAAATGACATTTTAACAATTGAAGAAGACACAAATAAATGGAAAAACATTCCGTACTCATGGATCGGAAGAATAAACATTGTTAAAATGTCATATTTTTTTTCTTGATAGATGCAAAAAAGCATTTGATAATATATAACATCTCTACTTAATAAAAACCCTCGAGAAAGTCGGGATAGAAGGAACTGACTTAAACATCATAAAAGCCATTTATGAAAAGCCCCCAGCTAATGTTATCCTCAATGGGGAAAAACTGAGAGCTTTCCCCCTGAAATTAGGGACATGACAGGGATGTCCACTCTCACCACTGTTGTTTAACATAGTGCTGGAAGTCCTAGCATCAGCAATCAGACAACAAAAGGAAATAAAAGGCATCAGAATTGGCAAATATGAAGTCCAACTTTCACTTTTCACAGATAACATGATACTCTACATGGAAAACCCGACAGACTCCATCAAAAGTCTGCTAGAACTGATACATGAACTCGGTAGCTGTAGGGTACAAAATCAATGTACAGAAATCTATTGCATTTTTATACACCAAAAATGAAGCGATAGAAAGAGAAATCAAGAAACTGATCCCATTCACAATTCCACGAAAAACCATAAAATACCTAGGAATAAACCTAACCAAAGATGTAAAAGACCTGTATGCTGAAAACTATAGAAGACTTATGAAGGAAATTGAAGAAGACACAAAGAAATGGAAAAACATTCCGTACTCATGGATCGGAAGAATAAACATTGTTAAAATGTTATTATTACCCAAAGCAATCTACACATTCAGTGCAATCCCCATCAAAGTTGCACCAGCATTCTTCTCAAAGCTAGAACAAACTATCTTAAAATTCATATGGAACCACAAAAGACCCCGAATAGCCAAAGTAATATTGAAGAAGAATACCAAAATGGGAGGCATCGCCATCCCAGACTTTAGCCTCTACTACAAAGCTGTCATCATCAAGACAGTATGGTATTGGCACAAAAACAGACACATGGACCAATGGAATAGAATAGAGAATCTAGAATTGGACCCACAAGTATATGGCCAATTAATCTTTGACAAACCAGGAAAGAGTATCCAATGGAAAAAAGACAGCCTCTTCAACAGGTGGTGTTGGGAGAGCTGAACACCAACATCTAGAAGAATGAAATTAGACCACTTTCTTACACCATTCACAAAAACAAACTCAAACTGGATAAAGGGTCTGAATGTGAGACAGGAAGCCATCAAAACCCTATAGGAGAGAGCAGGAAATAGCCTCCTTGACTTCAATCGCAGCAATGTTCTCCTTGACACATACCCAGAGCAAGGGTATCAAGAACAAAAATGAACTACTGGGACCTCGTCAAGATAAAAAGTTTCTGCAATGCAAAGGAAACAATCAAAACAACTAACAGGCAACCGACAGAATGGGAAAAGATAGTGGCAAAAGGCATATCAGACAAATTGCTAGTATCCAAAATATACAAGGAGCTCACTAAACTCCATACCCGAAAAATGAATAATCCAGTGAAGAAATGGGCAGAAGGCCTGAGCAGACACTTCTCCAAAGAGGACATCCAGATGGCCAACACACACATGAAAGGATGCTCAGCGTCACTCATCATCAGGGAAATACAAATCAAAACCACACTGTGATACCACCTCACACCAGTTAGAATCACTAAAATGAACAAATCAAGAGAATACAGATGCTGGCGAGGATGTGGAGAAATGGGCACCCTCCTACACTGTTGGTGGGAATGTAAACTAGTGCAGCTGCTCTGGAAAACAGAATGGAGGCTCCTCAAAAAACTATCGATAGAACTCCCCTATGACCCAGCAATAGCACTGCTAGGGATATACCCAAAGGATATCGAAGGGCTGATGCATAGGAGCACGTGTACCCCAATGTTAATAGTGGCACTTTCTACAATAGCCAAATCATGGAAAGAGCCTAAATGTCCATCACCTGATGAATGCATCAAGAAGATATGGTATATATATATACACACAATGGAGTACTACATGGCAATGAGGAAGAATGAAATCTGTACATTTGTAGCAAAGTGGATGGACCTTGAGGGTGTCATGCTAAGCAAAATAAGTCAGGCAGAGAAGGATAGATACCATATGTTGTCACTCATAGGTCTAACAGGAGAGACCTGGGAGGGGACCATGGGGAGAGGAAGGGGGAAAGAGAGCGAGCGGGAAGAGTGAAGGACACAGATCAAGGAAGACTACTGAATACTGAAAATGAACCACGGACTGAAGTGGGAGGGGGAGGGAGGCAAGTGGGTGAAGGTCATGGTGGGGGGCACTTGTGGGGAGAAGCACTGGGTGTAATATGGAAACCAATTTGACAATAAACTATTATAAAAGAATACAATGACATTAAGGCATTAAGAAATCATTCTTCCTTTATAAAGGTAGTTGGCTTTAGTTTCCTAGCTAAAACTCTTATTAGAATATTAGGTTTAATTTGAATCTTTATTTTAGTAAAGGATATAAAGAAATTGAAGTGTATGAAAAAGAATTTTTTTAAATACTGAATGAAATCTAGTTGTATTAAAAGGCTAAAGTTTTTGTCTACTCAGAAAATATAAATAAAGGAATGAATTATTGTTTTTTTTAAAGTAGTTACTTATTTATGAGTGAGAGAGAGAGAGAGAACGAGTGAGAGGTGGAGGAGCATAGAGAGAGGGGGGACACAGACTCCAAAGCAGGCTACAGGCTCTGAGCTGTCAGCACAGGGCTGGACACAGGGATCAAACTCACAAACTATGAGATCATGACCTGAGCCGAAGTTGGACGCTTAACCTACTGAGCCATCCAGGTGCCCCTGTTACTGCTTTTGAATGGAAGGAATACTGTTTTGTCTGCAAAAGATCAAATAAGAGGAAATGGGCTTAAATTAAATAAAGACAGATTCAGTCATACTTGAAGAAGAACTTGTTAATCATCTAATTGATGAAGAGTACAATGGGCTCATGTAAGGTTTAGAATAGTTTTCTCAGCAGTTACATTTATAAACACTAGAACTTCAAGGGAACATATGACACCCCCCCATCTCTACTTTTCTTTTATAAAATCAGGAAATAACACACATAGAAATTAAATTGCTTAATTCACTTTAGCAAGTCAGCTAGGACTAGAACTCACAGTTCTTAACTTCTAGGCTAGCCTCGAATAAGGTACTTAAAATTTTTGTTTATAATTCAATTTTGTTTTGTTTTTCATTTGTGCAATGGAAATATTAATGCGTAACTCAAAAGGATAACTATGAATATCAAATAAATGTGTGGAAAGTACTTAGCATGATGATCATTTCTAATAACTGCTCAAAAAGCAGTAGGTTTTTTTGTTGTATTGTTATCACTTAGTGTTTTTTCTTTTAAAAAAAGTTCATCCAACAATAAAAAAGGATAATCTAGAACAATCTTATGAAAAGTCTAGGTCAGGACACTTTATTTTATTTTTTAAAGTTTATTTATTTTGAGAGAGAGAGAGCGAGCATGCAGGGGAGAGGCAGAGAGAGAGAATGGGAGAGAGAGAATCCCAAGCAGGCACACACTGTCAGCACGGAGCCCAACATGGGACTCGGATGAGAGCATGACCTGAGCTAAAACCAAAAATTAGATGCTTAACTGAATGAGCCAACCAGGCCCCTAGGTCAGGACACTTTAAAATGTTAAAAGTATACAGTGTTTCCCATGGGGGCAAATGTATTGTTTTAAATCATGCCAATGAAAAAACGGCCACTAAAATATTATTGTATTCCATAAATTACTACCTGGAGGCCATTTTCTCATTTTAACTTATTATTTCTTTCAAATCCAAGGACAAGTTTCTCTCTCTGAAACCACACTCAAGGTAGGCTTTATTATCATCTCTACTTTATAGATGAAAAAACACAAATCTCCAAAGGGTGAAACAATCTTACCATGGTTCTCTCTGATGTGTTCAGTTTACCCTGGCATCTGAGGCCCCAGGCTGGTGATGAGAAGGGATATGGAAAAACACATTGTTTTGGTATCTTCTAAATTAGCACTCCCTTTTAAAAGTACAATTTAGGCCTATGTATACAATTTAAAATTTAAAAGCACACACACTTTGACTGAACAATTTTCCTTTTAAGGATTCATCTAATAAATGTACTCAAAACACATATATAACAAATGTACTTACATACAAATAAAGATATCTGTGGAAAAATATGTTGCTGCATTACAGCCTTTATAGCCTGCAATTGAAAGATGGTTACATAAATTAGCATTATTTGTACAATGGAATGCCATGTAATCCTTAAAAATAATGGGATGGCAGAATAAGGGCTGACACAGAACATTATGAATGATTCATTCATTTGTATGTTCAGCAAATACTTGAGCTAATACTAAGTTTTGGGCACTAGTGATGCAGCCATGAATAAGAAAATGTCCTTGCCTTTATAAATTTTACAACAGAGGTGCCTGGGTGGCTCAGTCGGTTAAGTGGCCGACTTCAGCTCAGGTCATGATCTCACGGTTCATGTGTTCGAGCCTCACATTAGGCTCTGTGCTGACCCTTTCCTCAGAGCCTGGAGCCTGCTTCCAATTCTGTGTCTCCCTCTCTCTCTGACTGCCCCCTGCTCATGCTCTGTGTCTCTCTCTCTCTCAAAAATAAATAAACGTTAAAAAAAATAAAAATAAATAAATTTTACAACATAGTGAGAGAAGCAAGTGTCAAACAGAAAAGCAAATGTATAATGTATGTCCTATAATTTAGTGATAAGTTTCATAAAGAAAAGTTAAAAATAGGGGTGCCTGTGTGGCTCAGTTAAGCTTCCGACTTTGGCTCAGGTAATGATCTCTCAGTTCGTGGGTTTGAGACCCACATTGGGTTCTGTGCTGACAGATGAGAGCCTGGAACATGCCTTCTTCAGATTCTGTGACTCCCTCTCCCTCTGACCCTCCCCTGCTGTCGCGATATCTCTCGGCCATTCAAAAAAATAAATAAATGAAAAGAAAGGAAGAAATAAAGAAAAGTTAAAAATAGAAACAATGCATATACTGCTTGGAAAAATAAACAGAATTACACATATGTATATACATATATAATTACACATAAGCATATATGCCTGAGAGATTTTTAGGAGACACATAAAACACTGTTAATAGTGAATACTTCTGGAGAAAGGCCAAGGGACTAAATTATGACTGAAAAAATATTAAAATATTAGTGGCATGAAATTATAACTTTCTGTGTATGTGTATACATACGACTTTTATCACATAGATATATTATTTTCCCAATAATAAGACAAGATACATTAGAGTAGGTCAGGAGTTAGACGCATACAAGCCATGCACAATAGAATGATCATCACAGGTTTGAATATTTATCCAGGTTGCAGGCTCAAATGCCACCAGAAACCTACCAATAATATAAATTTGTGAATCAAGCTGGCAAAAATGTATGGGGAATTATAGAGCATGTGATGATCTAAAGAATGCATGATTTAGCTACAGATATTTAAAGAACTTTTCTCAAAGAAATTTAATAGTATGGGAAGAGATAAAATTTTTAAATTCTCTGTTGTCATCTTCACTAGAATTGTCAGGAGTACTTGGCACCCTTGCCTACCGAGGTCCATCCATTAAATCTTTGTTGGGTGATCTGGCTGACATGCCAATTACATTAAATTGCTCATTGCTGAAAGGCAAAAAGACTTGGTGGTCTTTTTATACAAGCACAATAAAATGCTAGATTCTTAAAATGGTTTACAAAATTGTCTGTGATCTGGCCTTGCCCATCTCTCTTTCCCTATTTTTTCCACTTTGCCCTTTACTGGCTGTCACACAACAAACCTAGTGTTGCTCTTTTTCTCTCTTGAATCTGCACATTAGTGTCCTCTCTGATACAGAACAACTAATATCCCTAAAATATAACTGCTCTGAAGTTTCTCTTGACTTAGATGGGAACTACTGATTGAAAGCATAAAGGCTCATACCCATTAATATTCCCGCGTGTCATCAAGTACCACTGAAATAAGCACTTTTTTAAAATGAAGGACAAATACGCATTTTCCTGTGCCAAGCAATTTTTCTGTGTTTCTTTGCACATTTACCTGAAACTTCTTTAGATATATGCACATTTATCATTCTATCTGAATGACATTTAATATATTAAGGAAAAAAGCTTAAAAAATCACATTTAAGATCCAAATCAAATTGTAGCAATTCATTAACTTTATGAATCAAACAAGGTTATAGCTCTTCATAAAGCAGCTGATTTTATACCATAAATTATTTGTATGTTAAATAGATGTGTTTTTCTTTTTGCTTCATTTATTTCTGGAAAGTTGTTTTAAAAGAAATATGGCTGTTATATCGCAGGTTTCCTAAGCATGTATAGAGTGAATTTAAGTCTGTGTCAGGAAGAGAAAAAATAGATGTAATTGCAATTCATTAAGAAATGAAACTTCAAATTTCTACATAAATCATTAATATATGCTGAAACTAGAGTATTGGTTGTTGAAATGGAAAGATGTAGCATTTCTGTGACAGAAATATAAAAAATGAATAAATGATAGCTAATCTTTGTTGAGACATCTATTTGTTTCTTTGTCCTGTTTTTATTAAAATTATAAATATATTATTAGGATATTGGGTAAGGGAATATCCAAAGAATTTGCAAGTGATAATCCTCAGAACAAGCTCATGATAAAGGTACTATTATCTTTATTTTACAAACAAGGAAGGTCTCAGGAAGCTGTGTCCATAATTTGCCAAAAACTGCATGCCAACAAATGACAGAAATTGAACTCACTCTCAGACTGTCAAAATCTAAATCCCATGCTACTATGGGAACAGAGTAAAAAAGGGTAGGTAGTGAGAGAAAGTGAGTGAAATGCTCTTTTTAGACTTGAAACCTAAGAGATTGAAATAGGAAACTGTCATTAGTAGAAATAAGACTATTTAGAAGAGGAGAGGTCTGGATTTGAGTTTGGAGAAACATTGATTCCATTCTCAACATGCTGATTATAATAAGCTTATGTTGAAGATATAGTTAATATAGGTGATATAGTTTAGATATTTTCAAACAGGTGGAAATATAAGTATTGATTTAGAATATCATTCTGGGGGGAATGAGAGGTATAGTTTATTTTAAGAACTGACATCTTCCAAATATCTTCCAAATAACATAGCTCTTCTCTTTGCTTTATTTGTATGGACATACCCAGGTTTACTACAAAATTGCTTGTCACTGAAGGTGTTACAGTCAGACTTCTGGTTTCTGCGAGATATATACTTAAGGTTGAATGTTAATATGAATGTCGAGGGAAAAAAATAACAGCCTGACATAGGACTTTCCACATTATAGTGAGAAAGACAGGATTTATTTACTTAAAGACATGTAGGATGTTGATTTGATTGGCAGTTAAAATGAATGCTTGATGTACCAAGGTGTTTTATAAGAGGATCTAATGTGTGAAGTGCTAAAAAAACACTCATTTTCTCAATTTGTTGTTTGTTTTCATTCAAATATATTACGAAGAAATATTGTCCAGACTAGATATTTTAAGCAAAAGAGCACAGATGGATCTGAAGGGTCCGTATCACAAAGATGTCATACAAAAATGCTATTTCTGCATGAAATTTTTATGAGGACAGTTAGATTCTTAAATGGGTCCATGGCCTAAACAACAAAGAATCAGAAGCATAGAGAAAAGTTTACTTTGGTGAGATATTTTACACCCCTACCTCATAAGTCTCAATCAGGAGAGATTATGTCCACTAAGGGACATTTGGCAAGTGTCTGCAGATACTCCTCAACTCACAGGACATCAAGAAGGTAAGAGGAGTTGTACCGGCATTTAGTGAGCAGAGGCCAGGGAAGCTGGCCAAGCATCCTACAGCACACAGGATGGCCCCCAACAACAGCCTTATCCAGCTCCAGATGTCAAGAGTGCTGAGGCTGAGAAACCTTGTTTAACCCATGCCAGGTCCTAGGATAATATAAAAGAGAGGGACTCCAACATTTCATTACATAACATACATGCCAGATGTAGGAAGTAATTATTTTAACTAGATCATTGATAGTTATACTTCATGTGTGAGTTGTATTATGAGCCAGAAATGAGAAACCTATCATTTTACTAGAATATTCTGGCACCAAATGACCTTCTCCTTTTAAAGAAACCATACACACAAAGATATTTAAGAGGATCTTCTTGAATCTCTTTAAAATACATGGAAATTAAACTTCCATGTGCTTTGCCTCATCAGTAAAACTGTAGAACCCATTAACAAATCACTACAAAAACCTAGCTCTATAAATCAGGAAATTTATCAAGTGTAGCTACTACTGCATGTTTGTAAGTGTCTGAATTAACTAAGAATTAAAGATTGGGGAAAAGAGGAAAGCCAGTTTTTCATAAATTATTCATTTCTTATTCCAGTCTTCACATTAGGTCACTTAGATTGTTACCTGATGTATAAGCTCTATTTCCTTCTATTTTACCCTAATCAAGTACTATAATTTAAAATAATTATTTTTCTTTGTTTGTTATGCTCCTGTGCACACAAGAACCTGCCCTACAACTATATCATATATTTTTAATAATTTCACTTATTTTTATGCTTAAATGTCTCAATTTAGTTATGCTTAAATTTATTTGAAAATTAAAATAACATTTCTGTCAAACTAATTTTAAAATAATCTTCTACAAATAATTCTCAGGTATTCAAAGATATCAACTGCATTGGAGATAGTCACATACTTTATTTCTTGTCATGTATCTATGAGGTTTTAAGCATCCCAGGCCAGCCTTGTTTCTTATTATTATGACAGTAGAAACATGACTGTACTTGAAATATAAACATGCCTAGTTTAACACTCCAACTACACTGAGGACATTTTTATCCAGGAAGGGCCACCTCACAGAGTTGGATTTTGCCTACATAATGGGTTTTAATTGCTCTTTTTTTCCCCTTTCCTACCTCAACCATACATTTGCATAGCACATGAGCACAGAGAAGAGTCCGGAGATGTTTTCAGAGCTGGCTTTCTGTGTGAGCACTCACACTTCTGAAACTTAAATGGCTTCATGATCCTTCACATTAATAGGTCTCAGGTTCCCCTTGTGAAAATTATTGGTTTACATTTGATAAACTCTAAGGATCTTTCTGGCTATAAAATTCTATATTTATTTAACAGAAAACTAAGGGGTGAACTTATTTTTTATGAAATTTACTATTATTTTTGCAGGTTGGATTTATGTCATACATAAAAGTTTACTGTGGAGCAACTTTATTTGCCAATTGAAAACAAAATTATATTAACAAATTTTAAATTGCACAGAAGAAAAATAATTTTGATTCATTATTGGCATGGGCTACAGAGAATAACTTTTTGGAGTTATTGGAATGGATAAAAACTTGGGCTTTGAAGGCCAGCAATTAATTTTATAACAATTGTTCTAAATTCTTGTTGAGTTATGTTGCTTGTGTCTATTTTGAACAGTTCTGTAGCTGTGATTCTTCCTGGAGTTTTGTTGGAGAAGAGTTCTTCGTTTCATCATTTTGGCTAGCTTTCTGCCTCTTGTCCGTTTTAAAAGCCTATAACCTTTTCTATAATTAGACAGTAATCAACATTTATGTCCTGATTAATATAGATATTGTAATGCTTACAAGTAAACCTTTATATAAAGGAAGCTCTGCAGCTTATTTTCCACGTACCAGGAATTGTTATTCAAATTTGAAATACTATATTTTAAAATTTACATTTGAATTTTCATGTAAATATAAATTTTTGCAATTCAATGTAACTAGGTTAATATTGCCATCAAAAATTAAAAGGAAGTGCATGAGGGGGCATACTACAAAGATTATAATCAAGACTGACTCTAGCCGTGGAGCCTTAGACTGGATATCTAAACAAACCACTTTCTGTCTGAACTCCATCATACTTAGTCTTCATATTTACTATTAGAGATATGGTGTCAGTTTACCATTATCTACATGAAAATGTTTCCTTAACAAGAAGAAATACTTTAAGGCACATAACCATAGACAAGTTACAAGCAAATAGCCCTCAAGATTTGCTTTACTTTTCTTTCTAGTTTTCCAAACAAAAAAAACCTCCGGATGATTGATTAGCCACTTCCTGTCAAGTGCAACAGCAAATCTTTTTGAGAGACCATCAGTGGGTTTGATTCTTGAATCTCTCTTTAAATAGACTCCATAGGGGAAGCCGACACAAAGAACACAATGGCAGGGAAGACTTTTAGAATCAAGGTGGAAAGCTTTGAGACCTTTAGAAGTAGTAGCAGTTTTTCAGTGTAAAATTCATAATATCCCAAAAAGGAGATTTCCACAACTAAATTGAGAAGCTCAATCTGGCATTATCCGTTTGTTGGGTCATAATGGGTTAAAGAAGGCACCACTGCTTGTGCTATGAAGAGTCTGAAAATATTTTCTTCTAAAAAACATATACAATATTCTCTTAACCTGACCTAACCCCCGATGCTCAGTTAAAAGCTGAATGGCACTTCTTTTCAGGTAAAAGTTTTCATCAAAATAAACTGAGGTCACATCTTGCAGTAGTCTGATTGACAGGGAAAAGGCCTAGTAAGAACTTTATAGAGGTGAAAAAAATACACAGTGGCTAAGTTATTACATAAATGCTAAAGTAAATCTACTTACTTCAACTTCAATATTTGTATTGTGTAACATTTTCCACTATTAATATAATTCTCTCCCTGAATACCAGAGGTCTGAATATATCTAGTCTTTATGTTTCCTAATAGCTTTTGGGGTTGAGAAAATGACTATAATGTCCAATAATATATGATAAAATTATATACACATATATTTATATGCTTCTCAATAAGTGTTCTTAGTATTCACCTAAATTGGCAAACTAAGTGTGGAGTTGGAGGGTTGTGATATTTTTCAGAAACTCTATAAACAATTGAATTGAAACTAATCAAAACCAGGTAAATTTTACACTAGTTTACCAACTACTCTGTTTTTTACTTATCCTTTACTAAACACAACTAAATATTCGCTATCAATTTGTCAGTTTCCACCCCCCCCAAAAAAAAAAAACCTGTTGTGGGGCACTTGGGTGGTACAGTCAGTTGAGCGGCTAACTTTGGCTCAGGTCATGATCTCCTGGTCCGAGATTATGAGGCCCATGTCAGGCTTTGTGCTAACAGCTCAGAGCCTGAAGCCTGCTTCAGATTTTGTGTCTCTCTCACCCACCAACCCCCCACTCGTGCTTTATCTCTCTCTGTCTCTCAAAAAATAAAATAAACATTAAAGTTTTTTTTAAAAACCTGTTGGAATTTTTGTTGGGGTTTTGTTAAATATATACACAAATCTGAATGTATTTTGAATCTTCCAACCCAGAATTATAGTACCTTTCTTAATTCATTTAAATATTCTAATTTCCTTGTCAATTTTCTCTGGTTTTAATGGTTGTGTCTCATACATCTTTTATTAAATGCATTCCTAAGTATAGAGTGATTTGGGGCACTATTGTAAATGCAATGTAAACACAATATTTCTTTATTTCTTCTATCAAGATTTTTATTTAAATTCCAGTTAGTAACATATAGTGTAATATTAGTTTCGGGCATAGAAATTAGTGATTCATCACTTACAAACAACATCCAGTGCTGATCACAAGTGTCCAAAGGATACAAAAATACTGATTCAAAGGGATACACACACCCTGATGCTTATACCAGCATCATCAACAACAGCCAAATCATGGAAAGAGCCCAAATGTCCACTGCTGAGGAATGAGTAAAGAAGATTCCACATCCGGCTAGAATATTACTCAGCCATTAAAAAATAATGAAATCTTGCCATTGACAACAATGTGGATGGAGTTAGAATATAATGCTAAGCAAAAGAAGTCAGCGAAAGACAAATATCATATGATTTCACTCATATGTGGAATTTAAGTAAACGCAATTTTTAAATATTGTTAGTTTTGTATATTAACTTTCCACCCTGTGACCTTGCTAAATTCACTTACTTTTTCTCCTGGTAGTCTTTTGTGGATTCACCAGGATTCTTCTATTAAACAATCATGTTATCTACATTGGTACAGAGTTTTTCCTTTAACATCTTTATGACTCATTACTTTTTCTTCACTCATTGCTATGGCTAGGGGTCTCTAACACAAAGTTTAAAAGAAGTGGTGAAAGCGGACATTGTTTTATTTCTGATCTTTGGGGAAAAGACACATTCTTTCACAATTAAGTATGATGTCAGTTGCAAGAGTTTTGGTTTTTGCCCTTTATCAAATTGAGGAAGTTCTACTTCTAGTTTAATGAGTATTTTTTTATCATGAACAAATATTTGCCTTTGTAAATTTTCTGTATCTCCTAAAATGACAAAATTATTTTTCTCCCTTGTCCTCATAATGTTTTTGAATTACATTAATGAATTATTTTAATATTAAATAAAACTTGCATTCTTCAAGTAAAACTTAGTCATGATATAGTATCTATAGCATAAAAACTTGAGAGAAGAAAAATAAAGAAATATTGTGTTTACATTGCATTTATAATAGTGCCCCAAATCCCTCTATACTTAAGGGATGTATAAAACACAACCATGAAAACTAGAGAACACTGACAAGGAAATTAGAATATTTAAATGAATTAAGAAAAATACTATAATTCTGGTTTGGAAGGTTCAAAATAGACACTATACTAGTTACATTCAAATTTATCTATACACTCAACAAAACCCCAACAAAAATTCCAACAGGTTTTTAAAAAATATCTTAACATTTATTATTTTTTTGAGAGACAGAGTGTGAGTGGGGTGGAGAAGGGGAGAAAGACACGCAATCTGAAGTAGGCTCCAGGCTCAGAGCTGTCAGCACAGAGCCTGACGTGGGGCTTGAACTCACAAACCAGGAGATCATGACCTGAGCCAAAGTCGGATGCTCAACCAACTGAGGCACCCAGTCACCCTGCAACAGGTTTTGGGTTTTTTTGGTAGGAATTGACAAACTGTTAGTGAATATTTAGTTGTGTTTAGTAAAGGATAATCTATATAGGTGTCTGGAATTTGAGGAAGAGGTCCTGAGTTAGAAACACAGTTTTTGGAATAGATATGGCATATAGAATATATTATATTTAAATTAATGATACTGGATAAAATTATGAAGGGGATGATCATAGAAAAATGTCTGAATACTGAATCTTGGAGTACTTCAGAGTTCAGAAGCCACAAAAATAAGAGGGAACCAGGAAAGGTGACACAGAATAGTAAAACTGGCTGGAAAGGTTTTAGAAGAATCAAATAAATGTTCCCAAAATATTGGGTTAAAATAATATGTCCAATGTCTCTCATGAATAAAATGAGGACTGAAAATTGTGAAATCAGAATCACATATATTACCGATGACCTTAAAAGAGCAGTTTTATAAAATGGTTGAAATAAACTCTTCAGTGGATTCAAGAGAAAGAAAAAAAAGACAGAGAGGTGGAAAAGCAAGGATATACACAAGCTTTTTGAGGAATTTTCTATAAAGCGGAAAAGAGAAATAGGACAGTAATTGAAAAAGGGAAGTAGAGTTAGAACACATATCACTTTAAATGAGAAATATTACAAAACGTTTATTTGTTAAGGGGAATAAACTAACCAAGAGGAAAAAGCATTGAGAAAGTTGGACATCATCGTTGGCAAATATCTTCTTTAAATAACCACATACTAAATATTTCTGACTTTCTGGGCCATGTGGTCTCGGTCACAGCTACTAACTTCTGTCACTCTAGCACAAAAGCAGCCATAGATATTATGTAAGTGAACAAGCATAGCTGTATTCCAATCAAACTTTTTTTACTAATTGATGAAAGGTAGGATTTGGATTGAGGGCCATATACTGGCCTCTAATGTAGAAAAGAAAGGATAATATAAAAAATTAAGTTCTTGAGTAGGGTCCAACGTATAAGCATATAGATTATTATCTGATAAAAACAGAGTATTCACCCCACTTAATCAAATGTAAAGTGGAGTATGTGTTCTAATGAAAACAGAGTGGAGGATTTGTATTGTAAAAGCATGTAGAACTTTTCTGATTGCTTCTCTTTTCCCAGGTTAAGGAAATGTTATGCCATTCACCTGACCTCAATTATCCAATCGGCCTCTGGAATGAACATCTTCAGCTTTACCTACCCTAATTCTGTACACTGCTACCAGTAACATAATCACTGCTTTTTACTTAAAAATATCTTTTCTCTACCTGTAAAGCTGTTAATCATGAGTACAGCTTTATCAAAATGATGAATGAATATCTTTTGCTCTATGTCTAAGCTCTAACTTCATTTGTATTAGTTTCAATATTAGGGAATAAATAGCAGCAAACACAGCCAATGGCAAGTAGATCTGACTTATACCATTGTTAAAGGGAGTGCTTTACAAAATTAATGTTTATTTCCTTCTATCTCAAAAAGAAGTCCAGGATGGGGGATGAGTAGCTTGTCTTCAGGCCTGATGATGGGAGTATGAATATTTCTTGCTTGGGTCCTGTGACTCTGTCTGTAATTCTTTAACTAATATTAATTGATGTTATTTTTTTGGTATGTGCTTCACACATTGCTACTTAAGCAGTTTAAAATTAATGTATATGTTAATTTTAGTTGATTAAGACAATTTACAAGTATGTACTTTGATATTGACACTTATTTGTATTTCAATAAAATGACAGTGACTTGGCCATTTCTGTCCTGGAAACCTATTACACGCCTGAGTAGTAAAGGGGAAAAATATTGATGGTGATCCAGTGATTGTATTTAATGCAATTAATATGTGAAAACTACACTTTTCCATCTGTTGCCTCCTAGAAAGCAAATTCATTTTATACTAGGGGAAAGAAAAAAATGCAACATAATGCCTTTCCTTGGGTTCTGCTATAGCCCTAATTCTGCTTTTTATTGATTAAATACTTGAAAAGATAGATTGGTCTAAGAGATCAAGCTGTTAGAATTATTTTGAATTCTTAATTGCACCAAACTGGATTCTAAATATATGCTAATTAACTGGTTTTTCCCCACTTGAGATTCTTCTAAATCTGTGCTTACCGCTTCTTTTTCCTAAGAGGACAACGAAGCCTGCTTCGCAATTCCTTTCCCAGTCATTGTTTTCAACCCCACAGAGCTGTTCCGTGTGTATGCTTAGTTTAGTAGAGAAATGTGTATTTCCTTTGTATAAAATGACTGTATTTCAACATGACTAAGATTTAGAGAGCATTTTATTTTGGTAGAGGAGTACTTTTTTGGCAGCCAACTTCATTACAGAAGGTGCTGTAAACTATGGAGATTGTAAAACTAATAGCAGGGAGGATATAGACATTTGAGAAAAATCATGTTTCTGAGAGATTGAATATAATGACAAGTGATTTCCAAACTGCCCATCTTACCTATTTCTCCAAATTTTGAAGAAATTGCAAATGTTGGTGGCCTGAATTTTATTGTATTTGAGGCCATATTACCTCAGTCTTATTGGTAAAAACCTTCAGCCACCTTGTAAAGCATGTTTAAAGCAGAGACACATAGATTAAAAAAAACTTCAAAGGTACATATTTCTGGGTACAGAGAGAATTTTCTGAAAATAGCTTCTCACCTGCATGCTGGGGATTTAAAATGTTTTTCTGCGGCATCAACATTTTTTCCCCTCCATAAGGCATGATGCTTCATAATTGCTGAGGAAAATAACATCCATGGGAGGAAATGGGAGTCATAAGTAACTAATATCAGATCTATTCTTGGTGAAATTTGGAGAAAGTAATAAAACAGCAGGGCACATTAACTGAAAGTTAAGAGTACAGACGCAGGATCCAGACTCACAAGCATGGCAAAGTTTCGTAATGTCTCTGGATCTCTGGTTTCTCACATCTGAAACAGACACATCAATAATAGCCACTCCACAGGGTTATTACAAGGAGTGATTTTTTCAGTATTTGACACAAACATAGAACACAGTGCCCATTAAACCAAAAAGAATGTGTGAGGGCAAGTTGGTGATAAAAAAGAAGGTGGCAGAGGAAAAGAGCTTGGGGGCATCGCTGCCTCAAGCTATATCATAAGAATAAAGAGTATGAAACTCACAATTGTATTTTTGCTCCCAGGTCGTTTCTGCCCCACTTTAGTTACAAGTATAACCAGCGCTTCTAAGGTGCCTAATGCTACATTAATCACATAGCTTTCTTCAGGATGGACAGAAATATTTTCATTTTTCTATATCACATATTGCATAGCCTTTGCGGGGGACCAGCCCACGCACCCCAGTTGAAAGGTCCCTGAGCAGGGGGTTGGTGTCGGCACAATATCTAAAAGAAAGAAGACAATGTGAATGGTGGTAAAGCCACACTTTACTAAGAAAGTCAGTGTATTTTATGCCACAGGGGATTACACATTTTTTTTAATGATTACATAGTTTATGGTCCTTGAAAAAGTAAAAACATGTTCTGGGAAGTATCATTTTTTATCACAGAAGAGAGAACAGCCGTGAGCACAGAAGTAAAAAAAAAACCAAGAATGAGGGAGTCTGTCTCTCAAAGAATTTTCTTTTCTTCAAGGTCCTTTAGCAGTTATGTCTGGGCAAGACGCTTATTATCCCAAAAGTTAATTTTAGACAGAGGATTGTGTTCGCCCCCAACAGCAGGCAATGAGCTGGGAAAAAATAATATAAGGGAAAGCTCGTGTCACTAACTGACCCAAGTTGATTCAAAACTTTAAAGTATATGCCTTTTTGCTTTTGCAAAGCAACGAGAAAATCATAAAAAGGTTAAACAGAAGCCACACGTGCAGCCCAGGAGGCCAAATGTTGTTTCACAGTCTTTCGACTTGTTCCGCAACGTCCCAAATAGTCCACCTGCGCCCCGGAGGCATAGCCATCAATGGTCACTTATATAGATTCTCCTGTGCCCCGGAGGCAGTGCCATCAACGGTGGCTATGCGGGAGGTTTTATGGCCTACCGCCCCCAACAAACCTTAAATGTTATGTTAAATGTGTTATGTTCCTTATTTATTGGTATGATAAACTGGAATGCCAATGACTCAGTTACTCCTTATCTTTATCGAGAAATCTGATTAAACTTGCACTAAAACAATTTATTTTATCTGATTAGGAAGTTGCACTATTAGAGAGGTCCATTAACTCTTTCATGATGTTGTGGAATCAGTGGGGAAATCGCTAATTGCTACAGGCACAGGTGAGTGCCATGAGTACCAAATTATGCATGGCAGCAGCAATTTCCTAAAAGACTCATGATTTCTTAGTGGTTAAAAGCTTTAATGTGCCTCTAGTGCCTAAGTCGTTAACAGAGAATGATTTAGGCAGAGGGAGAATCTAACTAAAATGTAAAACTGTGAGGACATTACAAATAATAGTGCTTGAATATTAGTGTCAGATGCAAGCATTTTCCCCATTAATTCTGATGTCATGAAAGATACAAAGCAAGTGAAAAGCACAAAGAGAAAATGTGTCGTAAAATGGGACAAGAATGATCAGAAATAAATAAAAAAATTTATAAAATCTTCACTTTGAAATAATTTAAAATAATACTGTAGTCTTTCTATTATTTTCTTTCCACCCCTTAATATAAGCTCCTTTGGGAAATGTGTCATTCACTTTTTAAAGTGGGAGAAACTGAAATGAGATGTATTTCTGAGGCTATAGGACTTGTGATATCTGATTATCTTATTTTTCTTTAGACTGCATTTATTCTTATATAAATGTAAATAAAAATTTGAAATATATCCTCTTTTATTGCCTGTTATTTCTAAATGCACATGTTCTCCTTTTAGTACCTGTTGAAATGTGATTTTTTTGAATAGTTTCAGTCGTAAGATATGAACCATGTATGATTCAAAATATATTTTCAATTCCATCTTTTTCATGAGTGCATAATATTTCATTCAATTGAAATGTCATAACTTAATCATTTCTCTATTTTAAAATATTCTATATTTAGTCTCATAAATAATGCTGTAATTAACATCTCTTTTTCCCAGATCCACTGGGAAAAATTTACATACAATAAAATCAATCCATAATAAGTGTACAATTTGATCAGTCTGGGCAACTGTATGTAGTTGTGTAGCCATACCCATGAAGATGATATAGAACTTCGAAATCATCCCTCAAAATTCCCTAGTGACTCTTTGCCGTTATTCCCCTTGTCCTTTTCCCCAGGCAACCGTGGCTGTGCTTTAAGTCACCATAATTTAACCTTTCTACAATATTATACAAACAGGATGAAATACTATGAAGTCTTCCGTGTTTCACTTTCTAACAGCATCATGCTTTTGAGATTCACCCATGTTATTGTATATATCAGAAAATTTTCCTTTTTATTACTGAGAAGAATTCTACAATATGGATATACCATAATTTGTTTATTCATTCACCAGTTATGGGACACTTGAGGTTTGTTTTTTTTTCCAATTTGGGGCTAATATAAATAATGCTACTTTGGAAATGTGTATATAACTCTGTGGTAGTTGATTTTATGTGTCAACTTGACTAGGCCATGGAGTGCTCTTATATTTGGTGAAATATTCTGAGTGTGTCTGTAAAGGTAGTTTTAGATGAGATTAACATTTGACTCAGTAGGCTGAGCAAGGTTGATTGGTCTCCCTATTGGCAGTGGCCCTCATGCAATCACTAAAGGCCTAATATAACAAAAATCCTGACCTTCTTTCTTTTTTTTTTTATTTGAGAGAGACAGAGAGAGAGAGAGAGAGAGAGAGAGAGAGAGAATGAATCATAAACAGGCTTGATCCCATGACACTGGGGTCATGACCTGAGCTGAAATTAAGAGTTGGACACTCAACCCACTGAACCACTCAGGCACCCCTTTTATTTTCTTTTTCTTTTTTTTCCTAATCCTCTTTCAAATAAGAGGGAACTCTGGCTTCCTGGCTGATTTAACTGGAACATAGACCTTTTCTAGCCTTTAAATTCAGACCAAATTATCCACTTTTTCTGGGTCTTAAGCCTGCCAACTTTCCAACTGAAACATACATCATCGGTGTTCTTCACTCTCTAGTTTGCTGACTGCAGATTTGGGGACTTTTCAGCCTCTATAATTATACAGTCTTTACACACACACACACACACACACACACACACACACACACACACACACCCTAATGGTTCATTTTCAATGTAGAACCCTGACTAATACAAAGTCTTTGTGTGAACCTGTTTTATTTATTTATTTTTAATTTCTTTTTTAATATGTATCATCAAAAGACAGAGCACATCATGGGAGGGACAGAGAGTGGGGGAGACACAGAATCTGAAGGCAGGCTCCAGGCTCTGATCTGTCAGCACAGAACCCGATGTGGGGCTCAAACCCATGCACTGCGAGATCATGACCTAAATCGAAGTTGGATGCTCAACCCAGGCGCCCCTGTGTGAATTATTTTAAAATTTATGTTGCATGAATACCTAGAAATGGGATTGCTACGTCACCAGATAAGTGCATGTTTAATGCTAATGTTTAAATGATAAATTGCTTTTTTTCCAAATGGCTGCACCATTTTGCATCTCCATGAGCAATGTAATAAGAAATACAGTTGCTTCATATCCTTGTCAAAACTTAGTATTTCAGGGTTTTTTTTAAGATTTTAGCAATTCTAGTGTGTGTGTGATTGTGATTTTAATTTGAATTTCTCTGATGACTCGTGATATTGAGTATCTTTTCAAGTGATTATTGGCTACACATATACCTTCTTTTGTTGAATATCTCTAAATATTTTGCCCAGCTAAAAAATTTGGTTTGTTTCCTTAATATTGACTTAAATTTGTTCTTTATATATTTTCTAGATACATGACCTTTGACAAAAATAAGAATTGAAAATATTTTCTCCCATTTTGTGGCTGCCAATTTCATTTTCTTAACCATGTCTGTCAAAGAACAGGCGTCTATTTTGTCTTTTATTTTCTTTTATGGATTATGCTTCTCTGTCCTGTTTTAGAAACTCTGTCAAAGCCAATATAACAAAAATTTCATCCTGTTTTCTTCAAGAAGTCTTATATCTTTATCTAATAGTCAGGTCTATAATTCTTTTGACACTAAATTTCATATATGATATGAAGTATCAGTTATAATTTTTTTTTACCATACAGATGACCAATTGTTTCAGTAACATTTATTTAAAAAAGTATCCTTCCCTGATTCAATTGCCTTCATGCCTATCCCAAGAACCAATTGACCCTATGTACGTGGGTCTATTTTGGAAATCTTCATTTTGTGTAATTAATCTAGATCTTCTATTATGCCAATACCACACTGTATTAGTTATCTCAGCATTATAGTAAATCTTGAATCAGGTAATGTAAGTTTATCAATGTTATTTTTCTTTATCAAAAGTGTTTTGACTATTGTAGATTCTTTATTTTCATGTAGTTTTTATAATCAACCTATTAATTTGACAAGAATTACATAAACTCTATAGATCACTGAAGAACTATCTTACTAAGCATCCTAAATAATTAACATCTATGTGTGTTCTTTAACCTCAGCAATGAATGTTTTCCAATTTATCAGTATTCAGACCTTACATATCTTTATTAAATGCATTTCTAGGGGTACCTGGGTGTCCTCAGTCAGTTAAGCCTCTGATTTCGGCTCAGGTCATGATCTCACGGTTCGTGAGATCAAGCCCTGCGTCAGGCACTGCGCTGACAGCTCAGAGGCTGGAGCCTGCCTGGGATTCTGTGTCCCTGCCTCGCTCTGCCCCTCTCCCACTCATGCTCTGTTCCTGTCTCTCTCTCTCTCAAGAATAAACAAACATTAAAAAATTTTTAATGTATTTCTAAATAGTGCATATTTTTACATGAGTTAAGATGAAATTTAAATATTATTTTTAAATATTCATTTCTATTTTATAGAAGTACAATTAATTTTTGTCAACAGACCTTGTAAACTGCAACTTTGTTAAATGTACTTATTAATTATGATAACTTTTTAAAGTTTTTTTTTCAGTTTTTCACATCCATAATCAGATACCGTGAAAATATAGTTTTACTTCTTTATTTCCCAGTCAAAAGGCATGGCTTTAATTTTTCATTCAAACATTAAGTTTCATGTTTTTGTACTGTTTGGGTCTTCCAGTATGATGCTGAACATAATGATAGTAAATATTTGAAAAGGTAATACTGTTGAACAAATTAGACATGGGAGAAGAGGAAAAATGGGAAATTACAAGCTAATTAATTTCACTGTTGCTCATAATAAGGTACCAACAGATAACATCTCTTTTTTCTTTTATAGTTTATTATCATATTGGTTTCCATATAACATCCAGTGCTCATCCCAACAAGTGCCCTCCTTCATGCCATTCCCCTTTTCCCCTCTCCCCCACCCCCATCAACCTTCAGTTTCTTCTCAGTATTTAAAAGTCTCCTATGGTTTGCCTCCCTTCCTCTCCTTAACTATTTTTCCCCTTCCCCTCCCCCATGGTTCTCTGTTAAGTTTCTCCTGTTTCACATATGAGTGAAAACATATGGTATCTGTCCTTCTCTGCCCCAACAGATAACATCTAAAGAAGGAAATGACTAAAAATATTATATAAGGGCATACAACTAATGGTAAACACTAAAACAAAGATTTTTTTTTTTAATTCCAAATACTAAGAGGGGCTGTGAAATACTAAACCTATGTAAAATATATACAAGAGGACATAACTCATCCATTTTTTTAAACTGCAGATTGAATCACAAAGCAAACATCAGTAAAAAAATTCCACCAGCAGCAAAGTAAAGATTAAATCAAAAAATGAGAATATGAAAATAAAGTAACTAAGGGAATATATTTTTATTTTTAAATTTTATTTATGTATTTTTAAAGACAGAGAGAGAGGGAGAGAGAGATCCCAAGCCGGTTCCATGCTGTCAGCACAGAGCCAGACAAGAAGCTTGATTTCAAGAACTATGGGACCATAACCTGAGCAGAAACCAAGAGTCAGATGCTTAACTGACTGAGCCACCCTGGGCACTATGCCTAAGGGAATTTTAAAAGTCATTTACAAGCTAATTAGGTACTACTATGTTAAAAAAAAAAACCTAAATGACATAGACATTTATCTAGAAAAATAAAATCTGCCAAAATCATTACAGAATAGAAGTTGAAACAGATAAATTTCCCTAGAGAAGTGGAGAAATTTGTAAATGATATAATCCCTCTTCTCTGCAAATAACACAAAGCTCAGATATTTAACATGAAATCATACCAAATCCATAAGGAACATATCATTCTGATTGTAATTCACCTATTCAAGAGTACATAAAAAGAAGGAATTATTAATAATTATTTACCAAAAATGTAAGTAATATTTTGTTAATAGAAAAAAGGACAAAAATGAAAACTATGGTGTAAATTCTCATTTATCTTTCACTAATGCATCTCACTGATGCAATTCAATGCAAATTCATAAGGCTGCTTTCTAAAAATGTTGAAAAAATGCTGAAAAGTATTCTAAAAATGCTTTCAAGGGCATTTTTTACTTGATTTAAAAACAAAACAAAAACACCTTGATAAAAATAGAATTCAACAGCTATTTCATTAAAATGAACACATAGATATAAATATATTATCTTTTTGCACTGTCTGGGTCCTTCAGTATAATGCAGACTATATATGCATACATATAAATATGTACATATATATGTATATATAACATTTATACATATGTATATATACATATATAAACTATTTTATTTGATTATGATACATTTCAGATGATCCAGTTGAAATCAGGAAGAGAACAAAACGCTTACTGCCGCAACTATTATTTAAGATCATATAAGATGCTTCAGCCAGTGGGGCACCTGGCACTTGAGCATCTGACTCTTGATTTCAGCTCAGGGCATGATCTCATTGGTTTGTGAGTTTGAACCTTGCAGTAGGCTCTGTGCTGACAGTTTACAGCCTGCCTGAGATTCTCTTTCTCTTTCTCCTTCTGCTCCTCCCTCCCTCAGTTGCTCTCTCTGTTTCTTTCTCTCAAAAATAAATATACATTAAACAAAAGATAATTCGGCCAGTGATATTAACAAGGGAAAGAAATTAGAGGCATAACAATGTAAAATGAAAATATAAATGTATTTCAGATGATAGATGATAAGAAAGTGTTCCTGTAGTTCCAGGAGAATAATCTGAAAATCTATTAGAAACAAGTTACTGGAATATAAAGTTAGTATTGAGAAATCAATAGATAACTTCTGCATTAACAAAATCCATTAAAATCTTTTTGAAAAGACTCCATTCTTTAAAATAGCAACAAAAAAGAGGAATACACCTAAAAGCAAACCTGAAGTAAAACCTAAAGATTTTCTGAAGGACCTACATAGAATTGAATCAATAGAAAACTACGCTATGCTTTAGCAACGGATATTCAAAAATATAAAGATGTCTATTCTTGCTAAAATAAATTTATATATTATAAAATTTATAAATAGCAACTTAATGTAATCTCTAGTGTCAACAGTTTTGTTGTCTCTGTTTGTCTTGCTTTCAGGCAAATATGACTGGAAGTATTTTTGGGAAAAAATTCGGTCAAAAGCAGATAGCAAAACATTGTTCAAGTCAAGTAAGGGGTGTGTGTCAGAGAAAATATAAAGTATATTATAAGGCATTAGTAGTTAAAACCATGCTATATTTGCATATAATAGAGAAAAGAACGAAATAAGATGAAAAGTTTAAGATACGGAAATTAGTATATGACAAAGGTGGCATCTAAAAATCAGTTGGTAAAACTGAATTTTAAAATAAATCTTGTTTGGACAAGTGGGAGCCATTTAGTAGAAAAAAGATAATTTTTACACCTCTCTCTCACAGTATACATCAGGATTAATAACAATTGGATTAAAGATTTAAAAAAAAAGAAACCCCACAAGTATTAGAAATAAATATAGCTGTAGTTTTTCTAAGTCTGGGTTGTACTTGCTAAGAAAAGAGTCAGAATCAAGGGGACTTCAATGAATAGAGTAATACATTTTACTAAATTATGTTTTAAATCACAAGTGCAGCAAAAGACAAATGAAAAGTAGTGAAACATCTTTACAGTTTGTACCACAGACAAAAGACTAGCCTCCTTAAGATATAAGGAGCTTCTAGAAATAAAGAATAATAAGATCAAAAATCCAATAGAAAAATTAGCAAGGAATATGAACTGACAATTCTCAGAAAGACAAATAAAAATGGTCTTTAAGAAAAGGAAATAATTTGCTGATTTTTTACTTATAATAAGAAAAATGGAAACATACTATAGAGATGCCTTTTCTCATGTAGCACATTCCAAATTTTTTTTAAAAAAAAAAGCATAGTGGGGCGCCTGGGTGACTCAGTCGGTTAAGCATTCGGCTTCTGGCTTCGGCTCAGGTCATGATCTCACAGTTCGTGGGTTCAAGCCTCGCATCAGGCTCTGTGCTGACTGCTAGCTCAGAGCCTGGAGCCTGCTTTAGATTCTGTGTTTCCCTCTCTCTCTGACCCTCCCCTGCTCGTGCTGTCTCTCTTTGTCTCTCAAAAATAAATTTAAAAACATTAAAACATTAAAAAAATAAAAATAAACTAAAAAAGCATAGTTAGTGAGGATGTGGGAAAACAGCATTCCCATACACTTCTGGTGAGAGTGATAAATTCTTCCATAGGTAGATCTGACATTATACACCAAAATACAAATACAATTATCCTTTAACCCATAATACCTACTTCTGTGTATTTGTCCTACAAAAATGCATTCTACATGATTTCTAAACAATATATGAATGAGGTTACTCACTGAGGCAGTTTAATAGTAAACAACTGGAAACAAACTATGTGTATATAGATAGAAAGTTAATTAAGTAACTCAGGCTACATCTATACAAAAGAATATTATGCATTTGTAATTAGAATTAGTCTTTATGCACCAAGATAGAGTGATCTCCAATAAAATTTTATTTTTTCCAATAAAATATTTAAGTGAAAACAAGATGAAATAAAATATATGCTACCACTTTTCTAAGAAATAAAGCTAGTCAATATATTTTCATATTTGCACATACTTGCATAAAATACTGATGAGATAAAAAAACAAATCTAATAAAAATATTTATCAGTAAAGTGGAGTAGAATGGGTTGGAGAGTTGGGATGGTAAGAAGACTTCTGAGCATGTAATTTATATTATTTTGATTTTTGAATCATGTACATACATTAGAGTAAAAAAGTTTTAAATGATAAAAAATAATCAATATGTGCATGTCTCTGCTCTCTACATTTGAAGCACATTTTAAATAATAGTTTACATGGATTTTTCTGCTTGGTTTTAAGTCATATGGTTACATGTGGAAAGAAGTTACTGATAAATTTGATTTTAGAGGATTTACATATCTCCCAAATATAAGACAAAAATGTTTGAGGAACAGTGTCCCTTGTTTACTTCACTGGGATAAACTACTGGGAAATTGAGTTTGTAACAGTTTGGAATATAGAAATTATTTAATTTTCTGCTGGGAAGAACAAGGGAAAGAAACCTTTTTACTCCAGCTGTAATTGTATTATAACTCAATAGGTCACTTGTCTACTAACTCTGCTAGGATGTATTAAATGAATCAGGAAACCAAAAAGCAGATTATACAAACTCATTTTGTCAATTCATTTTTAAAAACACAAAGCATGTAGGCATGTTTAAGCCATCACTGTTATAGAATGGATTCTCCAAATAACAGAACTATATTCCAATTTATTAGCAACATGATAGTTCATTGCCTGATGTTAACTAAATACAGTTGATCTGCTTGCATGTTCTATGTATATTTCTATTTTAAATTAACCCATCTCACAGATATTATAAAATGGGAGGAAAACAAGTAACTGTATAGCCAAGAGGAACTGTCTTGGAAATAAATAAGTGTATATACTCTATATCTGAGAAAATGTAACACCTTATATATTTACACATATTTAACACTAAGTAATTAGTAAGGAAAACAAATAAAATATTAATGCTGTTGTCAGATTCAAACCAAATACTGCAATTTGATTCCATTTTTGAAATTCCACATTAAAAAAATTAAGAACCTGGAAGCATCATGAATCAGGATTTGAAGCTATATTATAAAGCTGTAGTCATCAAGACATTATGGTATTGGAAAAAAGATACATAGATCAATTGAAAAAAGATACACAGATACATAGATCAATTGAACACCATAGAAAACAGAGAAATAGATCCACAAATGTATGGCCAACAAATCTTCGACAAAGCAAGAAAGAATATCCAATGGAAAAAAACAAGTTTCTTCAGCAATTGGTGCTGAGAAAACTGGTCAGCAACATGCAGAAGAATGAAACTGGACCACTTTCTTACACTATACACAAAAATAAATTCAAAATGGATGAAATACCTAAATTTAAAACAAGAAACCATCGAAATCCTAGAGGAGAAAACAGGCAGCAACCTCTTTGACCTTGACCGCAGCAACTTCTTACTAGACACATCACCAAAGCAAGGGAAACAAAAGCAAATATAAACTATTGGGACTTCATCAAGATAAAAAAACTTCTGCACAGCGAAGGAAACAATCAACAAAACTAAAAGGCAACTGATGGAATTGGATAAGATATTTGCAAATGACATAGCAGATAAAGGGTTAGTATCCAAAATCTACAAAGAACTTCCAAAACTCAACACCCCAAAAACAAATAACCCAGACACTTTTCCAAACAAGACATCCAGATGGCTAACAGACACAGGAAACGATGCTCAACATCACTCAACATTAGGTAAATACAAACGAAAATCACAGTGAGATACCACCTCACACCTGTCGGAATGGCTAAAAATGAACAACACAAGAAACAACAGGTATAGAGGAGGATATAGAGAGGGGGAAACCTGTTGAAATGTTGATGGGAATGCAAACTGGTGTAGCCACTCTGGAGAACAGTCTGGGAGTTCCTCAAAAAACTAAAAATAGAACTACCCTATCCAGCAATTGCACCACTAGATATTTACCCAAAGGGTACAAAAATACAAATTCAAAGGGGTAGTTGCGCCCCAGTGCTTATAGCAGCATTATCAACAATAGCCATACTATGGAGAGAGCCCAAGTGTCCATCGGCTGATGAATAGATAAAGAAAATGTAGTATAGATCCAGAATAGAATATTACTCAGTCATCAAAAAGGATGAAATTTTGTTATTTGCAACGACGTAGATAGGGCTAGCATATATTATGCTAAGGGAAATAATTCAATCAGAGAAAGACAAATACCATATGATTTCACTCATATGTGGAATTTAAGAAACAAAACAGACATGAGGAGGGGAGGACAGAGGGAAATAAAACACAAGAGACTCTTAATGATACAGAACAAACTATGGGTTGATGGAGGGAGGTGGGGGGGATGGGCTACATTGGTGATGGGTACTAAGGAGGGCACTTGTTATGATGAGGACTGGGTGTTGTATGTAAGTAATGAATCACTGAATTCTACTATTGAAACCAATATTGCACTGTATGTTGGCTAACTACATTTTAAATAAAAATAAGATATATGATAATAAATTGTACTACATGTAACTTGCAGGACAGAAGGACTCCATTCACAAGGACAAACTGCCTAGATCAACTCAGAATCTTCAGCGGCATCTTTCAGTAGCCTTGTAAGATTCATCCTGTGACAGTTAAATTTGTAATATGTGGTAAAATGCAATCAAATACTAACCTCATTTCTAAAGTACATGCAAAATGTCTAAGGAATGCATTTCCCTTCTAAAATACTTCAAAATGCTCTTTAGTATTAAGATAAAGGCTCAGATCAGCAATCCTCAAATGAAGACTACAGTGAGAGTAAATAGCAGCCGGGACTGAAATGTTTTTCTCCACCCAAAACCAGACTTCTCTGCATTAATTATAAATAATAAATTTGACCTGCTGCATGTAGATGCTGGCATTTTAACAAGGTAATATATTTACATTTTAACTCTTTATTTTCAGATTTTATGTTTTAGAAAGATCATATACTGCATTTTAAATGCCACTGAAAACAGACACACACATTCACAATGGTAAAACTTGCCAATTAAAATTATTATAAATGAACTAAATTTAATGCTAAAATATTAATTTCTTGGAATAATACAAAGTACATTATGAAATTGCTCAAAATGGAATGTTGTCAATCTTTTAAGTATAAATATATAAGATAAAGTAAATATCTATAAATATTAATAAATATAGATCAGAACCTCTCTGGAAAAATAAAATACTGTAAATATGAATGACTTTTCCACTTATTTTCCATCTATACTGTGGCTACCTTGAAAAGAATAAGAAGAATGAGTCAGTAGCCTAGCTTAGTGGGTTTGTATCACAAAGACCAAAGGTCACACTCTATTATCACATGCCAGTATGATATTTTAGACATTAATTTTGGGAAAACTGACATATTTTCAATGATAAACTTTCCAATCTATGAACATGTATGTTCTTTCATTTATTACCTAACTTTTAAAATCTCCTTTGACAGTATTTTATTCACTTATGGTTTTCTATGTAGAGATTTTGGAAATCTTAGTTATATTTAGTACTAGGTATTTGATGTTTTTTTCTTTTTTCTTTTAATTTGGTGTCTTTTGATGCCATCATAAATTTTATCATTATTGTATTTCACATTCTAATTGTCACTTGCATATAGAAACACACTCACAATAACCAATTTTCCCTGGGCTCTCACCAACTTCATGGAGTAGTAATCTGTTAGCATTTCATTTCAGATTCGCTCAGCATGTCTCACATCTTCTGCCTTGGGCTTCTCTACTAAATCCAAAAATGGGGTGCAACAGGAATACACAACAAAGAAATGCAGATGAGTTATTACCCTTTTAGGGAGGTTTAACCAAAAAGTGGTGGAATCTCAGGATAAAAGCTTCTCAGTTTTATCTCCCAGAGGAACTCCTTGAAGGAACATTTAATACAGTCTCCCAGATGATCCCATGGATGGAGCAACCAGTCACTTGTAGTAGCGGCCAGCTCAATAATATGTTTTTTAAAACTTCCCCCCCCCATCTCCTTTCTTCTCTGCTGGGATTTCTCTGTTCCTCACTGCTGCTTCCTGGGGTACATTGCCCAATAAAGAACTCACATCTGACCTTTCAAATGGGCCATATAGTTCTAAATAGTCTCGCATCCAGCTACCTGCCTGACCTCATCTCTATCTACTCTGCATTTTTTGCAGAATGGCTGCTGCAGCCATTGTCACTCTTGTGCTTCTTCAGTTATTCCAAGTATTCTCTCTTCTCAGCAAAGTCATACTTGATGCATTCCCTGAGTTTTATATATCTATGTACCTTAGTTTTTTTCCTCCTTGAAGTCTATGCCCAATCAGTACATCTCCATGATGTCTTCTTTTGTCTAGACTTTGCAAAAAAACATAACCCCTATCCCAGCTTTCCTATCCTTATCTCCTGCTTAAGTTTTTGATTTAGTATATCACCTAACATTAATATATCAGGAGATAGGATTCTGTCTTCTTCACTCTTTTATCTGTTGCATCTATAACACTGCCTGACATTTAGTAGGCATTTGACAAATATTTCATCGAGAAAAGTGTAAAGAGCATGCTTCAATGTATGTAAAGAGGGTAGGGTAAGAAAATGTCTGAGTTAATAACTATCGAAAGAGTAATTTATTAAATTTAAATTAAAACATCAATTTTAAAATGTGTAGAATATAAATTTCCTAGCGGTAGAAAGAGAACGCTATAACACACCTCAGGTTCGGCAAGATGAAAATGGAGAAAGTGTTCAGTTCTCTAGGGTGAGGGAATAAAGGAGAACAGGAGGAATTCGCTTTAGGGAGGTAGAACTTATATGTTATATCACTCACCATTTTAAGTCTATGGTGTGATGAATTTTAACAATATTTATTCATATAACTACCACAGAAATCATGGTATAGATTATTTTCATTATCTTCCGAAATTTCCCTCATGCTACTTTGCATTCAATCCTCTCCCATGACCCTGGCGCCAGGCAAGTAATAACTGATTTTTTTTATTATTTCTTTTCAATCACTGTCCTAAACCAATTTTGCTATACTCCTAGCTGGATATGAGAGGAAAAATACCAAGTCTTAAGAAGTATATCCAAGGGTACCCAAAACAGAGGGCTCCATGGTTGGGCTAAGCACTGCATGAATGGATCAGCCTCCCTTGAAGATTCTCACTGGTGACTTTTGTAGGGATTAGCTATAAGATTTTAAGATTAGTTGTCAAAATGTCTCTATATGGCAGTGATAAAACAAACATTAAGGAACTTATCAGATAATCCTTATTTAGATTTAGAAGTTGGACTGACCTTCCCTCCCCATGACACCTGGCAGCATTTGGGTTTTTACAAGCCATGTTTTCAACAAATTGGCATGGAAGTTGGCTAGGGCAGGAAAGAAGATAATGGATGTTCTGTTAATTTAGTCCCATGATATATGAAACTGCACATTTTATTTTTGAAAAAACCTTAAAATTTAACTGTATTTGCAATTCAAAGTATGGAACATAATCACAATATGATATCCATATATTTAAAGTAAATATATTATGATGAGGGGTGAATATTTGGAATGTAAACTTTTGGTTTAAAGCCTCAATATATTTCATTCCATTGGCTTTAGGTTGGCATTAGATTTTAGCTCTCAGTTTTATATAACAGGTTTTTTAATGTCTTTATTCAAACCATTGATATAAAAGCTGAAATGTTTAGAATCAAGTACAGAGGCTTGAACCTTGTGACCACAAAATTTACTTTAATAATAATGGCAACTAACCTTTATACAGTGTTATGTACTGTGAAACATTCTGAGCATTTCTAAAATATTAATTTATGTAACTTTAATTAATTAATATAAAGTGTATTAATTTTTTAATCACACCGTTCTCTTTGAGATAGTTGCAATAATTAATCCCACTTTACATCTAGGTTGCAGAAGCACAGAAATGTCCAATAGCTTGCCCAGCATTATATAACTAGAAAAGGGCAGGATCAAGATTCAAATCCAGCCCCTGGATTCCACGTTTTTCTATACCATGTTTTGAGCATATCTATTGTGGCAATTTCAGATCTGATAGCACACAATGTTGTATAGTCTTAACTTCACCTTCCTCAGAAATATTTGAAAGGTGCTGTGAAGCGCCTTGCTGAGCTTAATATACACATGCATCCTGGTATTACTTTCCGATCACTGCTGTAATAAATGACCACAAATTCAGGGGCTTAAAACAACAGAAATTTATTACCTTATATTTCTGCAAGTCAAAAGCCTTAAGTGGGCAGGCAGTAGGAGAGAATATATTTCTTTTCCATCTCTAGCTTCTAGAGGCTGACTACATCCCTTGCCTCATGGCCTTGCACTACTCCAACCTGTGCTTCCATCATCACATCTTTTTATCTGACTCTGACTCTCCTACTTCCGTTTTATAATGATCCTTCTGATTACATTGGGCCTAACCGGATAATCCAAGATAATCTCCCCATCTCAAGATCCTGAACTTAATCACATCTGCAAATTCCTTTTTGCCACATAAGCTAATTTATTCACAGGTTGGTAGGGAGGGGTATTATTCTGCCTGTAACAATTCCCTTGTTCATATGAAGAGGGATCTCATCACTCAGAATAATCATGTTCCATGGTCATGTGCTTAAAACATTTGTGTCTAATAACAACTGTGCATTGGGTCCCCACAGCTTCAGGATTAACAAACTTTGGACAATCTCATCTTCAAATGCTTTTTATTACTGTCCTTATACATAAATCATCAGCCTGATGAAAATATGTATGTTCATGTTTTAAATGAAACCAGCTTTGTGTATTCTCAATCCTGAAGCTCTTTAACCTTTGTCAGGTGGACTCTTCCTTTTCCTCTCGCTAGTTGTTTTGTCTTTCTTTCAACACTTCTAAGTTGTTTTCCCAACTGCCCACACATTTTGGGATTCATCTATTCTGGACCTCTTTGATTATAACCGTCTTTACAGCTCACTTGGTGAGCTGTAATGAACACATGCTATTTGACTGACTTCCCCCTGGAATGTAAGTGGTGTAACTAAAATGAATGACAATATGTACTATTTTTTTTAAAAACAAACTCACTAAATCTTTCCTGTTCCAAATGAGTTCTACCTTTAAAAGTAGTCACCATGGAAAAGGATGCATTTACTTCAAAGAATATGATATCATGCTACATTTGTAGTCTCATTTTTTGAAACTGACTTCAGGGTTTATTTAGAAGCCATATAAGAAAATCAACTATGATGCTTCACAGCGTCAGCTTGTATTTGACTAAAATTTGCCATAGAAATCATGTGCCCTCTCATTTGCATTTTTAAAGTAATAGAAACAACCAAATACTACCACTCACCTCTCTTCCCATCAAGTGGATTCTTTTGGTTTTAAAGTACTTTATAACCCTCATTTTCCCCAACCCCCTACAACAACATTCTCCAGTACAAGTTGGACTAGAAACATGGTTAATGTCAGAAACTAAGTGGGGATCACGTAACTCAGTGCAAATCTAAATCTTGAATTTGAATGTTAATAGAAAGTGGGTCAGTTGCTGGGGATGATAAGAGAAAGACGAAAAAAACATATAAACAGAGGCTTGATGTGAACTGCCCTGCAGCAAGTCTATGTATCCCAGTAGTGCATGGAAAATGATGCCGGGTCCAACTAACACACAGATTTAGTGGTGAAAGCCAACACCAGCAAGAAGGTTGACCACCACTTCTACAGAAGGCAGGCCCTGACCACTGAGTAAGCATGTTTACTACATGTTGACAAGAAGCCCAAGGGTACACACCATGTCTGTGCATTTAGGCAAAAGCACGGACGAGAAGGTGAGAGGGTATGTCACACATGAGGAGTGACTCTGCGCAACAATAAAATGTGGCCTGCCATCTATTTCAGAGACTTAAGTATACATTAGGAGGAAAGGCCACTCCCAGCAATATATATTTAATAAAATACACCTTTGGTTACTCTTAAATCAAATGTGCTTAATTCTCTATCATGGAGGAAGGTACAACTTCCATTAGATTATACCAGAAACTTTTTGTATTTTCATTTTATGGCTTTATTTCATATATTATCATGAATATCCATCTTACATACTCTTAGAAATAAGGTTCTGTTATACAGTTAAATTCTAAAAATATCTGTAGTGAGATGTATGAATATTCAGTTTTCTATGTTCACTATGTGCTTTATTAAGAGCATAATTAATAATTGATGAAAATCAAGGATAATTTGGTTTTCAAAACTATATTTTTATTTTCCTGAATGGTACAATTTCTGTAACTCACTAAATTATGCAACCAATAGAAATGTGTGATATATATCAAGAGCTCAAACTTATGCAAACCCAATTTGTTTTTTATTTGAGGCAAAGAAAATAACCAGAGTTGGGGGACCATATTCAGCCTTTAAGACAGGTAGTATTCATTCACTCTTTGGAGATATTGATAAATTTTTGGCATACATGAAAGAAAGACAAATAGACTAATTATAATGAAGTGACTGCTATTTTCTATCTATGCAGATGCTTCTCCGTTCTAGCTTTAAAATTATTCATATCCTCTTGGGACAGGGCAACAATTAGGCTGACAGAGTAGGTTGAAAACAAAAGGTGAGATAGAATAATACTAAACAGAGAAGTACTGGATAAAATAGCAACTCTGGCCAGATGGAAAGATGAGCAGCAATAAACAACATGAGAGCTGAATCCCTTTAGTGTTTTAAGGCATTCTTGCCTGTCTTTTGGCGCTACTCTCTTTAAAACATGAAGCCAGATTGTTTTGTTACCGTCTGAAGTCATTTTAAGTTGTTCACAACACATTCTTTGCACGATGTTTCTTTATTTTCAATCACATGATGTCTATTTAATGAATTGTGAATTGCAAAAATGCATGGTTGCTAATAAGCATTATCCTGAAAGTGTCATCAACTCTAGCTGGGGTTTGTAAAGTAGAAAGATGTGACAGGAGATTTGGTCAGTTTCTGTGAATAAGCCAAAGGCTGTGTCTCCTACTTTCTCCTGCACATTCCCAATAGGAGTGGGTTCACCAGATTCCTTCAGAATGAGGGAAGTAATTCAACTTCCCACATTATGGATGGAATTTAGAAGTAGTGAATTTGTTTTCACTCATTGGTCTAACAGGAGAAACCTAACAGGGCACCATGGGAAGGGGAGGCGGGGGAAGGGAAAGTTACGAAGAGGGAAGGAGACAAATCATGAGAGACTCTTGAATACTGAAAACAAACTGAGGGCTGAAGAGGGAGGAGGAAAGGGGATGGGAGGGATGGTCATGGAGGAGGGCACTTGTGGGGAAGAGCACTGGGTGTTATATGGAAACCGACTTGGCAATAAACTATTAATAAAAAAAAAGTTGTGAATTTGAAAACAAGCCACAGTGCAACAGCCAAATTAGTTGCACTTGGTTGGCAGTAAATTGGCATCCACTAAAAGAGCCATAAATTTAGGACAGCAAAAATCCAAGAATTCTGATTAATTATTTAAAATACTAAGACATTAAAAATAAACACTAAAACATCAAAAGTATTAAAAACAAATACTAAAATATTAAAGTGTTGAAAACAAATATTAGAATATACTGTGATCTCAGCTTAATTAGATAAGACACTATGTAACTTTAAAACTGCCTAAGGCCTTAGGAGAGGCTCAGATCCCACAAGCATTTGAAACTTATCATATTCAAAATGAAACTAGAAATCACCCCTTTAAACCTTATGCCTTTCTATCCCTCCTATCCGCCCTGAATCAGGGTCACATTAGGTAGACGACGGAACTACTGGTGTTTCTTATCTTTCTTTTACACTCCTGGCCCAGTAAGTAGGTCAACAGCATTTTCAGTCAATCAACAGTGCCTTCAGAACATCTCTTGAATCTACTCTGTGTTTCCAGGGCCACTAAGTTCAAGACTAGATCACCACTTATCTGCAATATACTGATAATCATTTAGTTAGTTCTTTCATTTATTCTCAAGAAAACTTTATGGGTGCCTATTCTGTACACTCTACCGAAAGCTTTAGTTATAAAGAATCAAAAGCAGTACCTCCTTTCAAGTAACTTACTCTTGAGTAGAGAAAACTAGACACATAAAAAAAAATTATCAGTGGTATTATGTATGTTTGCTGAACAGTCCTTTCAGATAGAATATGAGAGATTGTTCAAATTTAATTAGTTTCCAAACATTTAAACTTGCCTCTGTCCAACTTTTTTCCCCACCCTGAGATAAATGATTATAAAATGCAAGTCCAATTCTTGCTTAAATTATTTAAGTATCTATACATCACCTACTAGATGGAATCCAACCTGTTCTCCATAAGCTTTTATGAGAAAATAGCAGTTCTCAAAGTGCATTTGGGGATGCATGGTGGGGTTGTGTGTGTCCCCGAGACCCTTTGAGTAAGTCTGAAAGGTCAAAGTTATATTCATAAGAATCCCAAACCGTTATTTGCCTTTGTTGCCTTCATTCTTTCATAAATGTACAGCTGAGTTTTCCAGACATTGTGATATTGCAGTATTGCAACAGATTGCTTGAAGAAGTAGAAAGGAGATTCGAGGAATTTTTATTAGACCAGATAATAAAAAAATATGTCATATTGTGAAACAATGTCAATTGTCTCATTAAATTTGTTTTTCTTTGGAAAAATTAATTCTTTTATAAAAATATATTATTTATGTTAGTATGTAGGGTATTTGTTATTATTGTTTTAAATAATAATAGATATTTAAATATTTCTGATCTTTTATTTCTAGAATGGCAAATATCAGTAGATGTAAATCGCATAAATACAAGTGCTTTGGGATTCTCAATAATTTTTAAGAATGCATAGAGGCCCTGAAGGCAAAAAGTTTAACTGCTGCAATAAAGCATTCCAAATTCTAGACTGGCCTTGTTTCATACTGTTGTTTACACTTACTTGGTGCTCCAGTCATACCAAGACTTTTCCATTCTCCAGAATCTATCAAGATGTTTCCTCCCCGCACCCTCCACCCCCTGCCCCTGTCAAAGTTCATGTTTTAATCTTCAACTGCTTCCCTTGGCTTCCCACCTTGCAGCATCCCACACAGAACAGTGAGGGAGGCAGAAGGAGGAGGAGGCAAAGGAGAGTGGGTATGCGACACAAGGGCTCAGAAGAAAATTCATATTAAGTGGCTGTGTACTCCTCTGTTGTTCTTCCTTCAATGTTATGTTCAAATATCTTTCCTGGAAGCCCATCTAAGCCATATGTTTACCTCCAAACAGTCTTTCCTATCAGTCTACTTTCACAGGACCCTCTGTTAATGACTTCACGAACATACATTTTCCCATTTTAATTATTTGTTTATAATGGAGATTTTTCTAGGATATAGCAAGTTTTTTTTCTGTCTTGATTCCAAACAGCATCTTGAAGTTTCTGGGCTTTCTAAATATCTGAACAGGTTTTTCTAAAATCTAAGAAGCACATGCAAATGTAAGTTTTGCCAATACCTTATGAAATCTTCACAGAAACATTTCTACTAATTTTAGTATGCCCTTCACTTCATGACACTGGTTTACAAGTCTATCCCTCAATGGGACATTATTTCTATGAGGACAGAAAATGAGACAAGCCCATTACATGATAGAGGTAATATGGCATTTTAGAAATGACTGTCTCTTGAATCCCCAAACCCACTAAGGTAATCAGATAAAGGCTCCTCTTAGATTGCCACTTTCAGAATCATATTGATTCTGCCATATTGCTGGTCTGTAAGAGTGGTTATAGTAATGTCCTGGGATATTCAAATGGCTCTGGAAGGTTTCTTCTAAAAAATATTTCTCCTAGAGGAGGAAGTCCTCTTAGATTTAGGAAATAGCTTCTGGGAAAATTAAGCTTATCAGTCAGCCATGTCTTAGAGTGAGTTACTTTAATCTTTTAATCAAATTGCTTTTGCTTTAATAGCTTGGGTACAGATTATAGTGCTCTGGGTCATCCTGTCCTCCTAAGCTTCATACATACTTACAAGCCATAAGGTACTAAAGCAAAAGTGAGCTCTAGTCCTCTCTGGCTGAACACACTTGCTGATCACAGCAAAAGTTGATTCCACTGGGGCCTCCAGTCTGCTGACTGTATCAAATTTGCCCTTTTTATCTTCCCTTGCCTTGTTCTCAATTCCCTTTTTTTCAATAGTTAAATTCCGTGGCTCATTATAATAATTTCATTATGTAGAATCTAAGCTCCTTTGCACTTCCCCTCACTTTTCATTATCCTCAACTAGCAAAAGAATTCAGAAATTTTAGTTTGATTCTTAGTATTTGCCTACTCTACTCTTCTCCTTGAGTGTCTGAAATAAAGAAAAACCAATAACCCTGCTGTCTCATTTTACTTTCATGGTATAAAACCACAGGTGAACCCTCTCTGTTTACAGGGAACAATTCTTCATTCCTCTGTTGGACATTCTCCCATTCTCGGAGTGGACTATTGCACACCTTCTTCTGCCTCAAAGATCAGCACAGCTTTTATCTTCCTCATTCATAGCTGACACTCCTTTTTCCTTATTTACTGGAGAACAGCAGCAATTAGAAGAGAGTATGCATATTCTTCCACCACTAAATCTAAAAACCTACTTGCCTCTGTGCTAAATATTTTATCTTCCCTCCTGTTACAATCCCTCTACCTGTACGCTGAATCCTACTCCTTTCCTATTCAAGACCTCCCTCTTGAAAATTCTCCCACTTCCCCTGCATTAGCAGTTTTCACCCTTAGTACTAAGTCACTGTTACTAGCATATAACATTCTTTGATAACTAAGGTTTCGAAAAAATTCTCTTGACTTCTCTCCCCCTTGGAGTTATCACTCCAATTCTTTTCTCCCCTTAGCAAAAACCAAACCAAAACAAAACAAAACAAAACACTGTAAGAGTTGCCTCTACTGACTGTTTTCACTTCTTCCCTCTCCTTTCTTTCCCCAGACTGTCCGGGTTAAGCATTTGTTCTCACAAACATTATAAATCACTTCTAACAGGTTACTGTCACCACCCTGTTATTAAATCCAATGATTACTTCTTAGGCTTTATCTTAACCTGTCACAGTCGATCACTCCCTCCCTTGTGAAATAGTTTCTACACTATGTTCATATTTTCATGTTTTCTCCTGCAAAACTGTCCAGTCCTTTGGCTCTATATGATTGGATTCTCTTTTTCTTCCCATTAAAAATATTCCAGGGCCCAATCTTCAGATCTTTGCTCTTTTCTCTGTCTACTCACTCCCTACATGATTTCCTTTATTCCCATTAGCTAATGACTTCCAGCTTTATTTCTATATTTATAATCTCTCCTATAAACTTTAGACATCTGTATCCAATTGGCAACTCAATTTTTCTTTTTTCTCACTGTTTAGTGGGTATTTTTATATTTGTCGTAAATAAAACAAAATTTTTGATTCATCTATTCCCATGTCACTAGCCCTCATTTCAGTAAATTTACCACCGTTCACTTATTGTTCCTAGTAAACACTTGGGAGTTATTACTGAATCTTATGTATCCTCTAGAAACTGGATAGTTTACATTTGTCCATCCAGATTTTGTTCTTGTCCTCTTTTTAAAAGAATGTTTTAACTAAACAAATATTTTATTTATGTGGTTTCTATTTGGTAAGAACATCTAATATAAGATCTATATCTCTTGACAAAATTTTAAGTGCCCTATACAGCGTTGTTAACTGTAGATCCAATGCTGTATGTCAGATCTCTAGAATTTCTCATTGCAGTTCCCTATGAATTTGAGGTTTGGCTTTTGCATTTCAAAAAAAAAGACTGTTGGAATTTTGATAGGGATTTCATTGAATCCATAAATCACCTTCTGTAGTACAGATATTTTAACAATATTAAATCTTTCAATCTATTGACATAGGATGTGTTTCCATTTATTTGTCTTTAATTTCTTTCATCAATGTTTTATAGCTTTCATTGTATAAGTCTTTTACTTCATTAGTTAAATTTATTCTTAAGTATTTTGTTCTTTTTGGTGCTATTGTAAATGGGATTATTTTCTCAATTTCCTTCCTCAATAGTTCATGCTTAGTTACCCTGATACCAAATCCAGACAAATACACTAGAAGAAAACTGTAGGCCAATAATCCTATTCTTTTTTAAAAATTTGTTTAATGCTTATTCATTTTTGAGAGAGACAGACAGAGCATGAGTGAGGGAGGGGCAGAGAGAGAGGGAGACACAGAACCAGAAGCTGGGTCCAGGCTCTGAGCTCTCAGCACAGAGCGCGACATGGGGCTCAAACTCAAACTGCAAGATCATGACCTGAGCCGAAGTCAGACACTTAACCAACTGAACCACCCAGGCATCCCCAATATTCCTATTCTTAATGAAGATAGATGCAAAAATCTTCTACAAAGAACTAGGAAACCAAATTCAATAGCACATACATCATGATCATCTGGAATTTATCCCTGGAATGCAAGAATGGTTCAACATAAACAAATCAACTTAACCTTCTAATTTCTGTATAAGTCTAATTACATGAAATAGAAGTGGGGGTTTTGATTTTTTACTTTGCTTTTCTGTTTGGAGTGTCATTGTAACTACTGTATTGTAAATGACGGAAAATAACTGCATATGTTAAAAAAATAAATTGTGTTACATTAAAAAAAAACCAAAAAAAACAAATCAATGTGATACATCATATTAATACAATGAAGGATAAAAATCACATGATCATCACAATAGAGGCAAAAACCATTTAATAAAATTCAATACCCTTTCATGACAAAAAAAAAAACCTCTTAACAAACTAAGTATAGAAGAAATTGGCCTCAACATAATAAAGGCCATATACGAAAGGCCCACATACTCAACGATGGAAATGTGAAGGATTTTCCTCTAAGATCAGGAAAAAGGCAAGGATGCATGCTTTAGACACTTTTATTCTGCATAGGACTGGAGCTCTTAGAGATATCAGGCAAGAAAAAAATAAAATGCATCAAAAATGGATAGAAAAAAGTAAAATTATCTGTTTGTAGATGACATGATTTAATTAATATGTGGAAAATTCTAAAGACTTCACCCATACACATGCTCCCCTACCTTCCCTTTATTTCTCTCTCTCTCTCTCTCTCTCTCTCTCTCACACACACACACACACACACACACACACACACACACTGTTAAAACTAATAAATTCATTAAAGCTACAGGATACAAAATCCTACTTTCTCCATACGATTTGGTGGGAAATATAAGCAAGAGATTAGGAGGAGAATAAATTTGGAGGATTTGTTTCTCTGGCTCCCTCCTTATGGGTTCAGTGAGGGATGGCTCATGAGAGCTCCGGTCACACTCTCCACACTGCCCTCTCTGTCTCAGGTTTTTGGCAAGTGCTCTGTCTCTCCTCCCCACTTTTAGGCCTTAAAGGTATAGTATCTCCCTGTTTAAAATAGCCCTGAGGTCCTGATTTTTCCCTTATGATTTCCCTACAGCCTTCTCTCACCTTTGTAAAAAGCCCACTTATTGAACTGCTTCAGAATGTCCAAATGATATGTGCTTCTTGCCAGTAGCCTGACTACTCTACCTCACATTCACATTCAACTCAACAATAAATGCTATAATTTGCACTTTCAAAGTATGTTCCAAAGCAAAATAACTTTCACCACCTGCACTATCCTCACCCTAGTTTAAGCCACCTTAATTTCTCACCTGCATTAGAGCTACAGTTGGGTACTTCTGCTCTCTCTTCCCACACCATTCTATTCTCACAGCAGCCAGTACCATCTTTTTTAAAAGTAAGTAAGATAATGCCATTAATCTGCTCACAAGCTTCTAAACACTCTCCAGTACACACACAGAATGAAAGAAACATTAAAATTCCTTATGACAGACAACAAAGCTCTGTTCAGTGGGCCTTGGCTTCTTTCCATGTCCCATTGCTGACACTTTCCTTAATGCTTTCTTATATTGTTTCAGTCACAGTGGCCTTCTTGAGGTTCCCTGAACATTCATATCATGCTACTACTATATTTATTTATTTACTGTGCTACTATTTTGAAGCATTTGTACTCAATGTCATTGTATAGAGAATGTTATCTTAGATATTTGCATGCTCCATTTCTCTTTTCAGTCAGCCCTCTACTTAAATGTGATCCCATAAAAAAAAAAAGACTTTCCCTGAATACGCTATCTAAACTAACAACTTGCAGTCTGTATCTACTTACACACTTTTCTCTCTCCATAATATTTATCACTGCCTCATATGATGCATTGATTTCTCTATTATCACTTTTTCCCACTATATTACATACTCCAGGAGTGAAGGAATTACCACTTTTATTCAGCGCTTGTAATATTAGAATCCAGAACATTACACTGTGCATAGAAGCTCTAAAAGATTGTTGGTGAATGAATGGGAGTGGAAATAAACCAATTGTATTAATTAAATTAAAAGCAAACTTAAATGAAAAGCCAATTCATACTCAAAGTTTGCTTAATGAGCGTGTAGGAAAAAAGAAGTCAGATTAACACAATAGCATCAGGTTAAAACAACCTGATTCAGTCTCTAACACTGGAACTGTTCCTTGTAATGGGACAAAGACATTTCCAATACCAATTAATAAGGATTCCTCCCATGGACAATGCCAGGATGGGTTTACTAGGGTTTAATGCTCTAGTTTTCCTGTTTTTGTACCTCATGGTCAGGCAAGAGCCCTTGTTAATCAACATTATCTCTTAAAAAAACTCGTATGCAATACATCAGACTTAGAAAAGGATATATAAATGTATATGCCAGGCAGTAAGAAATAGAATAACAACATATCTATATTCAGGGCAAGCCATAAATATTACCAAGAATTTTTGAGGCTCCCTCTCTACCAGATTTTAACTTTACCTCTCCTGTAAAGGTAATATTTATCCTGATGTTTGAGTCAATTATTTCCTTGCCTTTTAAATTAGTTTTGTTAATAGGAAAACTATAAAAATCTGCATGAAAATGAAATTATTGACTATTCTTTCCCCTGTGTTTCCACTCAACATTCTGTTTTTAAGATTCATCCATGTTGATGTATTTATTCATTAATCTTCACCTTTGAACATTATACCATTCTAGGAATATATATCAATTTATTTATGCATATTTCTCTTGATGGGCTTTTGGGTGGTTTTCTGGTTGTTGTGCTACTCTTTACAAATTGCTGTGAATATCTTTTTACGTGTCTTTCCATTACTACAACCATGGAACCATTCTCTTTCTTTAGAAGACTTTGTACTTCTATATTTGATCAATTTTGCATTGATCTTGCAATTACTCTGAGAGAAATCTTGTTTTCCTCATTCTGGCATTCTTGAAAATTTAGTAACATTACCTTAGATAATTCACTTGGAGAAGCTGTGAACTTAACATAGCATTGCCAATTGGCTGTTTTCCTTTCCTAAAAGGCCCCTAAGAAGTTTCTGAAATATTTGAGGAGATATTTAAAATATTTTGATAGTTCTAACATCACAAAATATATTTTTTCATTAAATTGTGTTGATGTTCCCTAAGTATCCTAGATTGAATTAACTCAAAGTAAATACATAGAATCTCTGGTGGAAAAAGAAAAAAAAAATTGTGCTGCTATCTCAAATTGGTGAAGCAGTTACTACTCATTTCAATGTCTACTTTAAATTGACCAGTTGATTTTAGCTTTGATTACACTGAATGACTAAATTACTCTTCTTACTAAGAAAGTCTGCCAGATGTGACAAAAATACAGGACACACAGTTAAATTTGCATTTCAGATTTTAAAAAAATTAGTATCTTTTGGTAGATACATGTCCAAAGCAATATTTGGGATCTACTCATACTAAAAAGCATTTTTTAACTCTAAAATGCAATTAACTAGGTAATGTTTATGCCATTTCTACCAATTAGAGCTGTCAAGGTTTCCCTAAAGCTGTTTGATTTGCTGGAGATATTTTTTGTACATCATAAACTGACCAGCTGTGTGGACTTAAGCAATCTTCCAAAGTGTTTGTCTATTCCTTTATTTCATACTGTACTTCTCTTCAAGCAAAGCATTGAGAGTCTTACTATAACTGTTCTGCCTAAGGTTTATCACTTTTGCCGATAATTCTCTTACAATGTTTTTCAAAGTGCAGCATGTATCCATCTTCCAAAGAACAGAACGTAGAGGGCGAGATAGCCGTGGGGCTCCGGCTGAAGGCCTGGAAAAGGCTGAGCAGTCCTGAGACACCTCGATCTATTAGACAGTACGAAGTCTTCTGAACCTCCTCAGCTCCCATACTTCTAACTGCGTCATCCAGATAATCGCCCCTAGGCGACGTTGGCATTCTGCACTAGGCAGCGGAGGCCCTGAGACTTTTCTCTGGCTTAGTCCGGGCGGCCCTGCTCCCTTTCTCAGACTTTTGAGACTTTTAACCACTCCAGACCGGCTGCAGCAATTATCTTTCACGATGTCTGATAACGCGGGGCGCACAGGTAGCCTGCAAGACTTGGACATAAGCCTGCTCAGTAGCCCTGAGGCAGAGGCCGGGAGGGAGGCATCTTATGATGCTGTGCTGAGCTTGAATGTGACCGGAGATGGTGGCGTCCCCAGCCCAGAAAGTCAAGGCACTGATGCAGAAAGTTCAAGTGCAGACATCAACTTGGAAAGCATGGTGGATTCCAACCTATTCTCCATCGGTGAGGAAAACCTACTGCAGTGTGACCCAGAAGAAGAGGGGGAGCGGATAGAGGACGAAGCCGAGGACGATGGAGAGGAAGAAGCTGCAGGAGAACAGCCCGAGGTACGGTGCCCCGAAGCTAGCCTTCTCAAGCATATAGCCCCTCAGTACTGGGCCCTGGAGGAGTGGGTGTCCTCCGAAACCTCCACTCTGCCCCGCCCTCGCTGGCAAGTTCTGTCTGCTCTTCGCCAGCGCCAGCTGGGTTCCAGTACCCGCTTTGTGTATGAGGCCTGTGGAGCAAGGGCCTTCGTGCAGCGTTTGCACCTGCTCTCCCAGCTTGAAGGCCATGATGGTTCTGTCAACACGGTGCACTTTAATGAGCGTGGCACCTGGCTGGCCAGTAGCAGCGATGATCGGAGAGTGATGGTGTGGGACTGGGTGCGTAAGCAACCAGTACTCGTGTTTGCAAGTGGCCACAAAAGTAATGTCTTTCAAGCCAAGTTCCTACCCAACTGTGATGATTCCACCCTGGTCACGTGTGGCCTTGATGGGCAGATACGCATAGCAGACCTGTCTGCCATACCACACGGCAAGAATACTAAGCGTGTGGCCCAGCACAGGGGAGCCTCCCACAGCTTGGCTCTGGAGCCAGACTCCCCTTTTAAGTTCCTCAGTTCAGGTGAAGACGCAGTTGTTTTCACCATTGACCTCAGACAAGATCGGCCGGCTTCCAGAGTGGTGATAACCAAGGAGACGGAGAAGAGAGTGGGGCTGTACACCATACATGTGAATCCTGCCAATAATCACCAGTTTGCAGTGGGTGGAAGAGATCAGTTTGTAAGAATTTATGACCAGAGGAAAATTGACTATAACGAGAATAATGGGGTCCTCAAGAAATTCTGTCCTCATCACCTAGTCAATGGTGATTTCAAAGTAAACATCACCTGCCTCGTGTATAGCTATGATGGCACAGAGCTCCTGGCCAGTTATAATGATGAAGATATTTATCTCTTCAACTCTTCTGAAGGAGATGGAGCCCAGTATGTTAAGAGATACAAGGGGCACAGAAATAATATTACAATCAAAGGTGTCAATTTCTATGGCCCCAGAAGTGAGTTTGTGGTGAGCGGTAGTGATTGCGGCCACATCTTCTTCTGGGAGAAATCATCCTGCCAGATCATTCATTTCATGGAAGGGGACAAGGGAGGCACTATAAACTGTCTTGAGTCTCATCCTTATCTACCTGTGATGGCGACTGGTGGCGTAGATAATGATGCCAAAATCTGGGCACCCGCAGCTAGAGCTATCACTCCCCTGATTGATTTAAAGGATATAATGAAGAAGAACAAGGAAGAACGAGATGAAGATCGCCTACACCACACTGACCTGTTTGACAGCCACGTACTTTGGTTCCTGATGCATCACCTAACCCAGAGAGGTCATCAGCGGCACTGGGGAGTTCCTGGAGCTGAAGTCAATGCAGAGTCGGATTCGTCTTCCAGTACCTCCAATTCATCTGAAGAGGAAAACGACCACGACCATGTGCAGTGCCTGCCGTTCTGAAGGCCTCATTCCTGCTCCAGTTAGATGTTGCCTCTGAAGGCTAAACTTTGAGTTTAAAATTGAGTTTAACTAATAAAGTTTCCTTTTGTCTTCTATTTTCCATAATAAAAACTTTCTCCTATATCTTTTTCCTCTCCCTTCTTTACATTCTGCGTCTTCCATTCCTTTCCTCTTACTTGGTTTCTTTACTCCTCTCTCTTTACCCATTATATCTCTGTACAAGAAAATATCTAAGGTTGTGGGGTTTTTTTTTTTTTTGCCTGTTTTCCTTTGTTTTCTTATGGTTCAGCTCTTATAACTGACTTTTAAAGTTTCCTGATAATGGTTAAAAATAATTAATAGCTTTGTTGAATCTATCTTATTTCTAGTTAAAAATAATAGCTTTATTGAATCTATCCTCTAATTTATGACACTCTGAAAACTACTATCTTTTTTTCATCTTTAGCAGTTTAAGGTTAATTTCTTCAGTTGATTTGAAAATTTCAGAAATGTGTTTATTCTTTAGAAGTAAAGTTAAAATAAAGCAAACCATGGTCTTGTTCCTTGAATGCGGACACTTGGCCATACACATGCACACATGCACACACACAGACTCTCTCACAAAACAGGAATTGGGGAGAAAGGGTGCCTAGGTAATTCCTAACAAGATAATTTATGCTTGTGGAATAAACATTTGGGGTTATCAACATTTTCTGAATCCTTATGTTAATAATGATTAACTTGAGCAGACAGAGGTTGGTAAAAATTAAACTTACTCACATGGCATTGTTTACTCTGCATTCTCAATTCTCTTGAAGTTTCATGGCTGAGAATTCCCACAGGATTGCCCTCCAGGAAGTCCTCTTGGGACAACTGTCTGTAAGATACCAGCCAGGAATATAAGAATTGCTAATATTTGAATATATATATTTGAGCTGACTTTAAGAGCAACTTAATGTTTCAATAAAGAGTAGTTTATCCTTATAGATAACTATTTGATACCATGGGAAGAAAAATCCCATTAGACGTCCATTGCTAAAAATTCTCTTCACCTGCTTGTAAGAGGTTAAATTGCTTTTAAAAATATTTTAAGCCTCATTTAATGTAAATTTTGGGTGCTGGATGTTCAATTACTGTTCAATAATAATATTAATTTCTGTTTTACACCAGTAATTTGTGTAAGTTACCCCCAACAGTCCCTCTTTCCTTTGATAATACTCCTTAAAGTGGATATTTATTATCTCTGGTCCCTTGAGAGTAGATTGAGATATTTACATAATCGACTTTGGAATGGAAAGTAACTTGGCCAAAATTCCTGTTCACTGAGATTCAAAGTCAGGAACAACTGCCTGGGGATTTGGGAGGCTGGGGCAGCCCCTACCAAGGTCTGCTGTTTAGGAGAGAACCTTAAAAGTCCCCAAAGAACCTAATGAGTATGAACTAAACACTGTGGTTTAAAACAGGATAGAAAGAAACAAAATTATAAACTAGTTTGTAAATTTGGGGCATTGCTGCACAATGGGGTAGGATTGATACTAGCAACAACATCAACAAAATATTGAAACATTTTTGGAATTTCTAGGGACACTGAGTGATAGTGAGAACAATGGGAAGAAAAGATTAATTATCCAGGTTTTTTTTCACTTCCTGTTTGGAAGCAGATCTGTAGTTGGGAGCTATAAGGAGGTGCAGGGAGGGAGTGGGGAGGGTGGGATAGATGGGTGCCGTGTTGGGGGGGAAAGGGAACGGCAGGGTTGGTGGTGGTGGTTGTGCAGAGGAGCCTAGTACTGGGAACTGAAACTTTCTCCAGAGTTCCCTGGATGGTTCTGTGCTACATGAGACATTTGAAGAGAGATTTGGATGGCAAAGGTAAAGTAGTAGTTACATATTTTTTTATGCTCAGAAAGTAGAGGTAGGGACACTGTCACTGATCTGCTGGCTTACCTTACTATGAGGAAGCAGTGGGGCCAACGGCTATAATAGCCCCCCTCATATCTTCCTTTAGCTTCACCAGTTCCATAATAAAGTGCCCACTTCTGCAGGGCACTCATCAAAGTTGGAGGTTTGGAGACAATGAAGGATCAATATATGGTTTCCAGTCTGTCCTTGTGAGTTCCAGCTACTCCTTGTGGATTCCAATCAATCCTTGCTTCTCTACACTTCACATCCTTCTCTTCTTCCAGAATGATGTACTGGCTTTAGGCTCTGGCAGGTGAACAAGAAAAAAACCTTATGAAGACTACTTAACCAACTCCCACATTATGTACTATGAGGTCTCTATTATATAAGTCACTTGTTACTTGTGTATCACCTCCACCTCTTCCCCCAGTGTTTCTGTTTCTCTGAATTGTGATGGGCACATCTATTCCCACTTGCTTTGGACTAAGTCTCTAGATTACTTTAACAATTTGCCATTTGGAGGAAGTCCTCTAAAGAGGTTTGATTTGAATAAGATAGATGACAGATACACAGATTGATATTAGGGCCTCAAATAATTGATTTGAAAAATAAATTTATGATTATAGGCTAAAACCAAGCAAGTAAAGTAAGTCCTAGAAAAGAGAAGTAATTGTTATAATTTTAATTTATGCAAATATTGGTCCTATTGATGTATAGAGGAGAGCAATACAATATCACTACCAGCCTTCCATGAGATGGCAGGCAAAGCTAACAATTATATCAAATAAGTAGGCAAAACTACATCTTTAAATTTAAATTTCCAACACCAATTATTTTCATTCCAATATGGAATTTCTACGGGACAGTTCTGTGTAAGCCCTCATGGCCTTTATGCAGTATTATAATTGTCTCCTAACTGTGCGCAGAATTTACCTGCATAAAGTTCCATCAGATGCCAAACTATACTTTTAAAAAGACATCTCCTGGAATACATTCCTTAAAAAGACACGTGTGGAAAAGAATAGACATGAAAAAAATATATAATGGAGCCTAACTGCTAAATGGTAGGGCAAAAAATTAGGGGTGAATTTTGTTAGTCCAACAGTGACCTTCAGCACTATTCACTCCACCATGTCCTGAGCCAAAAGCAAAATGCAATAAAGTTACAGTAGACTGGATCTTAGCCATCCTGTGGTCAACTTCTTTGAACTTCACTATCTTAATTTGCTTTGATTTCAGTCTCTACAACAGTAAGATGAGAGGTTTAAATTCTTATATGTAGTTTTCAGAGCCTTATGGATTTCTTTACTGGATAGCGAAAGTTCAGAGATGGATGTATAACAAACCAGGTTGACAAGGAGCTTAGTATACTAATCTTAATCTGTGTTCTAGGGAGAACAAAGGGATTTGGAATGTCTTCATTAGAAGAGGGCTAGGTAATTTCCTATCCTGCTGTTTTATGCAAAGTATAATGTTGATTTTTCCTTCCTAACTTTGGCAGCTTCTTTAATTCCACTATATAAGCAACCCACCAATGGAAATTAGATACACATATACTGTCAATTCAAGTGTAATTTCTCAATTGTTCTTGGCAGAAGTCCAGTGAGACTACAGACACCTATGTAGATGAAAGGATGTCATGAGAGAATCTTGAGATGTGAGTTCTCAATTTCTATTGTCAACTAAACCAAATCACCGTGCATCAAAGCAACTAATCCATTATTAGTTGGATTAATTTAGTTGTAAATTCTATTTGAGCCCCTACTCTATATTTTTAGCTTAATGACTTTGGAAAGTTAACTTCTTTAAATCTGAGTTCCCTGTCCTTCATTTTAATATCCTTTTTATGAAGAACATGGCAGCCATGTTAGCAACTCAAAACCCTGAAATTAAATTATAGGCCACTGAGAAGAACAAATGAAACAACAACAATGAACCAAAGAAAAAATCTAAAATACAAAATATAAAAACAGTACATGGGATAGGGTTAAGTACTTTAGCCTCTGCAATACATTGACCAGGATGATGACATCAGCTGAAAAGGTTGTTGCTCATGAATCTCTGTCTAGAATCAAAGTCAAATAACAGCCAAGTCTGCATGATTGGTTATTTTGATTATTCTGCTAAAAAGCTATAACAACCCAGATATTCTAGAAAATCTCTTCCTCAGCTGACAGGTATGACCAATGCTATAAAGAACTGAGACCCATGAGATGTGATCTTAAGATCTTCAGTCAAATAAAGAAACCTCTCTTTTCTACAGTGAATTGCTCTCTAAAGAAGAGAAAAGATTCAGATTTTAGGTGTTACCCTCATAAGGCTAATAAATGATCACTGATAGTCACCCTCATAATTTTTTAAAAGTTTGCAATTATAAATTCTTGGTAAGTAAACGTACCTGTAACTTTTAAAAAATGCTTTCAGATATATGGTTTAGCCAACTGAGCCACCCAGGTGCCCCCGATTTCAGATATATGGGAATACACTTACTTTAATATCATCAGATAGAACCAAATATCTTGGGGTAAAGTTTTTTTTTTTTACACATGCTTTCTCTTAGTAGTTTCCTCTTCAAATATATCTACAGATATATACCTCCTGATATATCTCCATATATATATGTGTGCGTGTGTGTAGAATTTTAGAGTGATGGTACTACTTTGTATGGTACTGGAGTGATAGATATATGATTTAATGCATTTGTTAAAATTCATAGAATTGTACATCACAAAGAATAAATTTTAATCCTGACCAGGATGTCAGGGAATCTCAGAATGTAAAACATACTATGACAAATAAATCTAACTCAATTACAAATTTAAGACATATCCTCACTTAAGTAGGTGGGAGAAAAAAAGCTGGCTAAATAAGTTTGTCAAAACTAAAGACAAAAGGAACTGTACTTAAGGGGTGCCTGGGTGGCTCAGTCGGTTGAAAGTCTGACTAGATTTTGGCTCAGGTCATGATGCCAAGGTCATGGGATCCTGTGCTGTGTTGGGCTCCACAATGAGCATGGAGCCTGCTTAATTCTCTCTCTCTCTCTCTCTGTGCCCTTTGTTTCTCCCCTGTTCATGTTCTCTCTTGCTCTTAAAAAAAGAAGCCTGTGCAGAAAAACTACTCCAGTTGGCAAATTTGTTTCTCACGAGGATTCATGTTAAGTAATAATTCTTAACCAACTTTAAATATATATATATATATATATCTCACATTGAATAAGCAAGTAAATGGATGGTGAGAACTAGGTTTCTTACTGTCAGAGAAGGTGCTTATAGATAAACAGGGAGGGAAGGATAAATGAACTCTGTGGTTCTGAATTAGAGCTTGGAGATATCAGTGTTGATTCACAATTAGGTTAGTATAATATATATAAAGGTGAATAAATTCTGAAATAATTATAGAACTGTGTGTATATATGGGTTATTATACTAATAAATATTTCATAACTCTCTCCACTGAGAGGCCTTGAGACCCATAATACCCCTGTAGTAATGAGCCCCCCCCCCAACCTGGATCTCAATTTGTAACACCATCTTCTGATGAAGCGACCAAGGGATCCTTGGAGTGATATCTGATTCCAATTCTAGGGCAGAAAGTATACAAGATAACCTTGGAGCATCTTGTAGTGCTGGATAGCAAGGAAGTGACATGAGGATATATCAAAGTGGCACATGAAATAACTGAGTTCATAATGGCCAAAGCTAGAACAATTTAAAAAATAATAACATGGTATTATATTATGACCTAAAGCATTAGACAAATACTCATGGGTCCATCCTGATATAAAAAAATTAATAAAGTAAGGAGAAAGGATAAATCTTCCTACAGAATAATTCCAAATAGAATAAATAGAGGTGGAGTTTCATTCCCCTCTTGCTGTTAAGTGTTACACGTCCAACAGAACAGAGTATAAAAAGAGAATAAAGAGTAACTTTATAGAGAAATCCTACAAACACCACTTAAGTGATGGTGGTTAATATTACCAGAGATAAAGTCACCTTAATATCATATACTTTGAATGTGATACAAGAAAGGCATTCACATCCATGGTTGTTCTTCCCCAAAACCCATAACCTCGGTCTAGCCATGAGGAACATATCAGATAACCCCATATGAAGGAACATTCTCCAAAATACTTGGCCAGTACTCTTCAAACATTTCAAGATCATGGGAAACAAGAAAAGGCTGAGAAGCCAGAGGAGTCTAAGAAGACTCTGTGACTAAATGTACCGTGGTATCCTAGATAGGATCCTATAACAGAAAAATGACATTAGTGGAAATACTGGGAAAATCTGAATAAAGTCTTCAGTTTATTTAATAGTCATGAACTGATGTTGGTTTCTGAGTTTAAAAAAATATACCAAAGTAATATAAGATATTAACATTAGGGAAAACTGAGTGAGGGGTGTGTGGGGCACTCCCTATATTAATGTTGAAGCTTTTTTTCTATAAATCTCAAATTATTTCAAAATAATTGAAAAAGTAAATGTCAATAAAATCCATGGACAACTCTCTAACTTTAGTGGCCATAACTGTGGTAATGTTTAGCTTATCAGTAGAAATAATTCAGTTCCCTTGGTTTTTGAAGTCTTTGCTGGTCTTGTGATTCATGCTGAGTAACTTTCATTACTTGTGACCTTTTGAAAATGTTCTTTCTTCCATCATTTCTCTGACTATTTTGTTTCATGATTTCTGGTAAGCTGCTGCTAATAAAAGTGCAATAAAAAGTGTAAATTGAAATAAAGATGAAATTTAAAGGAAAATATTTAGTAAATTCTTAAAAGAAGGAAATTTTCTTAAAGAAAGACATTTTACTAAATGTAATTTGGTACAATTTACTAAATTGTAAATTACTTAGTATTTACGAACTGCAAAAAATATGCATGCATAACCATTGATAATATAATAGGAAACATCTCTGTAGTAAGTAAAATTCTATGAACATCTTCAGGAAAGAAGTGGAGTAGAAGCAAGATTTGCATTGGTTGAAGGGTATACAGGAGGAGAGAGAGTAAGAGAATGAGTGTACGCAAGTCTTTCCAGAAATTTTGCTATGAAGAGGAAAAGAACAATAGAGGAAGAGCTTGGAAGTACATAAGAAATGATATGCAGCAAAACCTCACTCCACTGGAAACAAAGAAAGTTGACTCTGTCTCATTTAGATAACAGGCATTATGATGGCATCGGTGATTTCTGTGCAGTAAAATGCCAATTTGATTTAAGATCCAAACTGAAATCTGCACTTTCTGCCAAAATGCTTATAAAACTTTCATTTGACTAGGAGTGGCTGGGTGGTTCAGTTGGTTAAGCTTCTGACTCCGGCTCAGGTTATGATCTCAGAGCTAGTGAGTTTGAGCTCCACATCAGGCTCTGTGCTGACAACTTGGAGCCTGGAGACTGTTTTGGATTCTATGTCTCTCTCTCACTCTCTGACCCTCTACCACTCACACTCTGTCTCTTTCTTGTCTCTCAAAAATTAATAAACACTAAAAAATTTTTAAAAACTTTCTCTTGACTATACCTACACATGTACATAGAGAGGGTGCTTACAACTTCAGGGTTACAGAAATCTAGGCCCTTCATAGAGTTATCAAGTAAGAAGACTTCTGCAGAATACCACAGTAAAGAGCCACGATCTACTACCTTTTTAGAACCCAAGTTTCTTTTTCTTTTTTTAAGGTTACATAAGCAGAGATCGGCAGAAAGAGAGGTTGAGAGAGAGAATTCCAAGCAGGCTCTGCGCGAACCGTGAGATCATGACCTGAACTGAAACCAAGAATTGGACACTTAATCAACTAAGCCAGCCAGGCGCCCCATAACCCCAGTTTCTAAAACTCAGACTAAAACTTGATAAACATCTTCAATGAGTATTAGATGTCTAGACATGAGAAAATGACCATTCCAACATAGTCCAGCATGGATATGTAAAGAAAAATACCAGCAAAACAATTTCCTCAATTTCTAAGTGAGTACAGACATGTTTTAAAGTATAGAATGGGGTATAATGGGATTGTCATTAAAGGCTGAAATTGTCCATTGAAATCAGAAAGCACTTTAGGGCAATTGCTATACTAGAGCAAAGACAATAAGCTATTACTCTTAAGTAAGTACAGGAGTCACATAATGAGCTTTTGGTAAATGGTCACTTTGTTAAAATCTCATATTAGTTCCAATTATTAATTAATGAGATGCTCTCAGATTGTCTATATGTGCTATCACATTGACAGTCTTTAATGTATTTTGCACTACTTATACTTATTTCTCCTTCACTACTTCTGGCATTTTCTGGGACCTCCTAAACAAAGCTGAATGATAGGGATATTAGAGCACATCCTTGTTTTTCTTATCATTAATGAAAATGCTTCTAATCTGTAATCATGGTTTTTTTTTTCATTCTTGGCATATATCTGTGCCTCAACTATTTTTTCTTATTTATATTTGGCATTTTTTGTACATTTTATCCATCTTTTCACAGTGCCAGGTTTTGGTTTTAGTGTAGGAGACATTACTGGTGTGTGTTTGTTTGCTTTGAATGGGTTATCTTCTACCTCACTAATTTCTGCACTTACCCATGCATTATTTCAACTTAGTTGGGCTTTCTTTTTCTTTTTTTCTTCCTAAAGAGAAAACTTTGTTCCTTATATTTAATTTTGAGTTTTCAAACCAAACCTATTTTAATTCTATAAAATTTCTTCTGATTATGATTTAGGCCACTTCCCACAGGTTTTAATATGCAGTGTCCTCATTCTTTTCTAAATAGCCTGTGATAGTACTATTATTTTCTCATCAAAACAAAATTAAAAACTAAACTAAATAAAAACTAGTACTTTAACTAGTTATTTTCTTGTGATGATTAATAATACATTTTCATGATAAAATATCCAAACGGTGGAGAATAGTATAGAGTAAAATTAATTCCCCACTTCTTCACACTCTTGTTATTGGAGGAAAGTAGTATTAACAACTTCTCTAATCTTTTTGCAAAGCATACTTCATACATATAAGAGCACATGTACCTCTCTCCCTCTCTTTTTTTTTACACAAAAGTGATCTATAAATTAATTATCCACAGCTTTGAAACACATTAGCACAAAATTTAGTGTCTTAAAAGCCAGCTTATTTTTAGTTTACATTTTCTGGGCATTAGGAATCTGCATGTGACTTAGTTGTGTCACCTAACTCAGAGTATCTCACAAGGCTTCAATCAAAGTGTCATCCAGACTGCAGTCATCTCAAAGCTCAACTGGGAAAGGAGCAATGCTTCTGGGGTCACTCATGTGGCCGTTGGCTGACTTTCAGTCCTTCCTAGTTATTGATCAGAGACAACAGTTCCTTGTCAGGTGGGCCTTTCCATAGGGTAGCTGACAAAAAGGTAACTGACTTCCCTTGGAAAACAGGGAAGTACAGAAGGGTGCAGAAAAGATATAACAATACTGTAACTTAATTTCCGAAGCAACATCCTGTCACTTCTGCCACATTCTGTTCACTAAAGTGAATCACTAAACCCAACCCACTTTCAAACAATAATACCAGGAAGAGGGGATCACTGAAGGCAGTTTTAGAGGCTGCTTGCCACAGGATCATATTATGCCTTTATCCCCTCAAAAATGTGTTTTATATCCTAGCAGGCTGTTATTTATCTAATGCTTTTCAGTCACTGCCAGCATGATGGGAAGAAAAGCAGTAAACAAGCAAGCAAGCAAGAAAATAAATACATGAGTAAAGAAACAAACACACAAATGAGAACTCCATGTAATGAACATATTTAGGTATTATTACTCAGCATATGTGAAAAGTTTATAGTTATTGGCATACCCCTCAATGTCACAAACTTGCTTCAGATTTGGCCAAGTAGTGTAATGGACTACAAGATTTTCCTGAGGATGAAATCAAGGGTCACAGAGAAAAACAGATAAGAGAGAACAGACACGTAGATCAGTGAAACAGAATAGAGAACCCAGAAATGGACCCACAAAATGTATGACCACCTAATCTTTGACAAAGCAGGGAAGAATATCCAATGGAAAAAAGAAGGTCTCTTCAGCAGATGGTGTTGGGAAAACTGGACAGTGGCATGCTGAAGAATGAAATTGGATCACTTTCTTACATCATACATAAAAATAAATTCAAAATGGATGAAAGACCTAAATGTGAGATGGGAAACCATCAAAATCCTAGAGGAAAAACAGGCAGCAACCTCTTGGACCTCAGCTGCAACAACTTCTTACTAGACATGTCTCCAAAGACAAGGGATAGAAAAGCAAACATGAATTATTGGGACTTCATCAAGATAAAAAACTTCTGTACAGAGAAGGAAACAATCAACAAACTAACAGGCAACTGATGGAATGGGAGAAGATATTTGCAGATGACATAGCAGATAAAGGGTTAGTATCCAAAATCTGTAAAGGATCAATATCCCCAAAAAACAAATAATCTGGTGAAGAAATGGGCAGAAGACACAAATAGGCACTTTCCAAAGAAGACATCCAGATGGCTAACAGACACATGAACAGATGCTCAATATCCCTCATTATCAGGGAAATACTAATCAAAACCACAATAAGATACCACCTCACACCTGTCAGAATGGCTAAAATTAACAACTCAGGAAACAACAGGTTTTGGAGGATGTGGAGAAAGGGAAACGTTGTAGTCTTAGGAATGCAAAGTGGTGCAGCCACCCTGGAAAACAGTACAGAAGTCCCTCAAAAAATTAAAAATAGAACTACCCTATGACCCTGCAATTCCACTACTAGGTAAATATCCAAAAGATACAAAAATGCTGATTTGAAGGGGCACATGAACCTGATGTTTATAGCAGTGCTATCAACAATAGCAAAATTATGAAAGGAGCCCAAATGTCCATAAACTGATGAAAGGATAAAGAAGATGTGGTGTGTGTGTGTGTGTGTGTGTGTATACACATATAATGGAATATTACTCAGAGATCAAAAAGAATGAAATCTTGCCATTTGCAACAACATGGATGGAACTAGGGCATACTATGTTACGCAAAATCAGTCAGTCAGACAAAGACACATCATATAATTTCACTCATATGTGTAATTTAAGAGGCAACACAGATGAAAAGAGGGGAAGGGAAGGAAAAATAAGATAAAAACAGAGAGGGAGTCATGGAGCACATGGGTGGTTCAATCAGTTAAGGATCCAACTCTTGGTTTGGGCTCAGGTCATGATCTCATGGTACATGGGTTTGAGCCCGACATCAGGCTCTGCATTGACAGCTGGGAGTCTACTTAGGATTCTCCCTTTCTCCCTCTCTCTCTGGATTTCCATCACTCATGTTCTCTTGCTCTTTCTCTCTCTCTAAATAAAGAAATAAACTTTTTAAAAAAGGAGAGGGAGACAAACTACAAGAGATTCAAATACAGAGAACAAACTGAGGGTTGCTGGAGGGGAGGTGGGGGGATGGGCTAAATGGGTGATGAGCATTAAAGAGGGCACTTGTTGGGATGAGCACTGGCTGTTATATGTAAGTGATGAATCACTAATTCTATACCTGAAACCAATAATATACTATATGTTAACTAACTTGAATTTAAATTTAAAAAAATAGACAAGAGAATTTCCTGGGAAAGCAGAAGTGTTTAAATGGTTAGTTAGTGGTCAGATGTGTAGAACAGACTTAGAAATAAAGGACAATTAGAAGTACAGAGTAGGATAATGTACTATAGAGGGGCTTCCAGTTTTTTTTTTATCCAAAATTAATTTCCTCTCCTGTCTAGATACAAAGCTGAACTTCATTCCCCTGCCTCCTTTTCATTTTTATGTGACCATGTGACAGTGAGGAAGTAAGAAGAAGCAATGTATTGCATCTCCAGGCCTATTCCATAAAAGCTTTCTATGTACGCTTTGCCATATTCTTTTCCAGTTCTCATGGACTAGGGTGGAGATGAACAGGGCTCATATATAGGATGGGCCCTTTCCAACTAAAGCCATTAAATAGGCATAACCCTTCCTGAGTATTGTTTAGTAGGGTGAACTGTGAAAAGAAAATAGGTTAACATTTGCTCTCTACAGATAATTTGGCCTCAGGGTGCCAATAACAGATTAGAATTACTGCTTGTGATACAACTAAATGAGGGACTTCACTTGGTGTTTTCTCAGTTTGGAGTCTCTTTTTATACAACTGAAGATAGTATCATCATGGTCAAAAGAACTAAAACTATTTTTTAAAAAGGTAACTATGTGAAGACATTTAATCTATAAAAAATGAAGTATAATATTATCTCTTAAGTATAAAGTAAGAGGCATGAATCAAGTGGAAGCATGTCCAAAAAATGAGATAGATCTCTTTTATCAATGCAAACAAAAACATGTCAGAAAGAATGCTGAATCTATTTGGGGCTCCAAAAAAATACCCAAAATGGCTGAGGCTGGACATCCCTTGTTGGAAAGTACTGAGGGATTCTGATCTCCTAGGTTAGTCACAATGAGTGAGGTGCTGAGTTTGTGGCAATCCACCCTGAGGCACCATCCTTATTTAAAGACCTTAAGAAGATATTTGAAAAAGTAAGTGGGTAAGCAGAAGAATTTGAAATTCTTAGGGATGTTAGGAAACCTGCTGAGTCTTACAACCTTCAGCAAGGCTGCATCCTCTGTTTTTGAAGCTGATAGAACTTCCCTAAAGAACTTCAAAAGATCATGTGGAAGAAGGTGGGTTGTTGTCTATAAATAATGGCCTTTTGGAATAAACATCTAACATACTTTCATTACACAAGATAAAAGAGATCCCAGGTCATGCTATGCTCCAAAATTTCCTACTTGGTTTCTTGGTGAAATATTGAAGATAATAAACCTTATTGCTTTCAGAAATATCATTCACAAAAAGTGATTATTTAAAATGTACAGTAAAATATTTATAAGATTGGTTAAAACATATTTTAAGGAAATCTTGCATCTCTCTCCCATAAAATTACTATTTTTTGAGTGATTTCATGATAAAGAAAAAATAATTGTAATTTTATTTCAAATATTTCTTCTGGCCTAATTATGGGTAGTTGATTTTCTCATATGGTTAATAAAAATGAGATTTCAGATTTATTAGATATTGCACTTAACAAAATTCCTAGGACAATTAGAAGCCAGTTTAATAATGATTATACCACATATAGGAAGACATCTGTTCTTGCTCTTATCCAACTATGTCATAAGCCAATTTGTGCTAGACATAGGGAAAAATATAAACTATAGATAAGGGTTTTAACTATTATAAAAACTTTTAACTGTGGAAACCAGATTATCTGTTAAGTCTATAGAAAGGAAGTGCTATCCCCTTCTCCCCTTGATTCACTGTCCAGGTGGCACACAAGAATGATAGCTAAGCAAGATCTTAAGTTTAATACATGATTCCACTCCAACAGATTTCTGCACATTGATTTTTATATCCTGCAACTTTGATGAATTCCTGAATTATCTCTAGCAATGTTTTGGTGGAGTCATTAGGGTTTTCTCCATAGAATGTCATGTTGTCTGAAAAGAGTGAAAAGTTTGACTTCTTCTTTGTCAATTTGGATGCTTCTTATTTCTTTTTGTTGTCTGATTGCTGAGGATAAGACTGGTTACTATGTACTATGTTAAATAGTAATGGTGAGGTGGATATCTGTGTCTTCTTCCTGACTGTAGGTGAAACGCTCTTAGTTTTTCCCCATTAAAGATGATATTAGCTGTGGGTTTTTCATATATGGCCTTTAGGATGTTGAGGTATATTCCCTCTATCCCAACTTTGTTGATGGTTTCTATCAATAATGGATGCTGTATTTTGTAAAGATGATTTTTCTTCACCTATTGACAGAACCTATGGTTCTTATCTTTTCTTTTATTAATGCGGTATGTCATGGTGATTGATTTGTGAATATTGAACCAGCCCTGCAGCCCAGGAATGAATCCCACTTGATCATGGTGAATAATTCTTTAAATGTACTATTGAATTAGATTTACAAGTAAAGTATTGGGAATTTCTGTATCCATGTTCATTAGGGATATTGGCCTGTACTTTTTTTTAGTGGGGTCTTTTGTCTGGTTTTGGAATCAAGATAAAGTTGGCTTTGTAGAATGAGTTTTGAAGTTTTCCTTTCATTTCTTTTTGTTGGAACAGTTTGAGAAGAATAGGTATTAACTCTTCTTTAAATGCCCTGTAGAATTCCCCTGGGAAGCCATATGGCCCAGGATTCTTATTTGTTGGGAGATTTATGATTACTAATTCAATCTCTTTGCTGGTTATGGGTCTGTTCAAATTTTCTATTTCTTCCCGTTTCAGTTTTGGTAATCTGTGAGTTTCTAGGAATTTGTCCCATTTCTTCCAGATTGTCCAGATTCTTGGGATATAATTTTTCATGGTATTCTCTTTTAATTGTATTTCTGTGGTGTTGGTTGTGATCTATCGTCATTCATTCATGATTTTATCTATTTGGGTCCTTTCTCTTTTCTTTTGGATAAGCCTGGCTAGGGGTTTATCAATTTTGTTAATTCTTTCAAAGAATCAGCTCTTAGTTTCATTGCTCTGTTCTACTGGGGAGATGCTCTATGAAATTTCAATAAGTGATTGTGTTACAGGCAGAAAGGGCAAAGTGGGGGAAGCAAGAAGAAACATCTATATTGAGAATCAAAATTTTCCCAGAATTACTTAGCCAAATTCTTACAATTCATCACCTCCCTAAATGCAAGTGACCTTGACAATTTATATATTTTAGCTGATCATATGGTCATATGTAACCTACAGAGTTCCTATTAGTAAGGAGAAAGGAAAGGGAAGGTCAGATACTGGGTAGACTTACTGCTTTAAAAGTGCCACAGGTGGTTCATAGAGCTAGGAATTCCCAACAGTAAGAAGGAAAGCTGAAAAATCAAGTCAGTTAAAAGTGGAGAATCATCTATCAATTTTAAGAAAATAAGGTTATTAGTGACCATGGCAAGGAAAGGTTCAATGATTGATGCAGCAGATGTCAAAAGGTGTAAGATAAAGATAGTACTAAGAGGTGAACAAGTGAAGACAAAGGTTCTTCAATAGCAACAGATTTTATAAAAGAATAATTTTATAGACTGCAAATGTGCTCAAGGGAATTTTGGAGGGTGATGAGAATGTTTCGGGAGTGTGGTGCTGGTTGCACACATTCATAAATTCACTAAAAACATCACTGATTTGATACAACCTGTGAATTTTATATGTAAATTATACTTTAATAAAACCTAAAATGAAACTAGTGATAATTACCTTTATAGAAATTTGCCTGTGAAGGAAACAAGAAAGATGTGGCAGTTTTTTCCTTTGTTGGTAACCCAAACTCTTGGTTTCATTTTTATTTTATTTATTTAGTTTTGGGGGTTAGTTATTATTGGAATCTAAAGTTATTCTGAAAAAATGAGAATTTTATTTCTCTTTGTCAGGGAATTAAAAAGAAGAATATAGAATATGATACAGCAAACACTTGTAAAGGTATCTGAGATACGGTTTGAAAAGCCTTTCCCTACTTGGTCTGCCTTCACTACTTCCCAAAGGCCATGCATTTACTAGCTTGGTGTTCTGTATTTTAAAAGTTATATGTATGTACAAGTATATGCAAAGGTGGGTCCAAATGAATCGGAGCTTAAAGTCTAAAAATACGATGGCTTTATTAAGAAAAAAATACAAAATTATATATTTATAAATAGGTTCAAAAGCATATATGTATGTGTGTACACACACACACACACACACACACACACATATGTATAGTTTATAGTTTTTTCCAGTTAGGTAACATATGGTGTAACATTAACTTCAGGTGTACAATATTGTGATTTAACACTTCCATACATCTCCCAGTGTTAATCACAGCAAGTGCACTCCTGAATACCCATCACCTATTTTATTCATCCCCCCACAACTTCCCCTCCAGTAACCATCAATTTGTTCCCTATAGTGAAGAGTCTGTATTATACAGCTATAAAAAACAATAAAATCTTGCCATTTGCATGAATGGAGCTACATTTGCTTATGCTAAGCAAAATAAGTCAGCCAGAGAAAGACAAATACCCTATGATTTCATTCATATGTAGAAGTTAAGAAACAAATGAGCAAAGGGAAAAAAGACCAAGGCAAAAGGGTGTGTGTGTGTGTGTGTGTGTGTGTGTGTGTGTATACTTACTTTTATACTTATATTTATGCTTATTAATTTTGAGAGAGAGAGCACGAGCAGGGGAGGGGCAGAGAGAGAGGGAGAAAAAGAATCCAAAGCAGGCTCCATGCTGACAGTGCAGAGCCTGATGAGGGGCTCGAACTCATGAACCACGAGATCATGCGACCTCCACCAAAATCAAGAGTCGGACATTTAACCAACTGAGCCACCCAGGAGCCTCAAAATGGTGTGTGTGTGTGTGTGTGTGTGTGTGTGTGTGTGTGTATACATATATATATATATACTTAAGGGTACATATTTTTTAATGAAAAGAGAAACCTCAAGGAATTTCTGCAGCCTTAATAGTTCAGATTCATTTTTTTTGAGGTCTCTTTAGACAATTTTCTAGAAATGCTTAGAGAGAAATACTTTCTGTGTAAACTGGTTCCAAGAATGTGCTACAACTGCAAGCACTCCTACAAACCTAAGGACTTGTGCAAGATAGAGACCTTGAAGCTTAAGCTTCATCACTCTCAGAAAATCTGCCACTCGGTATATGTACTGTGGGTAGTCAGTGTATAGAACTTAGTTGTGCAAATAATACAATTCTTTTTATTTTCTCATACCTACCTTATTTTTATTGAAGATCTCCATTGTGTTGGAGTAGTGGAAACTTGTTCTAGTCAGTTGAGGCTTTATCCTTTCTCTTAGAGATTTGGTCAAAATTCCTGGAGACTTAAAGGTGCAAAGGAATGAGAACAGATAATGTTTGGTAAGGCCTTCAAAGACCCGGGTGTCTAGGGTGTCTAGGCCCATTGTAGAGCCAGTTTTTCTCCCTTAGTTCCTTCTTTCCCAGGGCTTGGCCCCTCTCTCTGGGACACTCCAGTACTTGGAGTCTTATGTACCAGATTATCTCCAGAATAGCTGATACAAGTTGTTTACAGCACACATATGTGCCTCATAGGTTGACAGCCGACCAGTACTGCTCATTCTCTATTTTCAATACCACTCTATGGTTTTCTCCTTACCTTCAACCTTATAAGATACCTTGTGTAGAGACAATTTTTAAAATGAAGAAGTTATGCTCATTCCTATGGTTTTTTCCCCCCATTTTCATCATTGCTGAACATGTTCTCTATATAAGGACTTTAGATTTTAGGTGTCTACATGCAGAAGAAACTTGAAGCCTCTTTTCTTTCTCATTCCTCCTTGGAAGCTATGAACTTGAGTGGAGTGGGTAGGGGGAGAGAATGGAAATGACATGAAATGTAGTGGATAATTACCAGGGAAATAATTAGCTAAAATTTAGTAAATAATCTAACCATATGTTTTCCAGCATATACAAGATACCATCAATTATCATGACATTAAGTATATGCAATTTTGTTTTAAATTTTTTACCACTTGATTACATATATTAATCCTGCAATATCTTACTGATTTCTTTTTCTGTATCATAGTCAAAGTTTGAGGATTAGCTGATTTCATGTGGAGATACAAAGATTCTGTTGCATCACTTTAGGACCCCAACAGTGAATGCATTGTATTACTCCTTTTTAAAAAATTTTTTTAAATGTTTATTTGAGAGAGAGAGAGAGCTCAGGCAGGGGAGGGGAAGAGAGAGAAGAAGAGAGAGACTCTCAAGCAGGCTCTGAGATGTCAGCACAGAGCCGCATGCGGGGCTCAATCTCACAAACTGTGAGATCCTGAGCTAGGCTGAAATCAAGAATTGGTTGCTTAATCAATTGAGCCACCCAGGTGCTCCTAAATTACTCCATTGATAGGCATTGAGAACCTATTATACGACAATATTCCAGGTGATGCAAGTGCAGGGGTTCACAAAAAAGTCTCTGTCCTAATGAACCTTTGATTTCACGGGGAAGAAGGATAATAAAGGATACACATTTATAATGTCACGTAGTGCAGGTAAAGGGTATGAAGAAAAACAAGGCAGGTGAAGAATTTGAAAATGAAGAGGGTAGTCAGGTAATGTGTTTTTTAAGAGCTCTGAAAAAATTAAGAGTGGGCCTGTGACTATCTGGAAGAAGTTACTGAGGGGGGAGCAGGTGATCGAGGTACTGTGAGAAAGGCAGTCCTTGGGAAGAGGGAGGGCGAGCTGGGGGGATGGGAGATGGAGAGAAGTTTCAGAGCCAGATCACAAGGTCAGGACTGGTCTGTAGGACTGGATAAGAGTTTTGCATTTTATTCTCAGTAAGTGTGATGGGCTTATGAGAGGTTTTCCTTTTTGCTTTTGTTGCTTAGTTTTGTTTCTTAACCAGACTGTCATATTTTTCATAAACAGTGCATAGCATCACTACATTTAGGACTGAGAACTTAATCTCAAGGCATACATACTGAAGTATAACCAGGTCTCATTTGCATTATAAATTTAATAAAAATAGGATGAAATATAAATAAAGTGTATAATTTTAAGACTAGCAGTTTATAGCACATGAATTTGGTCACAAACATGTATTTCACTTAAGATATGCCACACTCTATATCAAGCAAATAGGCAATTTCTCTGGCCTTTAATCACATTACCTGACAGGTGACAGACATGTTCTGTAAAAAATGTAATAAAAATCCTTTGGAAAACATTTTTCTTAAAAAGGAAATTTTCGAGGCTGTGTAGTTGGTGCTGAAGAAAGATGTAGGTTCAAAGATCTTTATCTTAGTATGATAAAAGAAAAATTGACAAAATGTAAATGCTCAGCAATAAGCCAATAATCAATATATCTTGATATTTTATATGATGAAGTATTACTGTGATAGTGAATGTTGAATCTTCAATATTCTAAGTTTAAAATAAAAGAATGAAAGTGCTGTGTTTTTTGTTTTCCCTTTCAGGTAAACCAAGCTGTCAGGTTTGAGTCTTCAAAAAGTTCACCATTTAATTTGACAAGTCCAACATTTGCCTTTTCTAGGGTTACGGTTATTGATCTTAATTTCAGAATTACAAACACTAGTCATTGATTCACTTGAGGTCTTTTGGGATACTTCCTGGATTACTTTTGTCTACATGTACTTCATTTTATTTTAAAACCTATAGAGCTGAGTAAGCAGTCACATGGACTTCCTGTTCCAGTTAAAGCAAAATGTACTATTAGTCCTGTCCTTCCCTCAACATTTGTGGATATATGTCTCCAGAAGGTGTGTCAAGCCCACATATTTCCGAATTTACTCTCTTCTGATTAAACAATAGAATATTCTTCCAATAGCCCAGTTTTGAAGGGAAAAGATCTTACTTGTTATCAGTTTTATTTGATCTTACCTAATTTTTCCTTTTTTACCATTTGTTAAGTCAGATTATATTGAAGATGTGAATGCCATCTCAGTCTATGGAAGTATTGTTTTACCTTATCACTTCATTTCAATCTTATTTTATCTCCCTCTCTGTATTAGAAGTAAAATTACCAAATATCAGTTTCTGAAATTGTTTTTTTCTTTGTTATAAATGTATCTTTTTCTCTTTCATTTTATTTATTTATTTATTTTTTTTAAAGTAATTTTTTGTCAAATTGGTTTTCATACAACACCCAGTGCTCTTCCCCGTAAGTGCCCCCTCCATCACCACCACCTCTTTCCCCCCCCTTCCCTTCAACCCTCTGTTCCTTTTCAGTATTCAATAGTCTCTTGAGTTTTGCGTCCCTCTCTCCCCCTAACTCTCTTTCCCTCTTCCCTTCCCCCTGGTCCTCCATTACGTTTCTCCTGGTCTCCTGTTAGACCTATGAGTGCAAACATATGGTATCTGTCCTTCTCTGCCTGACTTATTTCGTTTAGCATGACACCCTTGAGGTCCATCCACGTTGCTACAAATGGCCAGATTTCATTCTTTCTCATTG